>NW_022639460.1:2015818-2023255 GCF_010583005.1 Odontomachus brunneus | reverse complement strand
GGGGCGGGAGGCAACCGGATCGTTATCTCCATCGAGTTGAAACGCAAATATTTAGGGTGTCTGACACAACGCTTACAATCATTCTTCAGTAGAAATCATTAAATTGAACGAGCAATTCTTTATAAAATAGTGAATAAATTATCAGGCTTTAGATGCACGATCACAAAGATAAGTAGATAAAAGTCACTTGCCATTTTGCAAACAACCACAATAATTATTGAGATAATCTTTAAAGAAAATTTTAATACGGGAAGAACTGCGTAGGCAAAAGTTTTGTTTAGCTAAATTAACGCCTTATTAAGAAATTTTATTCCTTTTGTCTTCAACATTAAGGTTCTATATTGGGTTGATCCATAAGTCCATGAACGGATTTTTGAATAAAATTGAAATGCATTTTATCCTTGTTAAAAACTATTTAATCAGTAATATATGCGCCATTCTGTTCGACAATGTTTTGCCATTTTTTAATTTCATAATTCCCTTGTCGCAAAACTCTTGTGTTTCTCCGGCGAAGAAACGTTCCAAGTGATTTTTCATATCTTCTAAATAAGCAAAGTTTATGCCATTAAGGGAGCAAAGTTTATACTATCTGCAATGAAACAGATAATAATTAAACAGGGTAATGTCGGACGAAGCAAAATATTTCAGTGGAACTCTTAGCAATTTTTATAGAAATAAAAAAGTATATGCACCGGGAAAGCTCATTACTGCCTTGCATTTTTAAGCCGCAACAGACAACTATACTCTTTTAAATACTATCATTTACATCACAAAATATGTTCCGAAATGTCAGTTATGAAAATATATACACAGATGGTTAACTGTATAGAACTATTATTCTAATACCAACATGCGGATGCCAACTAGACAAAAATCCGCGAAAACTTATGGATTAATCCAATATTCGTTTCACTTTGATCTCTTCAGTGGTGATTTAAAATAATTGTGTGATTTTACCTCCCTTGTCGCACACTAATCCGCTGATATTCCTTAATTATCTATTTCAATAATTATCGTGGTTGTGTTTGCAAAATAGTAAAATAGTAAAAGTGAATCAGTGAATAGTCATTGATATCAGTTATAAGTATAGCACTGAGTACTTTTAGTGCTATATTTATAACTGCAAATTAGTGTACTGAGAAAAAATTTACTAAATTTCAAAAAACGTTTATTTGGATGGCACTGTGAAGATATCTGTTTAAATCAAATAATTATTTTCTAAAATAAAATAAAGAAGTTTTAAATATAAATTTGTTTCTTTAATTCTAGAAAATAATTACTTAACTTAAACAAATATCTTCAGTACTATCCAAACAAACGTTATTTGGAATTTAGTAAATTTTTTTTTTCAGTGTGTATATTCACTGTTTTCAGTGATGTTTGACTGATTCATTTTAAGAGAGCAGCTTGAAGAGTTCTGCTTGCACATGAGTGCTTGCATATTTTTCTATATACCAGACACTCTGCATACACATAACGCAATAAGAGGATGGCAGGGACACTAATTTAAATATCACAGATACGCAGCATAACTCCGAAACGGCCGGGAACTTCGAAGGGCGTGAGGTAGGGAAAGGGAAAAATATCCGTGGAGGAAATCTCTCCCTCAAGTGCTCGGCGTAGATTTCACCATACAAGAGCGAGCGCGCGTTCCGCAAGAAGCCGCTACACGGTCCCCGGGATTCCAGGATTAAGCAGCGATCGCGCTCCTTTATTCCGTTCGCGTTCCTTCCGGCGCATCAACGACCGAAATTTTACGTTTACGGCGCACGCTTTCGTTCACGGAAATCTGTTGCATTACAACAACAGCAGCGGCGGCGGCGCCGGTGGCGATGGCGACGGCAACGGGGACGGGGTGGAGGGTGTAGATGCCGTTTCGAAGCGACTGTATTTTATGCGGTAGGAGAAAGTCAGCCGCGGGGGAGAACAGAGATAGGGCAGAATGTAGGGGGAGGAGGGGGGCAAGAGGGGGGACTCGGCAGGGAGAGAAATGCCGATAAACGAGTCTGCAAAGCCTCGGCCTGGCCTGGCTACGCACGCGGTCGGAGGTGCAGTCGTATAACCGAAACGAGAGGGACGAGGGAGGCAGGCAGACGAAAAGAACCTGATCGCGGTGGTGTGACTCACTTGCCATAAAACGCGGCAGCGCAGCCACCCCTATGCGCGCCTTCGGGCCACCAACCCTCGGGGTATCGTCGAGGGTTTGCATCGACGACGGAATCGACCCCTTCTAGCATCTCGCGCACTCGGGTAACTACTTCTACTACGACTACTGCACTTCTATCCACCCCCTTCGTCTGCCTCTTGTCTATCTGTGTGGAGAAACACACAATCTTTATTTCTCTTTGTTTCTTCCTCTCTTTCCCGCAAGGTGAGAAACGGTACGTGTCTCTTGGAACTTTTCGGAACGCCGTCGTGCATGTAATGCCGAGCGTGCCCCGGAAAATTGGGTCATTGGTTTCCAAATGTCAATCCAAAGTAAGGGAATTAGAGTTTTGGGCGAAGTGGGATAACGCAACTGACTGTACCATTTCTACGTGAGAGAAAATGAGAAAGAAAGGGAAGGGGTTTTATTTTGTAGCGATTTCATCCCGATTTCTATTTCGCATGTCTTTAATTAACACTTTGTCAAGCTGAATTTCTTTAATTATTTCCAATGCTTATGAAAAGTTTGAATCGCTAAAGATACGGCAAATAAATGCAATTCGCAACGCATATATTCGTTTGCTTATTCGTTTCTTTATAAGTTATGCACTAGGAAAAAATATTTCGAAGCTTATTTATGGAATTTTTTCTCTGTGAAAATTTTTATTTGCGAAAAGATTAGCTCTGTGAATAAACTTTATATTCCACAAGTAAATGTTCAAGTATTTTTTTCTCAGTGTACGTTTCATTTGTGAAAAGATTAACTCTGTGAATAAACTTTATATTCCGTGTAATTTTATATTCCACAAGTAAATGTTCAAGTTTCTTTTTCTCAATGTTTTCATTTGTTATACGCAGTTGATTACGTTACATACATACATTAGTGAGACGTGATAATATTACAGTGTCGATACACTGGCGACCACCATGGCAGTCAACGTGTTAAAGATGAATTTGTGAAATCTGATTTTTAAACGAACGAGATAACGTGTCTCGTCTTTCTTCTGTCGAAGATTACTTTTCGCGAGAGAAAATCCTCGTTCCGCAATCATTACTTGCCCGACTTTATTCCGCGACTCTCATTTTCTACGACTCTAATTGAAGACAAATCTACAAGATCTGACTTTTAAACGAACGTCGACGCTTTCGGGCATTATTTCTCTCCTTTTACGTCAGGCTTATACTTCGCGAAAGAAAGAACTTTCGTTTCAGAATCGTTTTACCACCTATTGTATTTCGACGATTTATGCACTGATACTGACAGATTTTCACACCGAGAGAAAAATGTTTGATATTTGTAACTATAATCGTATAGAGAAGTAATTACTGTAAATTATGGTTAGTTTTTTCTATTTCTTAACTGTAATATTATTACAATTTTAATGAAATTCAGGGAAAAGAATTTATGTACTAGAAAGACTATTTCGCGATTTTGTATCCACAATTTCTCTCAAGATAAATATTTAAAAAAGACACATAAGCAACACACCCCTGAAGCCATATAGCCTCGGCCTCCCCTAATCCAAAAGTCTACCAAGATGAATGCGTTTTAGCGGAAGGAAACAGAACTTCTGGCTCGCAAAAACCGAATTTGCTACATGAAAGTCAGAAACTTTGTTTCGCCAATCAAAAGTTTAGTTTAGTTAAGTCACTGTCATGTTAATTCAACCGACCTTCCTTCTCCGTGCGTCCTTAATTAAATACGCATTTCCTAGCGGAATTTTCGTCGGAGCTGAAATCGCGAAACACCTCGTAACACTCCGCATTGCGTGCGCTGGGGAAAGAAGGCCGATGAGACTTCGCGTGCCACGTAGAAGGCCAAAAATGTGCATCACGCGCGCCGGTAGTCCTGGAGGCGAGCGAGGGTAACGAGGTTACGAAAGCGCGGCGTAATGAATGCCAACGAGTCGGGGAATATTGTTTCGTCTTTCTCTTCTCCACGCCGAAGTCAGTGGCTGCCGGGTTTGCTCTCTTAATTTGTTTGTAGGACGCGAGCTCTTGCTCTTCCTTCACGTCCTCCTCCTCCTCCTCCTCCTCGTCTCTCTCCCGTCTCGTTGCCCCCTCATCCCGACCTTATAGCTCAGCGAATCTCTCTTAAAAACGCATTTATACTAGGTGCGCCGTGCGCGCAAATATCCCCCTCTGTCTCTCTCCCCCCCGTGTGCGCATCGCGTGTGTTCGTCGGAATAAGAGGGAAAAAGGAAGGAAATAATTGAAAAGAGAGAAGCATGAGGAGTAAACGTACGAGAAGTCGCTCTCGGGAGCGAGCCGCATTGATCGCTATAAAACACCGCGATGCATTCGCCGCGCGATAAATTATCGCTCGTTAACGAATCGATGTTATTCCCTACCCGCTCCCCTCCGTCGCCCCCGCCTCTCTTACGCTCCGTCCCGCCGAACCCCGGGCGATAATTAACGACGTAGAGGCAATTATTATTTCGCGGGGGAATAGCGGTCGGTTATAAATCACATTGCCGTTCTCCAATCTCGCGGACGTCGCCCGGTCGCGCGCGATCATAGGGTCGGGGATTTATATCGAAACAATCGGCGTGCGACTCGTTAACGGCGTTAAAACGTCGGCGACAGTGGCTCCCCCCTCCTGCAATCTTCAAGAAGACCCACGGTCGGGTTAAATAGACTTTCATGATTATTACGATCGACGATGAAAACTTCCCAATTCTTTTTATCAGATTTATAAGGTAAATGTTCTATATTAAATAAATTATTAAATTCACGTCATACAATAATGTACATTTTTTGTTATATCGACCCAGATAGACTTTCGCGGTTATCACGACGTGAGATAATCGATGACGGAAACTTTGCAATTCTTTTAATTACATTAATGAAGTAAATGTATTGAATTCATTATTCTATTTATGTCGTACAATAATGTAAACTTTTTATTATATTGATGCAGTATTAAATTTAATAAAAGTTATACGAATTTTCATATTAAATTTAACATAACATATTTTTTGGAAAAAATTCTGATTATTATAAGAAAATCCATGTAGATAAATTTCGTGATTTAATTACTCGTAACGTGTTTTCATTGATATTATTGTAAGGTTTACATATGTCAGTCTATCGGGAGATCGTCGATGTTAGATATCTCTGTTTGTACGATTAAAAGATGACGACCACGACGTCGACGAGAAAAAGAAGAAACACTGTATCGAGAGAGTTTTAATTTAATTTTTCTTTCCAGAGGATCCGTCGGAGAGAACGAAGAGCGCGGATAACGAACCGCGTTAATCGTCGTGAATCTCGACTTTCGTCGAGATCCTTTGGCGGAGCTATCTTTAACTAAGGCGAGTAAATTATCGCAATTGATTATCGCTCGCGGACGTATCGATAATTTCTGTCCGTTGCTCAGTCTCACAGATTTCGCCGTTTTGCCTTGCCACGTGAGGCTGACGAAAAGTCGCGCCAAATGTTCAGATAGAAACTTTTTAAAAATTTTTTCTTTTTGCGTCAAAAATACATGTTCAATACTACATATTGTTAGGTTCTCCACTATTATTTAAACACTTCGTATATGTACGAAGAGAATTTTATAATTTACAACAATGAATTCACGAAAACTTACACTCAAATTTTCATTGAATTGCATATGATATACTGTTTTAAATTGTTAATACTGTTTAAATTTTAATAATTTTTTTGGCATTTTTTTTTCATAACTTTTTATTCGTTTTTATCAATGTATTTTTATGTCTTATCTTAAGAAACAAATAAAAATTTATATATAATTCGTATCTTAGCTACGCTGATTTTGTTAAAATTTTAATTAAAATTGCTGGATTTGTCTTTCGGTTTGGCTGAGATTCGAACCACTTTTCACTAATTTAGTACATATTTAAAATAGTTCGGTTGGAATCTCGGCTAAAGAAATTTAGAATGGTTCGTGTCTCAACTATATCAATTTTGTTAAAATTATTTAACTATATCTTGTATTCAATTTTATTTCTTATGCATTTTGTTGTACTTGATACTAGGAGTGACAACATTAAAAAGCTATAAACTGTTCGTGCAACTGAAAGTGGGTCAAAATTAAAAAATATGACCTAAATATTTTTTGTACTTTTACATTTGTGCCAAATTAGAAAGAAATCGGAGTATAATTTTTGGATAGACTTGGGGAGGTTTACTTGTTAGTAAACTCTCTCCAACTCAAACTTCTAGTTCACATCTCACGCTTTCTGCATTTCTATTCTCTTGCGGATATTCCATTTATCAAAAGTTAAAAGCAGATAAAGAGATAAAAAAAAAAGAATTAAAAGTTCAAGAGGCAAACGAGGGCAAAATGGGCTTCGCGCTTTGCGAAATGAAATGAAGAATAGTCGTCTACGTTAATAGTGAGACTGTTCGCAATTCGAGTTTCGAAAGCCATTCGCAATATCAAAGAACAAGCAACTAACCAAACTAAAAAAAAAAAAACTTGATTAAAAAGAGAGATAGAGAGAAAAGTTGCTCGAGAGCTCGCTCGAGTTTCCACGTATTTTACACGTATTTCTACGCGTGGGACGGAGCTCGTGTAAACATTACATGTCTATAATATGTAGGAGAGAAAGAAATAAAGGAAGAAAGAGAAAGAAATCATACAGACGTAATTTTATAGCCCACCTACGCCAACACGAACCTGCGTGCGAGTCCAGTAGTGAACGGAAGAGGCAAAATACACCGTAACGTTCGACGAGCACGCAATAAAAAGTGCACCTAAGCTTCATCGAAGAGAAATAAAAGGCAACATGAGTTCCTACCATACGTACATACGTACGTAGGTTTCCTACCTAGGAACATGTGCATCGCACGCCGGTATGGCGCGCAATATCGAAGCATCCGCCGGTCCCATCGGCGGCGGGAAAGAAAAATAAAGGTGCACCGTATATCGGGAGACATCGATAACGTCGGCGGAAACGGCGCGAGCGACGAACAAAACGGATAAAGCGGTAAAAACAGAACGTCCCTCTTCTCTCTCTCTCTCTTGCTTCTCTTTCTGTCTCTTTCCGCTCCCTGCCTTTCTCTGTCTGTCTCTCGACGAGATCTAATTCAAGTGACGGTCGCAAAAACGACGTGTACTTCCGGATTTCGTAACTCCGTCGCGGCTACGCGAGAAATCGAATTACCCACACCGTGAACACCCGCTCGATAATTCGCGAATATTCTCGCGAGATTAACTCTTCTGAAGAAGAGCGAGAACGCGTGTGCGCGCGAACGAGCGCAAGAGAGAGAGAGAGAGAGAGAGAGAGAGAGAGAGAGAGAGAGAGAGAGAGAGAGAGAGAGAGA
>NW_022639460.1:1967412-2015770 GCF_010583005.1 Odontomachus brunneus | reverse complement strand
AGAGAGAGAGAGAGAGAGAGAGAGAGAGAGAGAGAGAGAGAGAGAGAGAGAGAGAGAGAGAGATCGCGACGTATTTAAAACTGCAATAATTTCTTGATATATTAGCGAGTTATTTTTTACGATTATTTCTATTGGAAAAAAAGTAAACGCACGAGAGAGAGAGAAACCAGGATGTGTGGGATCGATCTCACGAATAAACGAACAAAAATTTTAAAGAGAGAAAGGAAAAACGGAAGTAACAATACTTGTGTCGTGAGTTAGACAACAAAATAAGGGAGGAAAATGAAGTTACACAGTCAGGAATCTTGCGAACAAATGTTAACACGTGTTACTAGTTTTTCACTGTTATTCAACGTAAAATTAATATATTATCGATATGTTATCATTTTCGTGATGTTTCAATGTGTTATATTAATATCAACTTGATAATTCAATGTTTTCTATATGTTACTTAGAAATGGAATATTATTTCGAGTTTTTTTAACACAATTATTAAAAGAAATAACATTTTTTAAAGTCACTCTAATATTAACAAAAATTAAAAATGAGTCTTCGAATCGTTGTAAATTTTGCATATAAAATAATCAAATTTATTGAGAGAAAATGTTTCTATCACAAATTAATTAAGTTAAAATAATTAATATCATATATAACATGAAAAATCAGTTATAACGCGTTCATCTTTGTATACATTTCCATTATATGAATAAAAATATCCTATCGGCATTCCTCCCTTACGAGTTATTTTAATTACTCTTCCGTGTATTACTATCCTTTATTTTTACATTATGCTTAAAGTGAAAATAGCAAATATAAATGTAAGAAAAAAAATTAGTGAATGTCTGTTAATTAACATTCGCAATTCCTCAATAAATAACACACCACGAATGAGTTTTTTTATACAAAATTCAGAATGGACTTTTTGGAATGTGAAAAATGTTAAAATTAATAATTTGTTTTTACTGTGTAGTTAACAACTCGCGAGAAATTTTCTCTCTCTCTTTCTCTCTTATTCTCTCTCTCTCTCTCTCTCTCTCTCTCTCTGTTTCTATTTCTCTCGTAAATAATCGCGAACTTATTATCGGGATTCCCGACAGTTTACTCAACGAAGAGTTGGTACGTCGGATAAAAAGAAATACGCCGCGCGCTAGACGCGCGCATTCGTTAAGTCTCGCGGGAATCAGCTCGGTGCGTATTCAGAGAGAGAGAGAGAGAGAGAGAGAGAGAGAGAGGGAGAGAGAGAGAGAGAGAGGGGGAGAGAGAGAGAGAGAGAGAGAGAGGCCGCACACGAGAGACGGCTTTAATTAATTGAAGAAATAATTAAAACGTACGTACAGACCGACGGCGGGCAGGAGAGCGCGCGCATTCTCTACACTCTACACACGAGAGCGAGCCCTTTCCATTCCGCGCGCGCAGTATCAGTCGTTAATTGCGTAACCGCGCGAAGCACCGAATTTTCCACGAGTGGAATTTATCCCCGCATTGTTAAAGTACCGTCGCCATCGCCGCCGCCGCCGCGAAACGTGGAATAACTGCCGATGTAAAATAATGAGTGCCGGCCGCAGAAAGAAAAATTGAATTTGCGCCGTGAGACAATTTATCCGTCCCCGGCGAGGCAGAGCAATCGTCTCCGAAGCTACGCCATACTTTACACCGATTGTTTGACACACATTTTATTAAATTATCCTAATAACGACAATGCGTGCAAACAAAGGCGTGTCAGGGTGGTGCAATAAAGGTGAAAAAGACGTATTGTACTGTGTGTGATGCATTGAGAGAGAAGTATCGATAAGATAAAAAATATTTATTCGGTATGTAATAATCAGTGTCGCGGGCCTTAATCGATTAAAATTTTCTTGACTTTGACAATCGGCAAATCAATAATCAAAATTAATCAATCGTCATACATAAAATCACAAATCATTTCGTCGATTGATGAAATTAATTATTAACTCCTTCAGTTGTGATTTAAAATAACTACGCGATTTCCCCTACAAAGTAGTTTTTCTTTTTAAAAATATGCATACCTAGATTTCTTTTATCTTTATTGCTATTTTCTCTTTGAAAAATTGTGCAAAATAGAAAACAAAATATATCTAACTTGTATTTGTTATAAATTAAAAAAATAAAATAATTCAAATAAATCAAAAGGGATTTAATATTACCATTCAACTTTTTCATCTCAGAAGTATATCACTGCAGGAAATTAAATCAAAATTAAATTTTGATGTAATTAATTAATTGATTAATAATTAACTTTATTAAGCGATTACATCATTCGTAATTATATATATATGACGACTGATTGATTGTGCTTATTGATTTCAATCATTTTAGTAAAAGAATAATTTTAATCGATTAATGTCCAATACTAATAACATATTTATATTTAAATAAAAGAATTTAGATCTAAGTAAATGTGTTGTTAGTAACCATCGAATAAATATTTTTAATTTTTTAGATAATCTTACTCTCAGTGTACTGATTGAGTACACTGTTGTTTACACGCATCACTAAAATTAAGATAATTTATAATAGAAAGTTACTAGTTGATGCACGTAAATATATATACACACAGAACAATAATATTATACTGTTAAGAAAAGCGATTACTCACTTTACTTTCTCTCTTTTGAGTAATAATTATCTTCAACAAAGAGTATTTTTTTATACTCATCACAAATTTTATAAATTTGAATTAGTTGCTCACTATCATGTACTTAAGAAAAAAATTATTCTGTTTACAAAAACATTATGAAATGTTATCAAAGAAAATATTGATTTGACTCTATGTAGTAGGCAAACTAAAATTTATTTTAATTTAATATCTTTGATTTAAATGCTAAACTTTATTAGAACGCAGTATTTATTTTATCGTAACATAATCATTTGCTGTCATAATTATTGTAATTTTCTCCACAGACTTTTATATATATATATATATTTCCAGAAGGATATATTTCCTACTTCGTCATTCTGTGTAATAAATATGCAATCTGATCAGTCATGAGAAACTCAACATTGCTAAATTTTGTAATTTAATATAAAAATTGCTGTAAAATTTATGTATATTAGTCTGTGGAGGAAGTTACAAAAATAATAATTATGACAACACATGCAACAGAACAATAGAATAAATACACTTGACATTCTATAATAAAGTTTAGCATTTAAATCAAAGATATTAAATTAAAACAAAAATTTGAATTAAAGATATTGAATTAAAACAAAGATATTAAATTAAAATAAAATATGAAAAAAATGATAAAAGATTTGCTTACTACATAGAGTCAAATGAACTTTCGGACACACTACATCTACTCACCTGTCGATGTATCCGTCGCCGTCGCCGTCGCATGCTTGGAACAGCTTCCGGACGCGTTCCTCGTCGCAAATGGAGCCGGTCTCGCTTTCGGCATCCGCGGTCTGCGACATCTTTCCTCTCACATCTGGAGCTCGCGCTCAGCCATCGTAACAAACGGTTCCAGCGGTGGTAATGTCCTCCTCGCCGCGTCGGTGTCGCGGTGCGCTCTACGCCTCATTTGCGCGCCCGCTGGTCGAATGTCAATTCCGCGAGAGACACCAGGAGACGCTCTTTCTCGCGAGGAGACGCCGCTCTTCGACTGCCTTTCGTCGTCTACCTCGCGGTAGCCGGCGATGCGTGCCGAGACGAAGGGTCTTCGGGTGTCATCGCGTAGCCCGGCGACGATAACGACGACTCGGCGTGGCTTCCTCGAGTGTCACGCGACGAGAAGATGAGCCTGGTTGATCCGCGCAAAAAAGCACCGCACTCGCTGCTCCGGAATACCACTGCGGCAGAAGAAAAACCTGTTAGAGATAGGATTTACTTATGAGAACGCGGGCAGTAGGGAAATGCAATCGGGCAAAATGGAGCGGAGTATTATAGGCGCTTCCTGCTGCGAAATCATTCGCGAAACTGATCCCGACGGACTGATGTGCGTAAGCTTTCAGTATAGGAAATCTAGCAGAGTCGAGTCCCTCATGACGAATCAGATTATAGATATTTATCACACATAAAATGTAAAAAAAAAAATACCAAAAGAATGATCAAAATTTGCTCAAAACGATATGCCATGCAAAATATAATATAAAAATCTGAATATTGTATTTAGCAAATTTGTAGCTGCGTCAATACAACAAACAGATTTACATATTATTGTATGATGCCAACTTAATGATTAAATCGATACAGTATATTTATTTCATACATGTGAACGCAATTAAAATTTCCATTACCGACTGTGTCGTGGCATTCATGAAAGTCTATCCGGATATTATCGTGATTAAACGATATCCAGTTCACTCAAAAGTCAAGATCATAATTATCAAGATGAAATAATTGAATATCCTGACTTCTCGGAACGAGATCTCATAGTCATTTTTAGATAACAAGATCAACATCGTGCAGACTGCTACACTTGAATTATTTATTTTTACTTGTTAGACATGTAAATTGAGTTGAAGATTATATCATAAAAATTTAAAGAACGTGCACGCGAAAGCACAATATACGCTAATAAAATTAATTAATACATAAATAGATGAGTACAAACATTATCTTAAGGGCCGAATTTTCCAACCTTTTGGTGAACTAATGATTAAATCATGTCTGTCCTTGTTTTCCCTTCAAATTAGACAGACTAATAATTTAACTGATAGCTTACCAGCAGTTTAAAAAAATCGGTCCTAAGGACTAATTTTGCAAACTTCTTAATAAGCTAACTAACAATTAAATCATATGTCTATTTTTGTTTAATTTGAAGAACAAAAACAGACATATAATTTAACTGTTAATTAGCTCTCTCTCTCTTTCTTACAAAGAGATTAGAGAAATCGGCCCTAAAGCATAATTTATAATGTACTTTTTGCTTTCTTTCTCTTTATCTGACTCAAACCTTAAGTCTTACGCCAGAAAGAGACAGAGAACAAGAAATAGAAAGCGAAGAGCACATTGTGGATTAGGCTTTAGTCCAATTCGAAGGAGTAGAGGAAGGAAATACAGAATCTTGCCAGATGTAAACGCAGATCATACAAATATAGCGATACACCGCGGACATCGTACTCACCTCGCGATAACCTCGACTGACCCCGCTCCGCCGCGAGCGGGAAAGCGGCCTCGCGAGGACGCTCGCTTACTGGGAATCGCTCAATCGAGAACGCGGGATCCGCGTCGGTCGCTGGGAGGCACGTTCCGGGGCTCACGGTATGCCGCAGTCGCCGCTGGAGATCGGCGGATACTCGCGGAAGGTGAGAAGGGTCGAGGAAGCCGGCTGCTGCGGGGGCGGCTCTCTCGCCACACGTTGGCGCGTCACGCGTCTCGACCTCGTGTCATCGGCGCGTCCCGTTCTCAGGATTCCGTCGGGACGCCCTTCCTCTCTCTTCCTTGTCCACGGCGGAATCCGCCTCGACGCGCGCCGTAGGAATCGCCGTCGCTATTTTTAGACGCGCGCGGCGGATGCCACCCGCCGCGGTGCTCTGTCTCTCTCTCCTTCGTGTATTACCCGTTATATCGTGCGCGCGATATAAACAGAGATCTTCGCTCTCTCTCTTTCTCTCGCACGCGCGAACGAGCGACAACGACCGCGAGGAGACGCGTCGCGACGGTCTCTTCTCCGTCGGCTTCTCGTCCTTTTTGCGTATGTGTGTGTCTATGAGAGAGACGCGTCGACGAGAGAGCGATGCGCTCTCGCGACAGCGAACACACACGCACGCACGTACGCACGCACGAAAACTCACCGTCGTTGCCGAGTGTCACCGAGTCACTAACCCTAACCTCAAAACCGGTGCCAAGCGCGAGGCTCACCCTACCCGCGAGGCCGCAACTGATAAAAACTATCGATTGAGCCCGCCGCAGTCAAAAAACTCCGGCCGGGCGATTGCGTCACCATCTCGCGTCTCGCGAGTGTAGCCGAGCGCACAGCTGGTATATGATCGATCGCGGCGTGATGTCGGCAGGTGATTAACCGCGGCTCCGGGAGGTGGCATTAATGTCGAAGTTCCGGCCTAATCGTCGTGGCGGAAGAACGCGAGCTGAGATTTTTTTGGAAAATATTTTGGCATTTGGTTTGTTCTTTTGCTCGCACTGCTGCACTGGTGCAATAAGTTAGGGAGAGACAAATATATATTTATCTCACTAACTTATTGCACTAGTGCAGCAGTGCAGAGCGAAAGAACAGACCAATTATCTCCAAGGAACATTGAGTATCATCTACTAATCGGAGAATGGCATTGCCAAAATCATATACATCTTTTAATCGGAAAACGGCGTTGAGGATTAAACTTGGAGCCAAATTTGGGGAGAGAAAGAGAAAGGCAGTTATCGAAAATAATATTGAAAAAAGGTAAATCGGCCGTATATAGTTATGTAAGAATTATCCGACTTATATGTGAAGTACGTTTTGAGAAAAATAAAAATGAAAATTTGATAGATTTAAAATATATAGGATAGCATTGAGAGATTTTTCGCAATTGTTCAAGAAGTCAAGTAGAATGTATTTTTTTTTATATACATTGACAAGCTTAACCTTTAAAAGATAGGTAAAAAGAAACGCAACTGGTAAAAATGGCACGACTAGAAGAAAATAAAAACTATTTTTTAATTAATTTTAGGCACGCATAGAGCTTGAGTCTTTTTTATGTAGAAAAAACACATATACATGAGCTATTTTACTCATTGGTAAAACAGAAACTCAAAAATCATAATTTTGTCTGTTGGATCATTCTTATATAACTATGATCAATTTTAGTCTAAGGTCATGTATGTTCATATATATTACATTCCAGTAAACATTGAATAACACTACATATATGTTATAATTTTCCAACTCAACAATATAAATTGTTATATACAAATGTTATGTAACACATCGTTGAATGGAAAATTATAACATTAATGTAATGTTATTATTACTTGATGTTTACTGAGATGATACTTTTCCTTTATAATTTAATAATTCCTATTTATATTGCTGAAGATGAAATTATAAAAAGATAAATTTTCTGAAGTCATATATACACCGAGAGAAAAATTTTTTTAAAAATATTTATATATTCTCTATAATAACATATTTACTTATATTAATATTAATCCAGACAGCACAAGATCTTTTAAGGACTTTGTCCTGAAAGATCCGAAGAAATGTCCTTAGGACTTTTGTGATGGGATATCTGTGCTGTTAGGGAAATATCTTTCAAATAAGTAAATATATATTTTTTAAATCTAAACTTTTTTAAATTTAATTTTTCCCATAAAACTAATTGTTATATTTAAGTAAGAGAATTTAGATCTAAGTAAATGTGTTATTAATACTTATCAAATAAATATTGTTTATTTTCAGATATTTTTTTTCTCAGTATATGTTCATGTACATTACACGAGATTTCTTCATTCCTTTCCTTTCTAATTTCATAATTTGTACTCTTATTAATGTTGTCGGAGATGAAATTATAAAAAGCCAAATTTTCTCCAGTCTTATATGTGTTTGTATATATCATACACGCGCGATATCTTTTTTTTATAATTTAATAATTAATTTAATGTTGCTGAAGATGAAATTATAAAGAGGTAAACATTTTTTAAGAATTTTCTAAAGTTTTATATATATATATATATATATATATATATATATATATATATATATATATATCGTGTATATTACACAATTCCTTTTCTTTATTATCTAATAATTAACGTCTATAATATGTGTTTTTTATATTATATTACTTTATCATCTTGATTCTTATCTATCTTGACTCCATTCGAAACGCGTGATATTATTTTTTTCTCTTACGGGCATAACAAAATATTTATTGTAGTAAAACGCTCGCGTGATGCACATATACATAACTCTATACAACATAGACAACGTACAACATATAATGATGTAATAACGCAACGTACTGTTTTCTATTACGTTATCATAAAAGAATGTCGGGCTTTTAAATAAACCGACCATGCGTTCTCCGGCAACGACCCAACAATTTATTAAAAATTGCGACATTAGTCGTCGGCCGGTTTCAGCTTCTCGCTCAAGGTGGGCAAGAGTTTCTTCAGCTTCGCGACGTCGTGGCTGAAGCCCCACATAATACATCGCGTGTGCTCCGCCGTGGGCAAGCCCCGAAACTCGGCGTCTGTGTCGAACCACTGTATATAATTCTCTTTGATGCGATTCACCATCTCCCGCAGCTTCTCGTTTCTCTTCACGTCCCATGTAACATCCGATTCGGGCACTCGGATGGATCTAAGCTTCTTGTAATCGCCCTCGGCTTCCTCGTACACTCTGTCGAAGTCAATGTGATGAGGAAATACTTCAACAGTTACTCAAATATATATCTCATTATTGAAAGAACAATTATTATCTGTAGAAAATTATATTTGTAAAATTGGGAAACAACGTATGTCTTGTAGCCTTAAAATTTCCTTTTTTTCAGTGACTTTAGTAAAATTTGGTAACAGCGTAATTTTTTGTTAGCGTAACAGTAATAATACTAAATTACTTGTTTCAATAAGTAACATGTTGCTTTCAAAAGTTAAGAAGCTTAACTTTTTGAGTATCGGTTTTTTTTTTTATTTAAAATGCTGTGTTATTTTAATAGAGGAATAGCAGAATAAGCGTGAATAGTGTTTCAGAAGTTTGATCTGATAGGTAGTCGTAGTAAGAAAAAATTAAACAATTTTAAAATTGACGAGAAAATAAAAATTGAAAATTAAAAAATTAGAAAGTTGAAAAGATAAAAACGTTTTTTTATAGATAAGTGAATTACTTATTTACTTGATAATTCAAAAGCGCTTTATTAAACGACGTTAAGAGAAATGAAACAAAGTATTTTTATCTTAAGAAATATTGTATGCCATATCTTTAAGATTTCTACATACTCGTATCGTCCATCTCTTTTTAATGAAAGCGAGGAAACGCATGCTAAAAATTCTTGCGAGATATATTGAAGCAAAAGAATACAACTGTAAAGTGACATTTGTAATTGTTGAAGTAAATCAAGTGTCGTTTTATGGATATATCTTTTTATTTCAATGTGATTTACTTATTATATATATATATATACATACATACATATATATATATATATATATATATATATATATATATATATATATATATATATGTTTGTATTTATACATATTATATATTTATTTATTTCAATGTAATTTTATTTCGTAAGGATTTTTAGGGTGCATTTCCTCGCTTCTAACGTCATTAAGAAGAGATGGACGATACAAGTGCCCAAGAGTCTTAAGGGTATTATATTGGGACTCAAAGGGTTAAGTAAGACTCGAGTAACTCCCCCAATCCTGTTCATATTACTAACCAAAGGAGACTTACTTGAGAAAGCCGTTGTCTTCGATGCCGTATCGCTCGGCAAGCGGCTCGAAAGCCCGCACGATGTCAATTGTGAGATAATTGAAGTTTTCCTTCGACCGGCCGTTGACGTTATAGTCGGTGATCCAGTTCTCGAAAACTTCCACGGCCTCCCTCATGTTCTCGATCTTCTGCTCGTCCTTCGTGCACGAGATCACGCGTTCGGCTCTCTTTATCAGGCCGCTGATCGCGTAGAACTGATACGACACGTCTCGACCCTTCAGGGACTCGATGCTCTGCAGGGCCTTCTCCTTGTCCTTGAAGCCCAGCGAATTCTCGGCCTTCTCGTTCTGCTGATTCTCCTGCGCTTCCGGTTCTTCCGTTCGCTTCGCGCTCTTCTTCTCCGGCTCGCCGCTGTCACTGTCGTCGTCGCTGCTCGACGAGCTCTCGTGAGCTCTCTTCATGGCCTTCTCTTTTTGTTCTGCCTCTTCGAGGTCCATGTCGTTCTCGCTATCGTCTTCGCCAAATTTCTCGCGTACTTCAGCCGCCAGCTTCTTCAACTTCGCCGGGTCGGGGCTGTACGCGAGCACGATGCATTGCGTGTGCTCTTTCGTCGGCAGGCCCCGGAAATCGCCCACGTCCGTCTCGTACCATTGGAGCATCTCGTTCTTGACCTTGCCGATGATGTCCTTTAGCTGTCTGTTTCTCTCGACGTCCCATGTACTGTCTTCTTTGGGTGTCTTCACGGCGCGCAGGCTCTTGTAGTCGCCTTTCTCGCGCTTGTACGCTCTGAAAATCGATGATGGAATCAATCAATAAGCAATCAAAACGCAATGCCTGATGTATCAAAAGTGATGTGTGCAAAAGCCTCAGTTTCCTCCTTTGCAAATTTTATTTTCATAATATATAAAATACAATTCAATCACATCGAAATATATGCTCTAATTTTTTATGACTTCTTGCCATCTCTCGAGTAAGTTTCAGATTTCTTCGCGAAGGAAAGACATCGGCTTGGAGAACAAACCAGAATTAATGACTAAAACTTTTGCGCACACACTTAATAAAAAGAGAGCACAGCAACGTCTCAACTTTCATACAGATATTCTTCAATTGATGCAGATTCGTTTATATAGATTGTCTTCAGTTTGAAAGAAACTGATAATCCCTTACTTGAAGAACTCATCGTTCCACACGTCGTACTTCTTCGCGAGACAGCGGAAGGCTTCAATCGTCTCAATCGGTAGATACGCGAGGTTCTCTTTTCCTCGGTTTCTCTCCTTGTAATCCGCCAGCCAGTCTTCGAAGATCTTCAAGGCTTCTCGTAGATTCGCCAGCTTCTCCTCGTCCCGCGTGATCTGTATAGTCCTTTTTGCGCGACCAATGAAAGTCAAAATCACATGGTACTGATAGCTGATGTCGCGGCCGTCCAAGGACTTCAGCATGTTCAGCGCTTTCTGCTTGTCTTTGAAGCCCATGGCCGATTCCTCCTGTTTCGCGGTTTTTATCTTCATCATTTCAACCTAAATCGAGAACAATCATCTCAAGATTCAAGGCTGCCATACGCTAAATATTTTATAGATTTCGGTGCGTTTTTTATACACGAGAGTAATATCGTTATTATCCAAACTGAACAAACTTCTAAGAGTCTTAAAGATATCCACTTTTTTTAGACATCTTTAAAATGTCTTACAACTGGTTGTTCCAATTTCTTAGTAAGTTAAATTATATGTCTGTCTTTGTTTTCTCTTCAACTTGGACGAAGACAGACATGTGATTTAACTATATGAATTAACTAATTAGTTGATTTACCAAGAAATTGGAACAACCTGTTCCTCAGAAATTTATATTCTCTGAGTATACAAACGGAAACAATATTATGGCTTTTCTTATATTAAATGCTTCTCAATTTTATTCTGTTTTCTAATAACACAGGAATAAAGTTTATCTTGATAAAAAACATAGTAAATTTAACAGGTAACAGGATAACAGGTCACGCAGTGCAAAAGATTTGTTATTTCTCTATTATATCCGAGATATCAAAAAGAAAATAGGAAGTCCTTGCATATTATGTCTAAAAAAATACCAAATTAATATTGCTTATTTTACTTGTAAAAATTACTAATTGCTCGAAATTGGATCATTTTGTTTTCTACTTTATTTCACGAATACGACAAACCTTTTGCACTGATTATAAATAATATATTTATGAATATATCATATTCATAGGAATATAAATATGAATACATGTCTCTTTAAATTTGTTTACTATAAAATTGTATCTCCGTGTAGTTGGAACGTCTAAAGAATTCTATTGTAAGTCTCCGCAGATAATGTCTGTCATAACGAGAAACGATTCTCGCTTTCTCAAGAAACTTTGCAGAAAATAAAGTATATGTTAAACGCGAGTTTTAGTAATCGGGTAAGCGTTAACGTCGCTTTTTGGACGGAGTGGCAACGCATTCGCGACTAATCGTCTTCACGTCGCTTCCGATTGTCTCGCGATTCAATAAGGACACAGCGGAGGAAATGTTGAATTACGTTCATCAGGAGCGAACGCGTTGGCGGTACTCGACGTAGTTAGTTTCGGGTAACCGGCGACGTGCACGACGCAATCGATCGAGCGGCATCAGCCAATTATCAGGAAGAGAAGCCGGCGAAGGCGGAGAGACAGTCAATGAGAATGCGAGACGCGTACCATGTCAGTTTTATCGTTCACGTATTCGGATTATGAGAGAGAGCTACGTGGAGAAGGATCAATACCGACCGGGCGACGGTTTAACCATTACACTTGGCAAGTACCGCGTAAGTGCGATGTTCTTGGCACGTTGGATGATTTTAATCCTTCGAGCGCACATTTCTGTAAACTTCCACAGAACGCACACCGGCTCCAATTGACTCGATGCAATGTTTTCAGTTGCGTATCTCGAAAAGTATGTACTTTGCGAAAAAAAATATAGAGACACTTTTTGAAGTTAAAGAGAGATATTTTCATGGAATATTGTCAGTTTTGAGAAAAAACGTAATTCAATAGATGAAAATTATGATTGAAGTTGATCATTGCTGAAAAAAGTACATTTTTAAAATCCATAAAATTTTTGCTCCCTAATATTAAGGGAAATCCTTTCAGGATCTTGTAGTTAAGGTCATAAGCTTTAAAATTGCTATCTTGGATTTTTCGTTTTTTTCAAAAATTATATTTATTTTGGGGTATGAAGTCTTTCTCGCCCGATTGCCGTGGCTGCCACACGTACACTGAAGCAAGCTCGGAGTGGGTATAGTATTTCGAGAGTGGAAATAAGTCATTCAAACTATAGTGTATTACGCTCCAAAACTACTACGTACTTCAAATTATTTCGTTCGAAAGAAAATCGGGTCAAAATGATTCGGCTCAGAGAATTAAAGTTGCCTTTAAAATGCTTTCAACACGTAAACCGCCATGCTGAATTACGTGTGAGTCCCGCCAGGCCTAAACTTTTGTTGTGGTAGTGAAATTTTGTTCTTTTCTATTCAATATTCTTGGAAATATTTAGTAAAAACGTCTCGAATGGGGCGCAGGTAGAACTGTCAACCACCAGTAAACACCAACACTAACACTGACGTCACATCAATGTTATAATCTCATTCAACAACGTAAATGTTACATACAACATATGTTATATTGTACTTACACTTGTTAAGTGGGAAATTGTAATATCAATGTAACGTTGGTAAATGTTTACTGGACCACAAGTGAGTGACGCGGCGTTCAACGTGTTGAACTCAAATTAGAGGCGTTTCACATGTGAAATATTGTTCGCGTGGATCTCTTTGAAAAATTTCCGCGCGTGGAACTTCCCCGAGTCGATTCTGACATAACTTCCTAATGAAATACAATTGATCTTCGTCTAAATATCAACTAACCGATCAATTGGCACACAGTTTTACGGAGAGGGGACACTTACCGATTTCTGTCGCGCGAGATTTCACCGCCAATCGAATCAGTAGACCGAATCGCACCAGTACTTGAGAAGTTCGAGCGCACTCAACGATATTGCCAGCGATTGCGTATCACACGGAAACTTGCGTGCGAATATCTCCGAGCGATGTGGTGGTTTTCGCTTGTGAAGTGCTTCTAGTAGCTTTTGGATCGCAAGACTGACACACTGTGCTGAAACTTTGCCATGAATCCCGCCGGCGACGAGCGGGGCCGGCTTAAGTCACCGCGATTATGCTTTGCTCGCCAACGGAACGCTCGTCGCATCGCTCACGGAGGAAGAGCAAGGCCGGCGGTGGCGTAAGCGAGGGAAAGCTAGGGAGGAGACCGATATAAACATATTCGATTCATACGAGTCAGAGCCCGAAATACACGCGCTCACGCTTACGTCACGTTCACTGTCGGACGCGCGCTACGAGGATTACGCATCCTGCGACTTCATGTTTGTTGACTTTTCGAGAAGCCGCATATCTGTCGTAGGTGCTATCATCTTCGCGCGCGATGTGATCTTTACTTCATGGATTCTTATCGAATCAGGAAGTTCGATTCTTTTCGACGATAAACCGATCATCTTCTACAACTAAAGCACACGAATGTTGCCGGAACATTAGTGATGGATCATAAACGACAATGGCAATCGCGATTACTCAGTTGATGAATATTCATTTTCATTGAATCTGTATAAATTTGGCTCAAACCTCTCACCAAATTTTTTGGACGGTATTTATAGACCGACTTTATATTTAACATATTCACTTCGGATGAGAGATTCTTAAGACCCCTGATCAGTCAACCGAAGACTTCGACGGTGGCGACATGATTGCAAACAGCAAAATGATGAACTTCTGCACTAGTGCAGACTTTTGCGATAAGACAGAGAGAGTTAGAGTATAAGAAAGTATATCTGTTTCTCTCTAACTTATCGCACTAGTGCAAAAGTTCATAAAAAAACAAACAGATGTAATGATGTAAACAGACGACCAATTTTTTCTTGCAAATCACAGCGTTATCATTGAGTGTAGTGTATGCTTATCACATGTGATACACTTCCAATTGTGGAAGTGTGGAAATGTTCCGGATACTGTACTTATTGTGATATTTAATGCGTATAAGTAGTATTCGATCATATTTGGCACGGAGTCATGCAGCTAATTTTCTATCAAAACGAGGCGATTTGTCACACTTATTCTGCGGTTATGTAATAGTTATTTCGGCAAGAGGAGTATCCGCAGCATTTCGCAGGTGTACAGAACAGATTGCAAGTGCCACTTTAATGATACATCTTTTTATTTAGCCGTGGTTCGCAGGAATTTTGAGCTTGGTTCTCCTCGCTTTTGACGTCATCAATCCAATATGGCCGCGGCGACTGATCAGGAGCTTTAACACTAGAACTATCGATTTATTCCTTTCAAAGCGGTTAAAATGACATCTTGAAAAAGATGCGTATTGCAAGAGAAAAACGTTCATTTATTCTTTTTACTCAACGACGAGACATCTCTTTCCTTGAAGTGAATAGTTAAGATCGTCTTAAGTTCATTTTAGGATGCTGTAAGAGCTGTCTTGCTAGCTGCACAGAGTTTCCGGATGAAATTTCGTATGACATCCGACTGTGAATATTGCCCCTTGACCGACTGACTCAACAATCTTGCGGAACAACTTCTTACTATCTTTGCTATGACTACAACCGGTCTTCAACTCTAAATTAAGCTCGATATCTCGTCAATGTACGGTGAAAAAATACCAGTCGCAAGGCGTTATCCTATTGATAGAGAGAGACAGAGAGACAGTGGTTTATTTAATATTTATAAAATAAATATTACACAGTCGCGATGAACTACTAGAACACGCGCGCACGCAGTGTAACGATCGGAGATAACGGCTCGGCGCGGATCAGAAGAATCCGGAGTGTCTCGCGACTGAGAGAAGCAGCGGACGAAGTTTACAAAGTTTGATCCGACGTCTCTGACGATGCACAGTTCGATGCGCGCGCAAACGACGCGAAACGAACGAAACGAACGACGCTATGTACAAGATACAAGATCGTCCCGACGATTCTCGGAGCGGATCACATCCCCTCCTTGTCGTCGTCGTGAGCCAGATCGACAATCCCGTTTGTATAATACGCAAACGACGAATCTCGATCACATTGATCATCTTAACAGACGCAGCTGCCGACACCGAGACACGTGTACGGTGCCTGCTCGATCTTGGAGCTCGCTGTGTCGTCCAGTATCGAGGATTGTGCGGTTGCTGCCGGCAACTGCGATCTCTGCACGACGCTCTCGTAAGGTATCGACGCGGCCTCCCGATCTCTGCCGGTACTGTCGGTGTCTTGGACACTGTATCCGGGATCCCTCGTCGCCGCTGCCGAGGCTGGTGGCAGCGGCGGTTCCTGCGCCGTCTTCGAGTCGAGAGTAGCGGGCTCATGCGACGACAATCGACTGTAGTTCAGGAAGGTCTCCGTGTAACTCGCGGTTGGGTGATGGTGATGGTGGTGGTGATGATTGCCGCCGTACTGGTGCGGGTAATGGGGGTGGTATCTGCTCGACGGCGTTTTGAAGCCCTCGTTACCGCCGAGGTATTGATGCAGGTGGTGGAGGCTGGAGGGTCCGTACACTGTGAATAAAAGACGACGGATGATTTCCGGCCGGCGAGATCTCTCCATCTCTTCCTCCTTCCTTCTCTCTCTCTCTCTCTCTCTCTCTCTCTTTCTCCCCCTTCTCCCTTTCTCTTTCCCTCTCTAAATGACGTCGTGAATTTTCATACGGTGGATAATTAGCGGGTTTTCGGGTGGAAGAAGGGCGAGAGTAAGACTAACCCGCGGCGGTGTTCGAGTACATGGCGAAGACCGCGTCGCTGTAACCGGCGGCGGTGGCGACGGGATGCTTCATCAAATCCGGGACCTCGTTCCCGCCCGTCCCTTTCCCGGCTACCGCGTGACTTCGTACCATACTGCTCTGAACTTCGCCGGCGGTAATCCCGGAGGACGCGCCCGTGCCGTACGCCATGTTGAAGAGCGCTTCCGGGTCGCAAACAAACTTGTACACGTATCGCTCGCCGGCGACCTTCTGCATTATGCCTTTCTCGTAATAGTATCTTAGCGAGCGGCTCAGCTTGTCGTAATTCATTGCCGGTCTGTTCTTCTGAACGCCCCATCTGCGCGCAACCTGCAACAAGTGCAACGGGAAACTTTTATCTCTCAAAAGAGTCTCTCCCTCCTGTTGTTCGAGTTTACAGAAAACTGACTTTGAGAAAATGTCTGACTCGTGCATGTTATATATATATATATATATATATATATATATATATATATATATGTGTGTGTGTGTGTGTGTGTGTGTGTTATCTTAATATTTAATTGAATATTAATTTATAATACTATAGAATTTTGTATAATCGACGAATATATCGACATTCTGCTCCTTAATTTATTATCCTTCCGTTTCATGCGTATTTTAAAGAAACTGAAGTCTGCTATTCAAAAATATATTCCTTAATGCAAAATAAACTCTATTACTAATCTATTCTTATATTATTAGAAAACAGAGTAAAATTGAAAAAAAAAAAACTTTATAGGAAAAAGTAGAGTTGGGTAATAATTATTTAGTCTGTTAAAAGTTAAGATAAAACGTTAAAAAGTTAGTAACTCTTAACTTAATAGATAATTTTGAATGAATCAATTTAAATTAATTTAAATTAGTTATTTTAAAATGTATTAATTTCAATTTATTAATTTTTTTACACAAGTCAAAATAATTTACCAATACTTAAATCATTTTCAATTGTTAACAATATAGAATAAGGAAAATAAAAAATAATGACAGAAAAATTTTTTTCGTCTCTCTGAACAACTCTGAATGTTTTTTTTTTATATAGAATTTTGAGCATTAAAACACACTTAGTATATTTTTTAAAATAAAAAATTATCTTTTTATTTAATTTACAAATGTAATCTTCAATTAAAAAGTTAACTATACAAAAAAAATATATTTCTGGCTTTGCGAAATTAACTTTTAACTTTAATAACTCATACAGCACAAATGTTCAATAAATATCCTGAGAATATTCGAATATTCTTAAAACGTGCTTAGGATATTTAGTGAACATTTGCTATATGGAAAGTTAATTTAACGTTAATCTGACTTTTAATTGAGTTAGTTTTTGTTTGTATCATTTTTAACGTAAAGTAAGCTAATTTAAGTGCCAGTAAACTTAACTTGGTTTAAAAAGAAATGAACTTACCTTCCTGCTCAATCTCGAAAAAAAACTATATATAACATTCTCCCTATATATGACTAGACAAAAACTTAGTTACAGAATATAACAAGACAAGAACTTAGTTACAGAAATGGAAAGATTTCTGTACGAGGTTTCCACCCTCGATTTCAACCGAGTTTGAACACTCAGATGAATATTTCGGTCATAGAAACAGACAGATCATCTTTTTTCTGAATTTTTCCAAGAAAATCGAGAAAAAAATTAAATAAAAAGTAAAGTTTAAAAATAAGTGTGAAATTTTGAAATGAGTATGTTGTGAAATCTCAAGATAAGTTATAGATTTTTAAATTTCAAAGTGAATATAAAAAGTGTGCAAACTGTATTGAAATTAAGTCACACATTAATATTTCTTTTTTTCCAATTTTTGAAAATATTTTCTCTAAATCTTTCGAATTTAAAATTTTACTGTAAATGTAAAAATTCATTAGTAAGAATATAAAAAATACTGTAGTAAGAATGTAGAAAATACTGTTTGCGAAATCATAAGAGTAAGAATATTCACTTAAAGATTCAGGATAGAAAATTCGCTCTACATACGTAAACAATTATTCGAATTTGAGTGACTCGAATGATTCAGAAGTAGAGTGAAGAGTTGTACGAGCGAAATTTCATTCCAAGAAATTAAGAGAGTTATATACAAATTCTTTGCAACTAAATTTGACAGCTTTTTTTCTTTACGCACTTCTTCCGGCTCGATGAGCTTGAATTCCATGCCGCGACCGGTCCACGCGATGCAAGGCGCGTTCGCTGGGTCGTCCAGCAGAGCCACCAAGAACTGCCACAGCTGCAGGGAGCCGCGTCGCTGTTGCTGATAGCCGACCGCCACGTCGCTCCAGGTGGGAACACCACCAGTCGCGGAGGACGGCCTCTTGCCGATGTGATCCGCGTTCCAGGTGGACACAGGCGAGCCTTTCTTCTGGTAGCATCCGTTCTGCCGATCCCAGGATGGGTTCCGCGGGTCCAACTGCGTGCCCAGTTCCGTCCAGGTCGGCGTGCCGCTTCGTTTCGAGGCGTAGACCTCGGAGTTCCAGTTCTCCTGTCGCGGCAAGAACGTCTCGGAGGAGACGGAGGAGAAGGTCGACTGCCACTGGGAAGTCGAGGAGGAGGCGCTGGCCGGCCGACTGGACGACGGTGAGGATCCTCGAGGG
The DNA here is from genome assembly GCF_010583005.1 of Odontomachus brunneus. Classification (NCBI taxonomy): domain Eukaryota; kingdom Metazoa; phylum Arthropoda; class Insecta; order Hymenoptera; family Formicidae; genus Odontomachus; species Odontomachus brunneus. Next base: position 1,997,036 of record NW_022639460.1, on the reverse strand, counting down.
TCCCTCGTCACGCTGCTGTATTGTTGCTGTTGACGTTGCTGATAGATCAGGCCGCTCGCTACAAGAGAATTGCAGCTTCGTGCGATATTCATGATATACACTCGTCTGTAGAATGTTTCGAACACTTTTTTCCAAACATATCGAGATGCATCCGACGTGCGGATCTAGAGAGAATTTATTTTTGGAAAATTCCCAACAGCAGATTCTGTCACTGAAAGTCGGCTGCGTTTCGAAGAACTTTAAAGAAAACGTGTACAAACGTGTACCGTTCTGCAAACAAGTGGAAACTTAGTTTCAATATACTTTAAATATTTTTTTAAGCATTTTAAGACGCATCTGACGTGCAACGAGAGAATCTATTTTTGGAGAAATATCCAACAGCGGATTCTGTCATTGGAAGTCGACTGCATTCTGAAGAACTTTGAAGGAAACGTGTTTGGAAGTCGCTCTGCAAGTGAGCGTAAAATTAATTTCAATATAGTTTGCACTTTTTCTTCAACGTAATACATCTGTTTTACACTTATTTTGAAATTTCACATTCATTTCGAGATTTCAAAATTTCGCACTTGTTTTGAAATTTCATATTTACTTTGGGATTTAAAAATCTCGCGTTTATCTTGAAATTTCACTTAAAAATTTCTACCCATTCTTAAATTAAATTTTTTTTATTTATTCTTTTTTCATAATTTCAAGATTTCCTATTCCTTTTGTAATTTCATTTTCACTGTAAAATTTCAAAATTACACGCTTATTTTGAAATTCCATTTTTATTGTAAAATTTTAAAATTTCGCATCCATTTGAAACTTTACATTCATCTCGACATTTTTGAATGTCATATTCATTTTGCAACGCATCCCATGTCCAATAGGGAACTTAATTGTTCAAAAATAAGACTTTCTATCGGACATCAGCTGCGTTCCGAGCTGCATTGTGTTCAAATCGTACATGAAACCAACTGTGCATACAGAATGAAGTCATTGAGCACTCATGAAGTTGACGCGCCATCGAAGCCGTGTGCGAACTTCCCGGCTATCTGATACTTACGCGATAGTAATTTCTGATCTTGACGTCTAATACGTTGCAGCTACGCTACGGCACACAACCGATATTATTCCCACAACAGCACAATATGCAATCTCCGCGCGAACCTCATACTTCGTCGCAGCGCGTTCCGCATTTTTTTGCGTTAATAAGAACGTGGAGCGCTACGACGTCGTGAAGAAAGCGTTGGATTATCCTGTGTAACGTAGAAGGAGCAAGAGGAGTGAGTGAGTAAATAAGTGAGCGAATGAGTGAGTGAGAGAGGGGGGAGGAGAGAGAAGCGTGGAATATCAGAGGGAAAGGGGGAGAAAAGAAGAAACTCGCAGGAGGACAAAGAAGGAAAAGGAAGAAAGCAAAAAGAAGGAGCGCTTTCGCATTACCGATTGCACTCACGCGCCGGGCCGGTTGAAGCGCGCTCGTCACACAAATATCGGCAGGAAATTGGTGGATATTCAAAGCCCACCGGGAGCTGCAGCCACCGCCGAAGCCGCCGTCGTCGTCGCTGATGCCGCTGCCTGAAGCTCGCGGATAGCGCAAGCGGCGATGTTGCCCCCTGAAATGTCGAAGCCGAGAGGGAGCTCGCGATATGTATATTAATCGAGCAAGCATTCCTCTTCTCTTTCTCCGCGCGGGATCTCTCGCTCCTTTTTCCTCCTTTTCTCTGCGGGGGGTGGCTACGCCGCCGTCGTAGCCCCCGACCACCCCCGGCAGCGCTTCGACGGCGCGGGTACACCGAAAGAGCCATTCTCGGCTGCTGTAATCCGGTTACGCTCCAAGTCGCGTACGGGGAATATTGAAAAATTGAGAAGCTGCCGCGTGTGTGCGCGCGCGCTGTCGCGCGTGGTGTGCGTGTGTATCAACGACGAGAGAGAGAGAGAGAGAGGGGGGGGGAGAGAGGGAGCACAAGAGTGCACCAATAACCGTTGCATTGTTGCGCAACAACGACGTCGCTGTTGCTGCTGCTGCAACACGGAACGTGCATCCGATGCGGCCGAGAGAGCGTGCGTTATCGGAAGCGCCGCGACGACGCGCTGGCTCTTTCCGGCGACGTATCCGTGAAAACGATTTCCAGTGGATCTCTCCACGGAGAGGATAGGTGGCTGCGGGTGTGCTTTAAAGATTAAATCGCTCCACGTCGAGAGCACGAGCATCCGCGCGATCGACGCTGTTGCGGCGAGCTACGGCGATTTTTTCATCGACAGGCGGAGGAGAGAGAATCGCGTATCTCGCCGGCGATTGATGGTGCGACCAGCATGAAGGCTCAAGCAATGTGAAATTTCAAATTGAGTGTGAGATTTTCTGAAATTCCGAGATGGATATAATCCGAGATGGAAGTTCGAAACGAGAATGTGAAACTTTTAATTTCAAAGTGAATGGAAAATTTCAAAATGAACGTGGAATTTTGAGATGTCGAAATGAATATAAAGTTTTGAAATCGGTGTGAAATTTTAAAAAGAGATATGAAATTTTAAAGTGAATTTTGAAATTTCGGAATAAGTGTGAAATTTTTAAATCTTAAAATGAATATGAAATTTTAAAATGACACATTTTAGAACAAATGTGAAATTTGCGACTTCAAAATAAATGTGCAATTTTGAAATCCTGATTCCAAAATAAGTGTGGAACTCTCAAAAGAATATGAAATCTTAAAATGAAAGTGAAATTTTGAAGTGTTGAAGTAAATATGAAATTCCAAAATGACTATAAAAAGCTTTGAAATTTGGATATGGATTTCAAAATCAGTGTAAAATTTTGAAATTTCAAGATATAGATGAGATTTCAGAATGAAATAAAAGGAGAGGAGAAAGCGCGCGGATACAGAATTGCAAACCGAACAAATGAAAGATCTTGCGGCTGAAGATCCCAACGTTTTTTTGAATGAACCACGGTCAAGGGTTGAGAAATCGCAAATGCTGCTCTTGCGGCGCGACTTGAAGTTCAATGCGAAGAGTGCGAATGGAGAAAGAGTCCAGGGTGTCTTAAGCATTTTACGCGAGCCGCGTTGGCCGTCCGAAATTCGCGGGAAGTCAACCGCGTTCGTCTCCACGCCTCACCTGTGTGTTTCGGCGAACGTAGGTCGGATCTCGGGCAGACGGGGGATCGGAAGGGAAGCTGAAAGCTCTGGGCCAATCTGGCACTCTCTCGAAAAGCGGCAGAGAAGGGGGACCAGCGCGGGGGAGCAGTGGGTGCGGGGGGTGGCGAAAGGGGTTGACCTCAGCCGCTGTGAGCGAGGGCGTGCGGGGGTTCAGAGGCTTTGCGGGTGGTTTTAGATTAAAATTAATCGCGAGCTGATGAAACCGGTGGCGATGTACCACCAGCGCGCGGCAGCAGGACGAGCAGGTGGAGGAGGACGAGGCGGAGGAGGTAGAGGAGGAGGCGGCGGAGGAAGAGGAGGAAGAGATGGAGGTCGGAGAAGGGTTGAATTCAGGGGACTGGTCAGGGGCGGCGAAGGGTGGCTGGGGAGTGACGGCCGAGCTCGTACGGAAAAGAGGATGGCTTCCACTCTCGTCCACTCTCAGACGAGAGAAACGCGTTCGCCTGCCTGCCTGCTCTCTTCCCTTCCCCCGACCTTTCACCCTTTCTCTCTGTCTCTCCCTCTCTCTCTTTCTCCCGGTCTCTCGCGCTCGCTTTTTCTCCTCTCTTGCACGCTGATCCTCGAATTCCGGTATAGTGCTCCGTTAATAATGCAAGCTCTATTTTCTACCCACCTGACTGACAAGCGGCGAAACCTCTGACGAGCTCGCCTTGTCCTTCCCTGAACGAGCGGGAAATTCTTTTTCCTCCTTTTTTTTCGCATTGTCGATTGTCGCTCGCTCGTGAGCGCGCGCACACAATCTTTCTCTTTTTCGTCGAAATATTATTTCCGGTACGTACCGGCCGTTTGCTTAAACGACCGTTTGCTCGCGACACTTGTTTTCGGGCAAGTTTACGAATGCGCGAGATTTAATGAGACTGCGAAGCTCTGAACACGAGCTTGAGTACTGAAAAGTTTGAGAGCTGTCAAAATACTAGAGGTATGTAACGTACAAAAGTAATTTATAAACAGAAATGAAAAATATCATTGTATGAGTTTGCCTAAAAAAAGTCTCGTAAACTTTGTATAAATGATTATACAGAAAGTACAAGAAGAGACAAAGAAATATATGATAGATATAAATATATATCCATATAGAAACAGGTATCCGAAAAATTTATAGTAACTTGAGCCGATTTGTAAAGTTTGCATCCTTTATGAGTGGTACATATGGCCCTAATATTTATCATAAAATAACAAAATAAAAACATAAAAGAAATTTATAAAAAAAAAAAAATTTATTTTAAAGAAAAAATTTATCAAAATTTGGCCCAGCCAATGTCATGTAAAATTTAATATTGAAATCTGAGTGAATAATTTTTAATAAATTTTTGTTGTATTAATATAACAAAAAAACCTCATTATTGTATGATGTAAATTTAATAATTAATTCAATAATAAATAAATAATACTTAAGAAATTGTTAAAAATTGTTAAAAATTCTTATCATTGTCGTGATAATCATGAAATTCATCTAGGAAGTCTATTAGTCGATATATAAAGATGGTGTATCTTATGAGTGGTTCATAGACACTCGTGTTTATCACATTAATTAAAAGAATAGAAATACAAGAGAAATATGAAAAAATGATCACAAGTTTACTCAAAGCAATATGTCATGTAAAATGTAACTTAAAGATCTGAGCGCAACTTTTTTATAAATTTTTTGCCGCATTAATACAACAAAAAAGTCTTCATTATTGTATGATGTAAATTTTATAATTAATACATTTGTTTTATAAATGAAAAATTGCTTTTACAAAATTGTTAAGTCTTCATCATCGATTGCCTCACGTGATTGATGATCACGAAATCTACCTGGGAAGTTTATTAGTCGATTTGTAAACTTTGTATCCCCTAAGTGGTTGATTATAGCGCTCATATTTATCATGGAATAATATAATTGAAATACGAAAAAGTATATCGCGTTTTACTTTGAGCAATACGTCATATAAAACGTAATGTAAAAATCGGAGCATAATTCTTAGAAAATCTGTTGTTGCTGTCTCAATATAACAGAAAAGATTACATTACTGTATGATCCAATTTGAATGATCAATTCAACACATTCGCTTCAAAAATATCGTTGAAAAAATTGCAAAGTCTCCGTCATCGATTGTCTCACGTCGTAATCATCATGAAAGTGCAGCACTTCACCCGTTTTCTCTTTGGGATAATTTTGCGCGAAAAGAGATTTTCACAGGCGATACGAAGCACTTTCGCGGCGAGATTCCCTTCTCTTTGGCGAAAAATTAAATTTTTTTCTAAGTGTGTATTTAGGAGGATTCGATTATCTCGCAGAAGACCAAGCGCGCTGTGCAAATACCTTTTTTCTTTTTCTTCCATTGTGTAACGAAAAGATAGATCGCGGACGGGGTTTCGCTCGGCGAATTTTCCGCGTCCGCGTCCGCATCGGCGCAGGCAGATGACTGCCGGCAGCAGTGCGGACCGTCGCGATCTGTAATCCTCGTAATCCTCTGCTCGTATTAATTAGTGGAACTGTGGGACCACCAATCGGTATCCATTAACCGGTTATTACTATTCCGCCCGTGTATCGTATCGTATCGTATCGCTCGGCGAATTGTTTGTCCCCGCAAACGAGATGATCCCGAATATTTTATACTTTGCCCGGGGCATTTTTCCGTCACGCCGCGGGGAACGTTTTTACGCGATTTTTCTTGTCTCTCGCTGCCGTTGCATTTTTCAGCGGCGCGAGAATTCGCGAATTCTTGCACTCGACGAATTCGAGCAAAGAGTCGCGACCAAAAAATGAACGAAACGAACGGCGGATTCGCGATCGTCACGAAATCTACCTGGAAAGTTTATTGGTCGATTTGCGAAGTTTACGTTCCTTATAGCGCTCACACTTATCACATGAAATAACGTAATTGAAAAGTGTATCAAAAAATGTATGATTTACCCTAAACAATATATATCACGTAAAACGTGATGTAAAAATCGCGGTATAATTCTAAGAAAATCTATTGCTGCTGCCTCAATATAACAAAAAAGATTACATCATTGATCTAATTTGAATGATCAATTCAATACAACACATTCGCTTCAAAGATGTCGTTAAAAAGATTACAAAGTCGCCGTTATCGATTGCCTCACGTCGTGATGATCGTGAAAGAGTCTGGGTGAAGTGCCGCGTGTATCTTCTTTTTCTTCCCTTTCCCTCTCTCTCTCTCTCTCTCCTCTCTCGGCAAATTGGATGATCGTAAGTAGATTGCGGGATATCGATACGGGCGATAGGGAATGTATCCTATTATTAACCTAAACTACGTGTAAATAATTAAAACGGCTTAATGGTAGGGAGAATTACGCGAAGAGAAGCATGATCCCAGGTGACTTGGTAGTAGGCGGGTGGAGGCATCGCGTATACAGTGTCGAGTCGTGGGTATAGCCGACCGAGTTCCTAAAGGATTTGCCCGCTGCTGTGTGTGCATGCGTGTGTGCGTGAATAAAGGAAGACTAATCGGTCTGATTACAAAGCATGAGCTTGCAACCCCTGTCGGCCGACTCTACCTTTTGTGGACGAGCCGGGCCGGGACGCGGTGATGGCGGCGGCAGTTGCTGGGTATTTTCGCCTTTTAATTCGCACAGCCTATTAGATAATGACCGTCATCGACGCGGAAAAACCAGCTCGCAGTTGTTTCCGTGGAAACGTCCTTCGGCAATACGGCCGACTCGCTTCCCACTCCCCCCCCTTCCCCCCAATTCGTGCATTCATCGGGAAATTTCTAATGTTTCTGTTGCGTATTCAGTGGACATTAATATGAATATATGTATCATCGATGCGCGTTTAATAATTGAATGGAGTTACGCGTGTAATCGATTAAAAGTCGCGGCATAAATGCTTTATTATATTTATTATATATCGGATATTTGTATTTAACGTCGTGCTTCATTCGATGCTTATATTTGTGGTATGGAGGGAATTTTATAGCAACAATTATCGTGGAACACTTTGTAACCAGCGGACGCATCGACTTTCTGTCTTGATTTATCATCCCTCCGTTTCATACGTGCTATTTATATTTTAAGAACTGAAATCTACTTATATCCAAGAAACATAAATTTCGCTTGTATTATAGGAACTATTAAAAAATTTATTTTCTAAGAAATTTACTGTGTAAATTCTAATATCGCTGTTGCGTAATTTAATATTTTTGCTCAGCAAGATAAACTTTACTGACGATTTATTCACCTATCAGAAAATATTAGATTCAAAGGAATTCATATATATATATATATATATCCGTGAAACATAAATCGCAATATATGAAAAAACAATTCTCCTCGTGCATACAGATATTTACATTAGATTATACTATGTTACAAGATTTAGAATTTTTGCCATGAAGGGTCTAGTAAATTAGGTATGCTGAATATAATCATGAAAACTGTCAGGTTGTCGAGAAAATAGGAGTTTAATCCCCCTAAAAATGCTTTTTGACCATTTTCACAAATTCGTAAAACATGAACCAGACGTGCAACTTTGAAACAGTCGGAAATTGATGTTTGAAGGTTTCTATTTTAAAAAGTCAGAAACTGTAGCTTCGTAGAAGTCACCTTTACAGGGGAATAGAGCAATGTCATAAATTTAACAAAATAGCAAAATTATACTTCATATCCAACAAATTCCTGGATATTCATAATCATTTTGCTAACTATTGTTTTCCAGTGCGACGTCATCCTTCCCGTAGAGCGAACTATTACCGAGGACACACTGGGAAAATTCGCGAGCGGGAATTTCTGCGCAGCGCCTCGCTTTGCACGAATCACGAGAAAAGCTTTCGACTTACATTCTCCCCCGGGGTCTGGCCTCTCGCGCTCTTTCGTTCTCTCTTTCGGTGGCTTTTCGTTGGAATCTGCAAGACGCTCGCCCATAGCTTTCGACTTGAAAGCATCGTTTAATTATTCAATTACGCACGCTCAGTCACGCGTGCGAGCGGAGCGCGATGCATTAGCCGTGAACCTCGCAGCGTTCATAGGAAATGTCAGATTTTAAGTGCCGTTTCAGAGCGAGTTCTTCGCGAAATTCCGTGCGCGAGATATAACTCAGCGAACAGGAATAAAAAGACAGAATTCGTTTCCACGACTGCGAGTCGCTACGCGGAAAAACGTTTCTTTGCAAACTTGCCGTTAATTTTTCCTCGCTGCGGATTTCGCGGTTCTTATAGTTGGCGTTTTTCGGCGCCGGTGATCGCGCAAAATTGATAATTAATTAAGAACGGCCCGCGGCGACTCGGCTTGGCTCGACTCGACATTATCGTCGATGTGTAACTGCGAGAGATCCTCAAAGGGCTAATCGGAAGCCGACTCGATTAATGGGCAGAGCGATGTCCTCCCTCGTGTACCTCCCCCCAGTTATTTATGAACTCTGTGGGGTGGAATAGCGCCACGTGGATCCTTTTGTGCGCAGATTTGTCACGGTGTAGATGTACTCGTCGTGCACGATAGACAGAAGTCAGGAGAAGTCATGGAAACCATGCTCTCTCTCTCTCTATCTGCCTGGCTCTTCTGTTCTCTCTTTCTCTCGATATTTACTTGCGAAAATTTGCCCGACATGATTTCTGTTTTTGCAACAAGATCTTTAATGGATTCGACTAGATACACGATCGAAACAGGACTCTTTTAAAGTGAATCAGTAAAAAAAATTTTTGATTGTACCAGTGAGAGGAGTATTTATAATTAGCGAGTATTCACACTGATTTTCAGTGAAACAACTTCCACTTTACTGCTTCATTTTACTCTCTAAATTTCTTGGAGTGAAATTTCACTTGAGAAGTGGACGATCGAGTTACTTGAGTGCTTTTTCACTTCTACAGAGTGAATTCTTCACTCTGACTTGTTGAGTGAATATTTTTACTTGAAATTAAAGAGTGAATCTGATATATTCCACCTGATGTATTGCTAGGAGAACACACACAAATACATATTCATTTGAATAGATTGAAACATCCATTCATATAGAGTCAGAATCCACTCAGATGTTGAAACATTCACTCTTGTGATTTCGAGTGGCAGTATTTTCACTGTCATCTCGAGCGAAAATACTGCCATTTTCCATCCCAAGAAATTTAGAGAGTATATCTTACTGATTTTGACCAGTGAGAGTTTCACTGCGAAATCTGTAGTGCACAAATTCGTTATACGTTGTGCGAAATCCAACTTTCTGCGTTTCTGGTGACGGAATTAACCACTCCTATTTGTTGAAATCAATTGTCAATTAAACGGTCTCCAATTGAATTGGCTCATAGTAATCGTCAATTAAACACGATGATTAATTTAAAAAGCAATTAATTACTTACAACCTATTAACTAATCTTTTCAGTCACACTTATAAACGAATCATCAGTCATATGTGTAGCATTTCAATGAAGAATATATTGATTGTAGGGAAGATCGGTTCTGGTTGTCATACTTTTTACATATTGATTAAAAAAAGATGTATGTATATTTATAATGTGTAAAAGATGTATGTATATTTAAAAGATGTAGTAATATTTATTAATATGGAGCATATTTTCATACAAGTATAATTTCTTTGAACAAAGAAAATATCTTGATATATATTTATACAGAACAAAATTAAATGGTAAACAAAATGTGCGATTGTGATTATTCATTCCATACTCCCAGGATTGGTTCTCATATATCCTTTATGTAAAGAAAACAAAACAAACTGTTTCTATTTTAAAGTTTTAAGTATTTTATTAAAGTTAGTGATATTTTATGATCAGATACAATGAACAATCATTGAACTAAGAGTTTATGAGAAATAATTCTCATAAACTTTGTAATAATTTTGAACTGTGTAGGACCCAACATAAGCTTATTATTGAGATACATAAACATTATATATCATTATGTATGCGCTTTTATGCTTCTTGCAAAGCGTCTTAGCTACGTGACGGACTTACAACGCGTGACAACTAATTCCGCTTAATTTCAATCAAATTAGCCCGAACGGTCATTTGGAATAAAAGAGATTATATTTATAAATTATGTTGCCATAACTGTTAACTAAGCGCAGGAAAAATTGTGTAGGCGTTTCCTACACAATTAAAGAGAGATTTCGACAAGAAATTCCAAAACTAATAACGGATCAGTAAAAATAGAGGCAAGAAAAATTTACTCACTGCGTGAACAATTTTGAAAAAGTACTTGTAAATATACCACTTTGTGATATTTCTGCCACTTCTTATACCCACCTAACGTAATACAAACATATACTATAGAGAAGAATATGCTCCTTCATTTATTGCACGAAATGTGCGTGTGTAAGAGAGAGAGAGAGCTTTGTGACAATTAACCTCTGTGTGACTTCTAGACCCCGTCTCCCCTACTTTAGAAAGAGTCTTGCTTACCATTCTGTGTGTCCTGAGACGTCGCCGACGTCGATACGTTCGTAATGGGAAGTGGCTCCACGTAGGTCCGATCCGTCGGTTCTTCCTTCACGGCGACGTCCTTCGTGTTCTTATTAGCCGGCGGGTTTATCTTCCGATTTCTACACGAAAAAAAGGTTTGGTGGAATTAACCAAATATCTGATCGAATATGAACGATCCAAAAATTCCAATTGAAGTAACCCAAATTCTGTTTAAGTTAACAAGATTTTTGGTTAGTCAACCAAAAACTAAAGAGAGATTCCGATAAGAAATTCCAAAACTAATAACGGATCAGTAAAAATAGAGACAAGAAAAATTTACTCACTGCGCGAGCAATTTTGAGAAAGTACTTGTAACTATAGCACTTTGTGATATTTCTGCCACTTCATATATCCACTTAACGTAGTACAAACATATACTATAGAGAAGAATATGCTCCTTCATTTATTACATGAAATGTGCGTGTGTGAGAGAGAAAGCTTTGCTCTTTAGTTAGTCAATCAAAAATCCTGTTAACTTAAATAGAATTCGGGTTACTTCAATCGGAATTTCTGGATCGTTCATATTCGACTAGATATTTGGTTAATTCAACCAAACCTTTTTTCCGTGTACGAGTAACACGCAGAATTTTTCGCTTCGTGCGATTCACAGTAAACACCAACCTAGCAACCCTTATGGAGTTGTGTTCGCGCGGGTAAAGAAACACCCTTTCATCCGCGATATTCATGTAAATACTTGAGATAGTTTCAATGACAGTATGAAGGGCTAGGGATGTGCGATTTTGTGACATATGCGCTGTAATTTTCTTTTCTTGAATCGCAATGCGATATGCAATTGAATTTTTATCGCAAAATGACACCTCCAATTTGAAATTACTCGTCATTTTAGTTGAGTATCTGTGCAAATATCGCGCGATAATCTACGATATTTTATATTGTCTACGAGACATAATGGGACTACGTTATAACAATCTTAAAATGTTCAGTTGCATTATTCATTTTTACATATGATTTATATACATATATATTTTTTTTATATATACTTCAAAAGATTACCAAAGATTGCTACATTTAATACTGATTGTCATCAATATTTTAATAAAAAAGATAGTCTTATAAGAAAAATGTTGTCAATAAATAATTATAATTAATTAAACGTGCAATAATATATCTTGACATATTTCATATTTTAAAAGTCACTTTTAAAAATATTTAAAAATTAATGATTTGAAAATAAACAAGTTTCGTAAAATGTCTCCCATTTTTTTGCGTAGAAAGCATGATGTGTGTGTTAGTGATGTTTTTTAAAAAAAAAAACTTCATTATGTTTTCATTTTTAACTATTCTTTCACAGTAAAACTTATGTTTTCCTATAGTGAATATTTTAAAGAATATTTTGATATACAGTACAAAGGGAGAGTTGATTTTTAATGTTTGACATTTATTTAAACATTATGGTTCTCATTATGCACCAGGTTCTCTTATGGCGATTTAAAATTATATTTGTGATACACTAAATTGTAATGTGATATATCGTATTCATTGAAATGATTGAATTCATTGATTTTTTAAAAAGATTGCGTCACGATACACAATTCCACAAATCGCACATCCCTGTAAAGGATCGACAGCTCAATCACTCTTCATTCGAACTTACCCGAAGCAACGGTCTGAGCTGAGCTCGAGAAAATCGCCGTTTTGACTGTGCGTGACGGAGGACTGATACTGCGGGTGATAACTGCCCTCGTCGTTTCTCGTGCAATTGCTCGACTCTTGCTTCACGCTCGCACCTGTTTCACAAGCGAGACGATTACATCGACACGTGTATATTGTTTCTTAAAATCGCGACTCACATCTCTTGTATATTTCAAGAGTGGGAGATTAAATATTTCAACGAAAAGTAAAAAGATTATTTGAGCAAAACGACGATTACGTCCTCTCGCGACTCTTTTATTTTTCAATCTTTATTTCTCGATCAATAAAGCAATGAAGGAGCCAATAAGAGCCAACGCAAGATAATGTAATAAACGAAATGTAATGTAATTAACGAAATCGTATGAAGAGAATTTTTTAGTAAAGAATACTCTATATTTTTTGTAACCGACGAACATATCAATATCCCGAACCAATGAACATAATTTGATTATGGTTTCGTTTCTTATAGGCTGTTCAGATTTCAGAAACTGAATTCTTTCTGTGTGAGAAATAAGTAAGCTAGATTTCTGTTCCTTGTGTTATTAAAAAATTTACTGCGGAAAAAATTATCTAGCGGAATTTATATTTTCAGTAAAATTTACTATGTTCTTTAACAAGATGTACTTTACTGAGTGTATTTTTCTGGAGTACTAGAAATATAGTAATATTTAAGGATGAGTCGAAAAAAACCTGATTTTTAAGTCTTCGAAACTCGAATATAAAACTTTGTAAAGTTTCGAAACTCTCGAAACTTGAAAGTATGCAAACTTAAAATGCTAAATAAAAAAAGAGAGGATGACTAACAGTATAAAATAGACTTTTTTAATTACACTTTTCACTAAAAAAAAATCAATCTTTTAAAAATTAAAATAGATAAGTATGATTATTTTTGCGTCCTAAAATTGGCATCTCTATCTTTGGTTTCGATAGATTTAAATCACAAAAATAGCGCGAAATTTCGAGTCTTCGAAACCTTTCAGAGTTTTGAGGGGAGTTTCGAATATTTCCAGTAAAATTGAAAAGGATATGCATGAAAAAAAAAAATTCTAATATTTTCCTCACGTAGGAAAACGAATCTCGGCATTTTTGCAAAATTTCTTTGCCGACCTACCCCCGCTCTTCACCGCCGCATATCATTGTCGTTTATCGAGTGCGGCGTACGTAACGATCGTTTCTCCGGACGATTCATAGTCGAGTCGAACGGCGGGGCGCCGGAGGACATAAGGGCGCGTGTCCTACCGGAAGTAAAGACGCATCGCTGCAGCGACACGTGAGGAAGGGACGGGAAAATGGACGGGAAGGTGGGGTCTAATGGGGTGCCGACGATTTCGCGAGAGGGCGAGGGCTGCGCCCCCGATAAATCAAACAGGCCCCGGCCGTGGGAAGCATAAGTCACGAGCCTCCGGCAATAATTGTATTTGTAAACATTGGAAGTTTACCGATGTGAAAGCGCGACGGTGGTGCGCGCGCTCGATAGATTGAATTATCTCGCGGCGCATCCGCGATCTCGTCGCGGATCATAATTATTCCCCATCGAGCGCGCGCGAGAGGCTACAAAGAGCTTCTCATCGCTGCTGATTGAAAGGAAATTGCAGCGTAACTGGCATTTTTCCCACGAAACAACGTCGACTTTTGCATCCAATATCGGTATAGCGTGGGGTAAGAAGGACCATGTATAAAATATGCATTCTAATTAATAGTTCCAGAATTGCCGCGAGAGATCTTCACAGTCCTCCTGCCGGCCTTTAATTCCATATGCCATATCCTCTATTTCAATCATTTTATGAACGAAAATTGCATTTATTATCAGAAATAGTGTATCATACACTTGTAAGAAATTTCATTCTAGCTATTAACACATCGCTTAATTTTATTCAGTCACGATGGAGAATATCAATAGAAAACTTCGAGAGGCTCGAAAATTTACTTTGCTATTATCAAATCAATTTTTCTATTTCTTAACTGTAATGTTATTCCGATTTTGAATGAACTCGGAGAAAAGTACTTGTGTTCTAAAAGGATCATTTCGCGATTTTGTACCTGCTATTTCTTTCAAGATAAATACTTAAAAAAGCACATGAGCAACATACCCTTGAGGCCATGGTCTCCCCTATTGATAGAGTAAATGATGGCGCTGTCTATTCAAAATATATAATCTAACTATATCACGGCTTATAAATCATTAAAAAAAAAAAAGTGTATAAAACAATCATTGTTTTAAGCAACGATCTTATTAGAAAGATTTTAAAGTCTTGAGTTTTGACAACGTTATAATTTTATTTAAATATTACGATAGTCTCATACAGTGGGAGAAATTATTCGATAAGAAATTAATAAACGGATTTTTCCGATTAAAATATCAGTGAATTTTTGTATCCGATCAGGAAACATTCGATGAGAAATGTCGGTTTATAATTTTTTCATCGATTTGTCTGATGAAATCCCATTATGATCGGAAGTATTCGATTAAATTTAATCGAATATAAAAATTTATCGGTATTTTGATCGGAAATATCCGTTTGTTAATTTTTTATCGGATAATTTCTCTCAATGTGTAATTTGTATTGAGATATTAATTAAAGAAGATTTGTAAATGATAACACGCTCGATATGGTAGATGAATTGTAGTGATAATTACGTTTGCCGTCGTGTGCTTGCATATTAGATCAAACTGAACAAAAAAATCCTTTACCATTTTGTAAACGACCATATAGATTTTTAGTCATTAAATAAAGAAGATCGCGCAAAATTGTGCATCGATCTTTTCTTTTATTCTTCTTCTATTTACTTTTATCTATCTTTTTCTATTTACCATATCATGCATGATTATGCATATTCACAAATCTTCTACGATTAATATCTCGATCGTTATTGTGATTTTCGCAAGACGGTGTTGGACTTTTTTGCTCACCTCGATTCGCTCTACGTCCTCACAAGAGATTGTGAAATCAAGTTGGGACACCCTGTATACTGCTTGAAAACCACGCTTGCTCCGGTTTGCTTTATTATTTATTTATTGCACCGTGAAGTCTATGCACTAGCTCGTTCTAACTAGCATACACGGAGAAAAATAATTTTGCTTTTTTAGCAAAATCGTCGTTGCTACAGCATATTTGTAGTGATATAAAAAAAACTTAGTTGACGTAACTAATTTTACAAATTATTTGTTATCAGAGCAGAAGTAGTTTCGTTGCCAGGATAGAAAAAATTTGTTGAGTGTATTTGTCCTAAGAATCACGTTAATTTGCTATTGATGAAATAATATCCTTAGCAAATTTATTTGCCATCGGAGCAAAACTGCAACTGCTTATATAAATCCATCATGGTTCTTATAGCAAAATAATTTGTAGATTCAGCAAGTTATGTCCAGCAAATAATGATTAATATTCTTAGCAATCTTTTTGCTGTCCATAAAATGACGAAAAGATTTTGCTAGACCAGCAGAAAATTTACTGGGACAGCAAATTATTTTTCTCCGTGTGTTATTGATTGTTAATCGAGAGAGCCTTAATCGATTTAGTATATAGCATGTAACTGATTAACGCCAGACATCCACCTGGCGCTCGGCTGCTCTCTCTCTTTCTCTTTCTCTCTCTCTCTCTCTCTCTCTCTCTCTCTCTCTCTCTCTCACACACAGATCTTCGCTTCGCAAGTCAATCTATATTTTATCTTGCAAAATAAAAATAAAAACGCCGATGTATTCCCGCGTATCCGCGCCACAGTGGAAGCGTACGCGCATCGACAATATCTTCCTAAATACGTCGCCAGTTACGTATAATATTACGCGAAAGATACGCGCGGCCTGGGAACGCCGCGTGCGTGCGTGCGCTATATATGTATGCGCGCGCGTGCGCACACATATGTGTATGTATGTGTACGTGAATGTGTATATAGACATTAGCTAGCCCCCGATTCCCTCTGGCTGTTTGCCCGCCCGGTTGAAATGCTCGACGATACGTTTGTTCAACGTTCGACGCTGAATTACACACATACTGTACGCGAATTTCGTCCGCTCGCTCGCTTGCTTGCTCGCTCGTCCGCGCGAGCGCGGAATAATGTAAACCATCCATTAAACCGAGAGATATCTTCAATGTCGGTGAAGTGAAATACGGCTGTTGCGAATTTTTGCCCGTTTATTATAATAATGATCGCGGAAACGGTGCGTTATATCGATAGCAGCGGCAGCACGGTGGCGCGACGACGACGACGTTAATAAGCGCGCCGCATTAAAGAGAGATAAAAAAAAAAGGAGGAGAAGAAGCAGCGAAACGCCGCTGGCTTAATATAAAGTGCTTACTCGCGTAATCCGATATCGATGATCGGCCGCGCGAGAGGAGACGAAGTGCGTCCGTGTGTTGATTCTTTCCGTTCCCTCTCTCCTCCCCCCTCTCTCTTTTTCTTTCTATACGAAAAAGAATTCTGCCCCGCGGGCCAGACTTCTCGCCGGTTTTTAATAAAGGACCGATATTGCACCGCCGCCGCCGCCGCCGCCAGCAGGCCGTGGATTTAAAGTCGCGATTATTTTGCGGGAAAAACACGCCGAGCTGTCGTTGCAGGCCGACAGCACCAGCGTGTTCGCTGGTTGTTGCGGCTGTCGCAAAAATAGGCTGTCGGGTCGAAACGGCCGATAAAACCGCAACACGCGCGCCGAAAGTGTCGGCGGCTAATTAAACATGCACGCCCGCGGCGTGTAACGTATTACTAATTGATCCGCCGATACGCCGGTGATTACACGGTTAACCCTTTAAGTCCGCGAGCGTTGTATCAAACGTGCTGGTCGATTTCACTTTTATTCGCGAACAAACGGAGCTCGGTCTGCGCGCGTACATGAAAATCGCGCTTGAAAATAGTGTTAAAAGAAGAAAGCTAATCTCTAGCAACTTTTACGGAAATACAAAAGTATAATGCACCGCAAAAACTCATTAGTACTTTTCATTTTCGAGCCGCAACAAAGACAACTGTACTTTTCCAAACATTATTATAACATAAAATACACTCTGAAGTGTCAGCTGTCAAAGCATATACATAGATGGTCATCTGTATGAAACTACTTCTTCTCTCAATCTATTAAGAGAATTGGAGAGTCAGATTGCTTGAAAATCGTGCTTGTTTTTTTACAATTTTTTACGACAAACTGAATAAATATGCGAAAGTGTTATTTTGACGTGTATTTATACAACATATAAAGAGAAGAAAAATATAGTTTTGATGATCAAATACTCAATATAAGTGTATAGTACATGCAGTTAAAATATATTTCGTTTTTCTTTTTAAGGTCGTCATTTTGCAGTAATATCTTGGCTTTCAATGGTTCAGTTAAGCTGAATTTTAGATAGAAAATTTTCGTAAACTTGTCGTGACAAACTCGTAAAAATATTTAATTTTAAAATATTAATTTTTTTACTATAAAAGAACTGAAAATTTAATAATATTCTATGAAGATATTTGCAATTTTGTTAACTTTTACTCAATTTTTATTATAGTGCTTCACACGATAACGACAAGCTTACGGAAATTTTCTACCTAAAATTCATCTTAATTGAACCACCGAAAGTAAAAATATTACTGCAAAATGACGACCTTAAAAACAAAAGAAAAACAAAATATATTTTAACTGCATGTACTATACATTTATATTGAGTATTTGATCAAAATTATATTTTTCTTCCCTTTATATGTTGTATAAATACACGTTAAAATAATACTTTCGCATATTCATTCAGTTTATCATAAAAAATTGTGAAAGAACAAGCACGATTTTCAGGCAATCTGACCTTCCAGTCCTCTTAATGCCTGAGCCTATTGAAACTGCAATCTATGGGCTCTTCGTAACTATGCAAAACAGGACATCAAAATATGTTCAAATATAGAAAAAGATTAATTTTTCTCGTTTGTTTCATCAACACGACAAAAATCCGCACAAACTTATGGAGCAATTTAATATTTCAATTTCATACAAATGGAATGTGATGCTCTTTTACATGCAACGTTGTTTATCACTTTGGCGAACAGCTAAGTTCGACTATTTCAGGATGGTCGAGGACCTACGTCGCGTCTCGAAGGGAGAGGATTTCTAAACGCCCAGACCTACAGAACAGCATGGGATAACAGATTTTCCGAGCAATCTCGAGGCTGAAGAAGCCAACCGGCGGCGCGCGAAACACTTCCGCACGCTGCACGATCTTCGCGGTGATTTCCGCGGAGATTGACATCCTCCAATCCCGTATGGGTCCCGGATTTATTTATCTAGGCGAATTACCCAGACATCGTGAATCGTGGCGTGTCGAATTGCGCGCGGAATTCTTCCGCTGTGACGATTAATTACGATCGAGTATTTTTGTTAAATATTTTGTTATCAACCTTTTAAGCCTGACCTACAATGTGTTCTTTGCTTTCTGTTTCTTATTTTTTATCTTTTTTTAGTTTAAGGTTTAATTTAAAGCTTGAGTCAGAAAAAGATAAAGAAAAAGTAACAGGAAGCAAATAATACATTATAGATCAAGCTTTAGGGACGGAAGTCGAATTACGAAACGAAAATGAAAAAAGAACGACAAAAGAGAAAAATCAAGCAAAATTATTAAATTAAGAAAAATCAAGTGAAATATTACACTGAGAGAAAAAATGGTTAATATTACTGGAAAATTGTAGTTATTTTCGTCACCAACTATATATTCTTCTGTTGATCTAGCAAAAAAATATTAGTAGCAACATACATATAAGATTATTGTCACTAACGCTATAGTATAATACTCACTACAAGAATAGTTCTCATAACTATAAATCTTTCTTTATGCGATTATAGTTACAAATGCCAGACACTTTTTTCTCAGTATAGTACATTAAGAGCATATCGATTGTTTCTCAATGCGAAATCGTCATATGTTATACTACAAAATTGTAAATGTCCCAGTAATTATTTGTTCATTTAAACAACGTCCCAGTGATTGAAACATTAATAACATATTGGTATTTAATATTTCAGAAAAAGCCTTGAAAATTTTGTTAAAAGATATTTCTTTATATATATGCTAATATACAATATTATTTAATAAGCATTAAGTCAATGAATTTGCATTATTCGATGATTAAGATATAATTCATTTTTCAGTTCCATTACTGATACAACAGGCATTGTTTAATATCCCATTAAAATTACAACTGATATCTATTGATTATTTTATTTCCTATTATTTTCCGACCGCTGAAAAAATAAAGTTTTATATAAACGTTATTTTTGACAACAATTCTGTTCATTATTGATTAATAAAAATGTAAAATTGATTGTGCTTTCTTATTAGTTCAGTTATTGAGACATTTATCTTACATAATGCGATTTTCCGAACTCGAAAAAAATTCTTTATTGATAGCAAATGATTCCCGGTTAGTTCAGATTGCTCATTTGCGTCATTAGAGTTAATCTGTGAAAATGATAGTACGAAAAAACGAGTTCGAGCAGGCTTTGATTTTATGATCGTTATAAAAAAAAAAAAAATTAATCAAAAAGAAAATGACAGTCACTCACTTGACATCTGATGAAACTCGGGTACGTATTGTTCGCTGTCCTCAGTTTCGGAGCCGCTGCCTGGGCATAAAATACAGACAAGATTAGAAGGCGAAGTCGAATAATTAATCTTGAGAAGAATGTTGCGAAGAAGAAAGTTACACTCGCGAGGGGACGACGAGATAATTAACATATTGACTGCCACAATACCTACTAACCAGCTTTCAGTAATTAGTAACACTAATCTCTAAATTTCTTGGAATGAAATTTCAAAACGAACGAAACGAGTGAATGTTTCGATGAATTATAGAATAAATATGTTCTTGTGACGAATAAGAAAGTAAACTGACAAGTAAACCTACCGATTTTGTTAAAATTATTTAACTATGTCTTGTATTCAGTTTTATTTCTTATGCATTTTTGTTGTACTTGATGATAGAAGTGATTAAAAAGTTATAAACTGCCCGTGAAACTCAAAGTAAGCCAAAATGAAAAAATATAACCTAAATATTTTTTGTGTACTTCTACATTTGTGCCAAATTAGAAAGAAATCAGAATGTACCTTTTGGGTAGGTTTATTTGTCAGTTTACTTTCTTGGATGAGTGTATTGTTCATATCTTTTAAAAATAATGTAAACATTTTGAAAAAATTAAATTACTTTAATTAATTATTAATTTATATTGCACCTCTCTAAAAGTGACACAAACAATTTAACATTGATCAGAGTCTGCACTGAGAGAAATTATCCTATAAAACATTAACAAATGGATATTTTCGATCAAATTCTGATGAATTTTGTATCTGAACATCGGATGAGAAATATCGGTTCATAATTTTTTCATCGGTTTATCTGATGAAATACTATTATAATCGAAAATATTTGATTAAATTTAATCGGATATCTTAATCAGATATAGAAATCGAATATAGAATTCATCGGTACTTTGATCGGAAATATTTGTTTGTTAATTTTTTATCGGATAATTCTTCTCAGTGAAGTGACATTTATTTGAAATACTAATAGTATTTTTTTCTATATGTGGAAGTATATTAGATTTCAATTTTGAGCTCTATTCGACAATTGAGGATTCACTTTGTACGCGTGTAAACTTACTCGAACTCGAGTGATCACAAGACTTTTCGAGTGAAATTTTATTCTAAGAAGTTTAGAGAATACCAAGCATGTGTTCTTAATGTAACGAATTGTTATTACGTAAAAAGAAAATATCGGTAAGTTTCCTTTTTTTCTAAAACCTCATGTGGCAGTCAATGTGAAAAAAAAAGAAGAAAGAGAACATTTTGAAAATTCTACCCGAAATGCTGACGAGAACGTGGTCGTTTCCCCGCAGCGGCGGTATAAAATCCGTCTCCATCCTTTTGATATCGTCCGTTACATCACGTCCAGCACGTATTACATCGTGGTTGAACGAGTTAATTAAAATTAATGTTCCGAGCGAACAGTAGCTGCTGCGCGTAATTATCTCGTCACCCCGGTAACTTAGGAATAATTCTACGCTACATCTCTATAAATTCCAAAGATCGATATACCAGAATTCTCTCTCTCTCTCTTTCTCTCTCTCTCTCGCAACGGTATTTTTTTAATAAAATTTTATTTTTTACTTATTTTAATGGGACTTCACGACTTTTAATTGCTCTCGTTCGGCCAACTGTTATTGTAGTTTGATAAAATCCCACAATTAACGAATAATAATTGATAGCTTGGTTCTTTTCCGTTCTCACGTCGATTTGTCAATTGTCTAACTTGAACGTGACTTTAATAAAATGTTTTAATAAAATCTCCTTTTTATCTGTTTGTACTTTAACCTCTCGCACTGTCTTGTGTTGAGTCTACCTCGACATTGCATGTCTTATTCCAGTCGACTTTGTAAATAATTTTTTAATGATTAAAAATATACTTAATATAAATATATTATTATAAATATATGTTCTTGCATTAGTAAAATGCTGAAATATTGAAATAAATGCAAGCTATATAATATCATCACGAAGCAAATGAGTTTCTGTGGATTGATCGAGAAGAAAAGTCGAAAACAATTTGCGCCGCAAAAGAACAATTGTTAGTTATTTGGTCAGAATTAATACCATTTCCGTCGGAAATACCAAGAACTTTAGATATAACGTGGAAAAAAAGAAAAAAAAAATAAACGCCCGAACAGGGACTCGAACCCTGGACCCTCAGATTAAAAGTCTGATGCTCTACCGACTGAGCTATCCGGGCTTGATGCTTTGGGTAGGATTAAGCGCGCACTCGAGTCAGGCTCGCGCGACGCGCCAATATTAATGAGATTTACCAGCGCTCTCTCTATAAATAATTCAATTACGACGACGCGGATGAAATTTCACAGAGATAGAACACTCACCGTCTTGCAACCAGGTCTCCTGTCTGTAGCCATGCGGCATGTATAATTCGCTTCCTGTAATCACAGTGAATGTTGTCCATATGCGTATATATTTATCGCATGCGACATGCTAGCGACTAAACATTCGAGCCAATGAGCACCGCGCAACAGTAATCTTACATCAATATTATAATTTCCCACTCAACAACGTAACCATGACGCACATTCGTTCGCATAACGCTTTGTATATATTTTTTCTGAGGAAATTAAGAGCACATTTAAGCATTTTTAAGAGGGGCCAGACATCAATGTAACGCTCTGAAAAAAGCGTTTTTGAGAATTAATTTTGCGAAAATGGATCAACCGAATATTTTGAAACATCGCGTATATTAATTAAGTAACTGTTGAATTTTACATTAATATTTTATTATATTTTTTGTTATTTGAAAAAACAATAACATAATGGCATATAATTTTGTTTTGCTGTTGTAACGGTATATAATTTTATCAAACGAATTTCTCGAAATCTTGAGTATCAACAATGTAATAATTTTAATCGAATATTATAATGGCTTTACATGAAGTATAATATGATTATTTTAATGATATTGATATTAATGATATCTTCTTCCGATATTTAGACACATTATATTCTCAACTCAAAATTTGTGATTTCCATTGATGAAAACTATTTTTTAATAATAATATAATAAAAATAAGAATATATATTTTCTTTTCGTTGGATCACATTAAATATATTGATGCAAATAAATTATTTTCGCTTAATGTTATAGAATCGCATTTTAAGATTAACATGTAAAAAATAAAGGTATTTTTAAAATAAAGATATTTTTAAGACATTTTAAAAAGAGTACTCTTTTTTTCTCTATACTCATATTTGTCACAGAATGAAGAAACAATAATGTGAAAAAAAAAATTATCTAAATTTTACTATAACAATATGTCATGTGAAATGTAACATGAAGATCTGAATGTAATTCTTAGCAAACTTGTTGTTTTATCAATATAACAAAAAACTTATATTAATGTATGATGTAAATTTATTAATTAATTCAATACAATATATTTACTGTATAAATATAATATATAAAAAATTGTTTCCATCATCAATTATCTTATTCCTGTGGTAATCATGAAAGTTTATCTGCTCTTTATTATATTTATTCATTTATTATATTTATTACATTTATTCACTTATTAGATAAGAGTATAATAAGGGAGGTCAATATTTACATCGTGTATTATCACTTCGGGAGAATTTCCTGTTATAACATATTACCACACAAATTCATAAGCAATGTACAAGGTACAGTGTGTGTGTGTATTGAAAAGTATATAAAAGTAATTTATAAGCAGAAGTGTAAATATCATTACATTAGCTTTGGCGATAATAACGCCATAAGTATATTCTATTATTTTATTAGAAAAAACAATTGGGCCAAAAATAATTTTGCAATCCTAGTTAAACAAAAAACAACTTTACAATTCTAGTTAAATTCAATCGTTTTTTCTTTCTCAGTGTACAGCATACAATATATTGCACTTATATTGTTGAGTGAGAAATCATAACATCGATGTAACGTTGCTGTAATGTTTACCGAGGAGGGAAAAGACGTTTCCATCGGCGTATCGGAATATCCGGCCCGGGTGGTAAGAAACGAATCGATCTGAATCGGAATGAGCGGGATTCGAGCGAGAGGAAGACGACAAAGGGAGCCACGACGAGGACGAGGAGGCTGACCCGAGTGAATCAGAAGCAAAAACAAACCCTTCGGCGCGAACGGGCGCATAAGAATGCCACGGCGGAAAACTGTAACGTTGGGGTGCGCGTTTAATGGGCCTTCCAGGATTCGCCATGGGTAGCCACTCGGCGGTAACCTCGTTTTGTTCCACGGCGGAGAATCCCGGCCTGCGGCCGAATCGAATCTACTTAAGCCACAGCTCATTGCTCGCGTACAACGATACTCTCACTCTCCTCCTCTTCGTCCAAGCCCTTCCGCGAAGAAGATACTCGAAGGATTCGCGGTGTCATCTTCGAGTGCCACGCTAAGGTATAGGAGATCGGGGCTAGATGCATTTATATCTTAGAATCTAGAAGTTACGACTTCTCAGGCAACTAATTGTCGCGACTGTGTAAACATAGTAGATGTAATCTTCTTCTATAGGCGAGAAATGGCATGACTTTTTTTGGTCAAGATAAAATAGTAAAACTGAAGGACTATTTTGATTTCTATTAGTCATTTTAGAAACGTCAATTATTGGATGACAATCGGTGGAAATAAGATATTGTTGGAGTAAAAAATAATTATAATTTTAGTTGAATCAATTACTTTTTTCTCAGTGTTAGGTTTATCTTGCTGAGGATATTGCTAATATAGTAAATTTCGTTAAGAGCAAATTTTTTAATAGAACATTTCAATCCTGAAATATAAATAGCACATATAAATAATTAATTACTACAGAGGATGTTAATCTATTTTTTAGTTACAAAAACTTATGACAATTTTTAACATAAAATTTTCTCTGTGTACTATTAAAAAATTTATCATATTCCTTAGCAAGATAAACTGACAGTCTATTGCTGAACTAATAAAAAATATAATATATATAATTAAAAAGAATTTACGTGAGAAAAAAGCTATAATCTCTCCGTGTGCGCTCACACAGTATACTAAGTATAAATATATTACTACAAACGTGTTATTGCATTTTGATCAAAGTATCAAAATATAAGTATCAAAGTATCAAAATATTGAAATTAATGCAAACTACGCGATGATATTGCAAACATTTATTGAATTTTTCTCGGTCATTCGATTGGAAAGAAACATTGAAAATAATACAAATCGTGAAGGATCACACCAAAATTTGTACGATTACTTATTTTTGCATATTATTTTAATAATATTAATAATATTATAATTATAATAATGCAATCGAAAACTCGATCACTATTACACAAGTGAGAATTTCGCTAAAAATTGTTGAAACAGACAAAAATTGCAAAATTGGAAGCAGTAAGATTGCGTACGCTGTTATCTTGTAAATGACACTCGATAGGTCGCTTTTAATAATTAAGCTTGCGCTATACGGTTTGTTAACGAAGGACCCCACACTCGTCTCGATTGAACGATTCGACGAAGAAATTGCGTTACAATTTTGCTCCCCGATGCACGTTGTGCAAAAAAGCGAGCGACAGGAAGCAAAGAGAAGGAGAAAAGAGGAAGGAGAAAAAGAGAGAGAGTGTGTGTGTGTCTACGGAATTTTCGTTCGTGGCGGCGCGGAGGAGTTTCAATATTTCTGAATCGTCGTTGAGGAATAGATCGACGAGCTGCGGTGGCAAGGAGGGGACGTAACGCGATTATGATAGAGAAATTGCGGCATTATAGGCAGTGATTGAGTTAGGCGGAGGTGGTCCATCCCTGAGTGGTGGCTCACACCACGGCCCATGCCAATGCTAGATATAAAGTGTCAATCACTGGCAGCCAGACGCCATTGGGGTAGCTGTACTACTCTCTCTCTCTCTCTCTTGCTCTTACAAGCATGGGGGGCTGCGTCCCCCGCTTGCAAGAGGAGCCCAGGGGAGTCTTTGCGGTGATAACACGTCACTTATTGAATTTCGTATCGGGGAATTGGCGGCGTGTTTCTGGGTCAAGGCTAAGACGGCCTCGCCGACGGAAGAGGCGTCCTTGTAACGGAAGGCGACGACGATTAACGTTCATCGCGCGGCTCTTCGACGACGAGGATGTCTCGCGACGCGTTCGCAGATCTCCCTCGTGACCCTGGATTCGTATTTGACGAATTACGATAACAGATCAAATTCGTCACAGATCGAATTGCGGGCATTTTCGAGGTAGAAATTGTGTCATTACATCTCATAAGTTGCTAAGAAGAAAAAAATTGCTATAGAGAATTTTTGTCTCATAAAAAGATTAGAGATTAATCCATATTGCATCTGAAAATGATTACGAACAATTTGATATTGATTTGGAGTCTGGAAAAAAATTATTTTACTTTGAAGAATAAATCCAGAAAACATGATGATGTCTCATGACGTTTTAAGGGAATATTTCCTGGTATAAAAAAAAAAATCGCAAAAAAGGTACTTTTTGTAGAGAAACGAAAAACTGAATAACGTAAAACCTTGCATATTCTTGAAATTATTTTATCTTACTTTATAAGAATATATTTTTATATCGTTTAAGTGACAAAAATTCTTCTTTTATATGTCATATTCTAGTTCGCTAGAAGCTCACAAAAAAGAAAATACGCAATGTAATCTTGGCTCTCCTAGAAAGAGAGAGAAAAGTACCTGAAATGTAAAAACCAAATATTTTCTTATTCAGAAGTGTCGCTATCGCCTGAACTTAGAACTGAACCAATATTATCATTCTAGACAAAATGGTAGTCTTTTATTTAAATTTTTAGTTTTTCTTCAAAGCGTTTTTGTTAATGTTTTATTAAAAAAAGAAACCAATAAATATGTAATGTTTATTTTTGTCCAGAAGATAAAGCAGAACGTGTCGATGTTTTCTTTCTCGGTCATAAAATCCCACAATAATGTTTACTTTAAGATTCTCTCGGCGTATTATGCTAATTACTAAAATTTTGCGTAACTTCAATGCCAAGCGCGAAGAGTTCGTTTGGCGCGAATTTCCACGAGATATCCGCCGAAATATCGCGGCATTTCGGCGCAAGTAATCGCGGCAAGTAATACTCCAGCGGCAGATTGTCTCGGCCGATGTAACCTCGTCGCCCCGACCTTTGGAAAATAATGTCGTCGTTGATGCGACTATATAAAGATATCGACTCGAGTCTGCCTGCGAGTGACAGGCTCTCTTCGGGGGGTATATCTCACCCTCTCTGCTCCTCTCTCTCTCTTTCTTGCTCTCTCTTCGCCTCCTTACCGGCGCTTCGTTTCGGGGTACACGTCCCCGCACGTGCTCCCCGGACGTGCCTTCCCCGAATATGTGTGTGTGTGTGTGTGTGTGTGTGTGTGTAGATGTGTACGCGATCGCTGCAACCGTGTATGATCTACACGCGTTTACACACAGTCGACTTGTCTCGTACGTGTCGACGGCACCGCCGATGGAAACGCGACGACGCGAGACGTCTCCGAGCGCGGCAGCGACGACGACGACGATGACGGTATCAAAGAGCTTCAAAGTCGTGGAGACGGGGGAGGGGGTATCGAAGAATCGACCGGTCGGTCTCTGCCCCGCGTCACTCATCTTTTCCCTTGATTACATCCTCGCAAGCTCGTTAAGACGCCACAGCAGTTTAGAGACCGCGGATACTTTCTCTCGGAGAAAAAAAAGAGGAAAAAAAAAAAAGAAAAAAAGAGCGACGCGCGTTTAGGAAATTCAATCTGGGCTCGCGAATACCTTCCTCTTCATCCTGATCACGTTTAATTAAAGAAAAAAAAGAAAGAAAGGAGAGAGAGAGAGAAAGAGAAACATAAGAGGAAAGAGAGAGAGAGCAAGAAAATATTGAATCATGGTGTCGAGTTACAAAAAGTTATTCGTAAAAAATTCCAAACAATTCTACACAAAGGCTCTTCGAAGTATATAATTTAAATTAAATATATTTAGACCAGTAAGTAGTTATTTAAACCAGTAAGAGCTGAGACGTTGTAGCGAATTATTTTGCTAAATGTTGGGAAGATAATAATATTTGACACACTGTTAACGCCAGTGTTAACGACAGTAACGCAGAGGTTTTCCAGTCTTTGTAACGTACGCGGCGAATCGAGCCTTCCACATCAAATCGATTCTGGATCCCAATTTTAATATTAATAATTATTCCTCTTATTACTCCGTGATTAAATATTATTCAATTAAAGTTGCGAAAAAATTTCATTCACTCACTCACCGGGGTGCAGTTTCTCGTTGCTTGCCGTTGTCTGAGACACCGGGTAGTTAGCGGGGCAATATTCTCCGGCGACTGTCTGCAGCGGCTCGGGTAGCCTGCCGAATCCGTTTCCGGGCTGCAAAGCAGAAGTCGGAAATTTACAGCAGGATCCCCTGTGGAGATTTTTAACCTCTCGCGGTTCTAGGTCGAGTCCACGTGCAAATCCAAGTGTTATTTTTAGATGCATAAGCATATGATTTGGCGGAAATTCTTCACATGTTTCACGTGTCTTTAAATCGCGTCACTTAATACGTTTAAAACATGTAAATGATAATTCAATACGTTTAAACGTAATAAACGTAAGGAATATGTAAGAAGAGACTTACAAGTAAATCTGTCCAAAAGGTACTCCAATTTCTTTCTAATTTGGCAAATGTAGAAGTACAACAAAACATTTAGGTCATATTTTTTTATTTTGGCCCACTTTGAGTTTCACAGTTTATAGCTTTTTAATGTTCTTACTTCTATCATCAACAAGTGCAACAAAAATGCATAAGAAATAAAATTGAATATAATATATAGTTAAATAATTTTAATAAAATCAGTATATCTGAGACATGAACCATTCTAAATTTCTTTAGCCGAGATTCCAATCGAAATATTTGAAATCTGCGCTAAATTAGTCAAAAATGGTTCCAATCTCGGTCAAACCGAGAAATTATTTGTATAAATAATTTTTTCAACTTTTTACATGTTTTGTTTAAACATTTTATTATTTATTCAAATAATTTTACACATTTGGACTTCATTTGAAATATTTCAGATTTGAAATATTTCGGTTGGAATCTCGGCAAAAGAAATTTAAAATGGTTCATATCTCAGCTATGCCAGTTTTGTTAACATTTTAATTAAAATTGTCAGATTTTTCTCTTTCTCTCTCTCGGTTTGGTAGAAATTCGAACTATTTTTGACTAATTTAGAACAGATTAAAAATATTTCGGTTAAAAGATTAAAAATATTACCGGAATATCCGCTAAAGAAATTTAGAACGATTCGTGTCTCAGCTATGCCGATTTTGTTAAAATTATTTAACTATACCTTATATTCAATTTTACTTCTTATGCATTGTATTTGTTGATGATAGGAGTGCCAACATTAAAAAGCTATAAACTGCCCGTGAAACTGTACTCACTCACTCAAAG
This sequence comes from Odontomachus brunneus, assembly GCF_010583005.1. NCBI lineage: Eukaryota > Metazoa > Arthropoda > Insecta > Hymenoptera > Formicidae > Odontomachus > Odontomachus brunneus. Next base: position 1,967,896 of record NW_022639460.1, on the reverse strand, counting down.
TGGGCCAAAATGAAAAAAATATGACCTAAATATTTTTTGTACTTCTACATTTGTGCCAAATTAGAAAGAAATCGGAGTGTAATTTTTAGGTAAGTTTATTTGTTAGTCAGAATAATATACTTGGATTTGCAATGAGTGTATAACGCATCTTAATACATAGGGAGAATTTTATATAGTAAAATCAGCCTGATATGTAATATGTTAAGAAAGATTCATTTGACGTTTAATCCGATTACAATGCGTAAGGATTAAGATGCAGAGAGGTGAAGATTTTGCTTTTGAATTTCACATTTAACAATTATTTTCTTTCCCAAAAATACATACGAATAAACTGTCGTATGCGATTGACATTTGACGTGTTTTTCCCCCTTTTTTTCTTTTTTTGCTTTCAAGGATAGAGAGGAAGAGAGGAAGAAGTAGAGAGAGAGAGAGAGAGAGAGAGAGAGAGAGAGAGAGAGAGAGAGAGAGAGAGAGAGAGAGAGAG
>NW_022639460.1:1936824-1967156 GCF_010583005.1 Odontomachus brunneus | reverse complement strand
AGAGAGAGAGAGAGAGAGAGAGAGAGAGAGAGAGAGAGAGAGAGAGAGAGCGCGCAATATCGCGGACGAACGCGAAAGGAGAATGCAATTAATTTCAGGGAAAGCGATTGTGAGGCTCGAAGACTCTCAATATAGGAGCGAAAGACACAGTGAGAAATAGACGGGGCGAGAGGCAAAAGGGGGGAGGGAGAAGTAAGAGGAACGGGTGGGTAAGACGGGTGGCAAGGAAGACATCCGGTGAACGATTGGACGGTTTCCTCCAACTGTTCCTTGCGGGGCAATCTAGTGGTAAACTCACTTACCGGTTTTGGGAATTTCGATAACGCAGACGTTGCCTTTGACTACGCGAAATTTGACTGCGGGGACGCGAATCGATCGTAACCTCGTGCAAAAAACTGCACACAACCGATGAGAAGTGATGTAACGTAAAAACGCATATGGAGTTTACTTTCGATCAGAATATACTGATCTCGCTGATTCATAGTAAGATCTTATCGGCACTTCGTTCTCACGAAAAAATTTCTTAAAAGAATAAATCTTCATGATTATCTCAACGTGAGACAACTGATGATGGCTCTTTCAAGTGTCTTTAATTGTAATTAATGAAGCGAATATACACTATGCTGAATCGATTATTAAATTTACATTATATAATAATGTAAATTTTTTATTATATTGACGCGGCAACAAATTCACGAAAAGTCGTACCCAAATTTTCATGTTTTATATGACTTTGTCATAGTTGCTTAGAGTACATTTTGATAATTTCTTTCGTGTTTTTATTTCATCAATATATGTGACAGATGTAAGGGCTATATGGACCACTCATAATGGATCCAATCTTTATAAATCAATTAGTAAATTACGCACACTTCACTGTAAACCCAAATGTATTATTCTGACAATCTCTCTTTACACACTGAGAAAAATAATTAAAGATTTGTCTGTGTGATGTAAAGTTTATTTTATTACAAAAATAAATGTTATATTCCACAAATAAATGTTCAAATATTTTTTTCTCAGTTTCTTATCATTTTAAGTCACGTCACTTAATACGTTTGAATGTATTAAATTGTAATTTATACACGTCTTAGACGTATTAAATGACGTAACTTAACGATTAGTAACATGTAAAAAAAATTTCAATTAAATTACACACTTATACGTTTAAAAATGACACACTCGAATTTGCTGCGTTAGCTATTCAGAATAGAATAATCACGGATAATTATTAAAAAAATTAAATTTCTCAAAGTCAATATTAATAAGTCTTTAATATTAACAAAGATTAAAAAATGAATTTTGAATCATTGTAAACCTTGACATAACCAAAATAGAAAAACTAAATTTATTAAAAGAAAATGTTTCTATGATAAGTTGAAGTAATTAATATAGTATATTAATATACATGAAAAATAAGTTATAACGCGTTCATCTTTGTGTACGTTCACATTATATGAACAAAAATGTCCCAACGACATTCCTTCCGAGTTACTTTAACTACTCTTCCATGAATTTCTTTTTACTATTCTTTATGTTATTTTTACAAAATTATGTTTGAAGTTAAAATAACAAACATGAACGTAAGAAAAAAAAGTCGATGAGTGTCTATTAATTAACATTCACAATTCATCGATAAGTAACACACCATGAATGCGGTATTGTTACACTGAAAAAAAAAAAAAATTTAAAAATTAACAAATATCTTTTAGATAGGTGCTATTATATTTATTATATTATATTTATTATAAATCAAAATTCTTTTCATTTAAGTAAATATGTTAATGGCACCCTAAGAAATATTTGTTAATGTTTAAATATCTTGTTTCTCAATGTACAGAAAAGTTAGAGTGGACTTTCTGGGATATATAAAAAATATTAAAATTAACATTTAATTTTTTACTGTGTATAAACCACTCGTAAGGGATGCAATGTTCACAAATCGACTAATAAAAGGTCGTTGCTACCAAATTCACGTACACCTGTCTCATCTGGGCCCTTTCTCTGGGGAATCGAATGACGAAATAATCGAAACGTCAAGATCTCGCGGCTTTACGAGCGCGAAACAAATTGCAGTTTCCCGTTTGTGCGCGGTCGTCTCTCTGCCGGCGGGAAAGCGCAGGTATTGATATTAACGAGCGCATCCGGAGCCGGAGTCACGCTGTGTCGAAGTTCCATTATTTGTTCATAATTTCTCCTCGAGATTTTCCTTTGATCGCAATTAATCGTCGTCCGCAATTAGCCGTCGCGATGGCACGGCGCCCGTAATCCGCGCGAGCCGTGCGCGCTCGGACATAAATTTTAATTACACTCACTAATACCGCCTTAAATGTTTAATACGCCCGTCGATCTGCTATGTATACATATTTACTGACGGCAAAAACGAGGTTCGCCGACGCCCGAAGGATATTTCAATCGCGCTCACGGAACAGAAGTTGCACGGCTCATTTCGCGGATATTTGATATGGAAAATATTAATGTAACCGTAACATACGATTTATATGTGCAATTAATCTTCCAATGGTAATCCTAACAATTCAATCAAATAATATAAACAAACCAATGAAACTGAGATGTTCGTTTACCTTTCGTTGATATCATGTGGTTGAATATAAACGGAGAGAATTTTATTGTAGAAATTTTTTTATAATATTTTGAAACCGAGAAAAATATATTTGCATTCTCCCTCAATTTGTTATTCTTTCGTTTCATGTGTACTTTATTTATATTTAGTAACTGGACGACTATAAAAGTTTCATTTAATTAATTGATTTAATTCATTTAGTTATATAATTTAATATATATTTAATTACATTTAATTTATTAGTCTAATATTAAAATTTAACTCTTAATTGTTTAATGTACTGTGTTCCCTTTAGCAACAAATAAGTTTTGATAGTCTATTGCTATGCCACTGTGTGAGACGAAAGATTATTTGAAAAATAAGAAATATTCTACTGATACTAATAACATATAATATAATATTTTTACTACAAACTATTGCTTTCATGAAAAAGTTACATTAAAAAAAATGTGTATTTTCTCATTAAAAAAAAAAGCTTTTTTTTTTTAATTTCTTCTCGGTGCAAGAATACCTTATATTAGTACATGATAAAAGAAATGTCTTATTGTCGAAGTGAAAATTTGATATATCGAGCCATAAATTGATTAGAAAATGGAATAAAATCAACCAATTATTTGGCAATTGTAACAAAAAATTTAAGTGATGGTATGTGTTTTGCTGTCTCAATAATACGTATATTATAAATAACAACATGTAAATCATATATGTGTATTAAATATTTTAGTTTCAAATACAAAAATAATTTTTTCGGTTCAATTAGACATGTTATTTGCTTTTATTCAACAAACATTTACAAACATAACAAACAAATATTTTTTATATCTTAGATGTTTTTCTCTCACCTTATAGAGAAAAGATGGTAAGATTGAAAACAATTTATATAGAATTATGGGAATAATTATGATGAAAGTTATATTTTTTATCTGTGAAAGTCTTTGCTTTAACCGTTATTTTTTTAACAGACAGATCATAACTATTTGTTTCCACACTCAAAAGAACCTTTTACTGGTCCAGGTGGAATTCTAAATATACACTGAGAAAAAATTTACCAAATTTTAAAAAACATTTGTTTGGATAGTACTGTGAAGATATTTGTTTAAATTAAGTAATTATTTTCTAAAATTAAATAAAAAAGTTTTAAATATAAATTTGTTTCTTTAATTTTAGAAAATAATTAATTTAAACAAATTTAACCAAATTTAAACAAATTTAATAATTACTTAATTTAAACAAATATCTTCACAGTATCATCCAAACAAACGTTTTTTGAAATTTAATAAATTTTTTCTCAGTGTACTGTAAGTAATCGTGAATCTGAGGGTAATTTTACATCTCTAGTCACACTATCTCTCTAGCTACATTGTCGACTTTTATGATCGAGATGGGGATAGTTGCATACAGTTGATCATCTATATATATGCTTTAGCAGCTGACATTTCAGAGCATATTTTGTGATATGATAATATTCACAGAACTACAGTTGCCTTTGTTGCAGCTTGAAAATAAAAGATAATAATAAACTCTCTTTTCCAGTGCTTTATGCTCTTTTACTTCTGTAAAAAATATTGGAGTTTGGCTGGAAGATGTTTTGCCTCACTCACCATATTCTCACCCGACGAGATAGGTGTGCTTCGCGATGTGTCGCCGAGCACCACCGATCTGTTTCCAGCGGGACGCTTTTTTTCTCGGACAGAATTTAACAGCGGATTGATCGGGCAATGACGCGTAAACAGGCAGCGCAAACACGAGAGAACGATCGTGCGCATACCATTTGACGCTTTATTCGTCAGACACGATCTTCCCCAGCGGATGTCGTTTTGGATGAATGCGATCGAGCGAATACGTACGTTCGTTTGTGCGTCCCGTGAAAACGAGATACCCACGACTCTTCGTCGTCGTCGTCGTCGTCGCGAGGGAACGCCCCGTCGTTCGCGACGGGGCTGCAGGGGTCGGCGGCGCGGCACCCCAAATTTTCTCCCCGTTCTCCACCCTCGTAATTGTGCACTTCGGTTCGGTTTATAATAAAGTCATCGAGCGGACGGCACGCTACGAAACTGTATCCCTTCCCTGATTCCCCTGCGATCGCCGATCTCGAGCCCATGGATGGTCGGAAGCGAGACTCTGAACGCAAAACACGGGGAATGCATGTGACCTAAATCGCGCGGAATAAATCCCGAAGGGGACCAAAAGACGAATCTGAGCGTCCCCCGCGCAAAGTTAAGACAATTAATTGGCGTTTCTTGTCAATTTTTTTCGACGATAATGTCCAGACGTTAATTGGCCGTAGTTATGCAAGAATAATCCAATTCACAAAAACATGATTTTTATTTTTCTTAATAATGAGTAATCTATACGTCTATCTACTTAAAATAAAAAAAGATTTATTTGTCTTATGAGCACCAAAATTAATTAAAAGGCAATTTTTATTTTGTACCAGAGTGCCATCTTTTTTATCAATTTTTTTAAAGGTTGAGCTGCTGTCAATAAATACAATTAAAGAAAAGAAAATTGACCATGCTTGGACGATTGTGAAGAATCTGCTATTTTCTGAATCACGTATCAAATCTTCATTATTTTGCTTGAAATATACTCCATTTCAATTGGATCATTCTTGCAATTATGGCCAATTGCTCTTGATTAGCGATCGAAAATGTCTAGTTCTTACGAATCAAAATCTCATTTTGTTAATTCCAATTTCGTAAATTTGCCAAATAAAAATCAAAGGGCACAATGAGAATAATAAGTTTACTTTTTTCCATTAATTTCAAGCAGACTTTATTTTTCAATTAATTTTTTAATTTCATTTTTTCCGTGAAAACTGATTTCAAGGTCTCGATACAAAGTTACATAACGTTGAAGATCTGAGAGCAGCGATATTTCCGTTGAGGAAAAATCGACTCTAAATTGACTGAAAAATCATCTTCTAAACTTTTTACGATTTGTGAGGGAAGGTTTCCAGCATGACTGACGTGGATAACTACTTACAGGTTACATGAAAAACCATCATAAACAATCATTTCTGAGAGAAAAAAAATGATTGATCCAACTGAAATTATATTGAGTTGATTCATAAGTTTGTGCGGATTTTTATTTAGTTGGCATCTGCATGTTGGTATTAGGTGGATAGTTGCATACAGTTGGCATACATATTTTGTATTGAGCATATGACTGATAGTATTTGAAAACATAGTTTTAGTCATTATTACGAGTTAAAAACGGAAGGCAATAATGAACTTTTCCAGTGCATTATGCATTTTTATTTCCGTAAAAATTGTTAAAGTTTGGCTGAGATGTTTCGCTTCAATCACCATATTCACTCGACATTGCCTCCTTCGATTCATCTGTTTGCTCATTAGAGAGATAACGCAATTATTATTGATTAAAATTATTTTTAACAAAAATACATTTCAATTTTGTTTAAAAATTCGCATTTATGGATCAATTCAATAGCTATCTTTGGCTTTAAACGTATTTGTATTTTGTAATGAAATAGTAGTAGTAACACATGTATACACACACATGTAAGGTCACTAACATTATAGGTGAATTCAATAAAAAATGGTTTCCCTGTCCATAATTTATAGTAATTATTTATCTGTGTGATTATAATTACAAATAGTGTTTTTTTTTCTCAATGTGACATTTCATACACATTCGTACTAATTATGTGTTGGAATATAATGACAAGAACAATTTTACGAGACCTATTACTTCGGCGAGAGAAAGTTTCTTTCTGCTCTTTCGCCACCCTCGATGAGACGACGAGGTGAGAAGACAATGACAACAACGGCGAGAACATCAGAAAGCGGACAATGCTGGACGAGAGGGACAATATAGGCGAGATCTCGAGATTAAAGAACGTGACGACGGTCAAGTTTATCAGCTAATTGCTCTTCGCCGTACAGATCGCGTTATGGACGACTGAAACTTTCGGCAACTTCTCAACCGAACCAACGCAATCTTGATTAGCTGGCAGCGATACAGATATCGCAGCCGGAAATATCTGCCGTTATTTGGTTCTTATTGCAAGGGGAAAATTGTACAGTAAAAATTTCCTCTAGAACTAGATAATTGAGGAACATATTGACATTCGGCTCCTATCTTATTATCTTTCCGTCTCGTCCTTATATCTTAGAGACTGAAACCTACTATCAAAAAGTTTATTGCGTTTTTTAAAATAAATTCTACTCGAGTTTATTCCTGTATCAATAGAAAACACGGTAAAATTGGAAAGAATTTATATGAAAAAAGCTATGATTAATTTAGATAGACTTTCACGATTGTCATGACGTAAGACGATTGATGATGGAAGCTTTACAATTTCTCTCCTTATATTTATGGAGCAGTATTAAGTTAATAATTAAATATACACCCTACAATAATAAATTCTATTAACATTATATATTTAATAGTCTATTCCAGCATTATTAAAAAAATCTGGTAAAATTGAAAGGAATTTATATAATAGAAAGCTATAATACCCTTTAATTATTACTCATTCAGTGTAAAAATTTAGACCTAAGACAGTTTGCAAATAAGCTCCTTCAATTGTTGACGTGAGCAAATCATGCAATCTAATTTTGCTTCTTGTTATTTGCACAATATGGATATGATAGAAAAAACATTCAATAGGTATGTAAAAATATTTTTGGCATTTCTCTCCTATTTCTATCTCGTCATCCTATGATAAATATGACATGAGGAAGACCAGGACTAGATACCCTATATTTGAGAATTTCGAAGTTACAACTTCTCAGGCAACTAACTGCTGTAACTGGCTGTATAAACGCGATAAAGGCAACCTTCTTTTATATATTAATGCCTGCCATAACTCTGTTAAATGTATATTTTGTTTTTTAATAATCAAAACACGAATATGCAGCAACACAGTCATCTTGGCCTGGTATCAGGTTCAATTGCCTAATAGTGCAGAGTAAGAAGGCTACGTATAAAATATGTATTCTAATTAGTAGTTCCAGAGTCTCTGCAAGAAATCTGCAAAGTCCTCTTGCCGGTCTTTTAATTATGTGTCAACTTTGTCTCGTCGACCTTATACTCTATTTCGATCATTTTGTAAATGAAAATTATATTTATTACCAGAAATAGTGCATCATACACTTGCAAGAAATTTCATTCTACTTATTAACACATAGCTTAATTTTTATTCAGTCATGATGGAGAATATTAATAAAAAATTTCGAGAAGTTGGAAAATTTACTTTACCATTACCAAATTTTTCAATTTCTTAACTGTAATATTATCCCGATTTTAATGAAACTTAGGGAAAAGTATTTATGTTCTAAAAGGACAGTGTGGTTTTATATCCACTATTTCCCTCAAGATAAATATTAAAAAAACACATGAGCAACTTATTCCTGGGCCATATAATCCCTATTCTTCCCTATTCTATATGGTAAATATTTACATAATATATATATATATATATATATATATATATATATATATATATATATATATATGTTATATGACATATAACAAACAAATATGACATATGAACCACTCGTAAAGGACTACTAATAAAAGTTGTTGTCATTTAGCTTGTATCGACACCATTCACATACATCTAAATATTCACCCCGTGTGGAGCTTCTTTTCTCTCACACGTTGCAACAACAGACGGAACAACAGACGAATTTACTCGGACGACTGCGAAATCATCTACCCCGCTGTTCGACGCGACTGACCGTTGCATAAATAGTACCACTAACACACGAAATCGATCAGGTGAGCGACGCTGAAGCATCATTGACCCAGCGATCGTTTAGCACCGGTAATCCTCGGCGCGCGGCCGGTCGCTCAGAAGAAGCCACCCCTAATCATGGGAAACTCGAGTGGCGACATATGCTACCTCGTGGTAGTCAATTAAACGCCGCCGTCCGACGGGTATAGGGAGAGCGTGTGTGGGAATCGGCTGATTTTTAGAATCAACAAACATAAATCAAGTGGTGCACTTCGCTTGGCCCGATTCTTCCTTTTCGGCGAGTCATCCTCTTTCTCTCTCCTTCCCTCCTCTCATTTTCTCTTGCTCGTCACGGAGGAGCGTGGCGTCCATCGACCACCCACGGATTCGCGTGTCGCGTTATCACGGTGGTGGCACGTACGCACGCACGCACGCACGCACGCACGCACGCACGCACGCACGCACGCACGCATGTACGCGCGCAGGAACGGGCTGCCTATAGCGACAATTACGTGTTTAGAGGACACAAAAGGGGTGGCACCCGTGGGACGAGGCCAGCGGAGCGTGGAGGCGCGTGCCGCGGCAATTCGGCCACCCGATGTGATCATCGGATCCCTCTCCCTCTCTCTCTCTCTCTTCTTCGAGTGGCCGCATTGTGTTACGTACGACACGGCGATCTGGAAGCTGGTGAAAGCTCCATTGTGTCGGCGGGCAAGTCGGACACGGATATCCGGATCGAAGTGGTGCCGATGCGCTTTTACGCGCCGGTCTCTAATGAGTCTGAACTCTCGGATCTCCAACCTGGAGTCTGGCGAGTTACAAGAGGGAAAGGCAGACTCATTAGAGTCCTATCGGCGATTCGCGGGGTGTACACTAATTATTTGATAGTCATGAGACTCTGCTTTCATTGTTATGTACAGCGTTGTTCTGCTTATCAGGATTTTTAACACTTACGAAGATTTTTATAAAGAATGATCGAGTATAATTCAAGCGAGTTTATTTTTTAATCTTGCCTTCGCGATAACATATAAGATCATTCTTTTTCTTCACCATCCTTCGATAGCTTTATGTTCTTTGTCGATAGTTGCGGTTTTATACTTTGCCGATTCAATCGTTTGAATAGCGAGATATGTATTAAATTATCTGACTTCGCTCGCAATCGAGGATGGATGATAAATTAGAAGAAGATAGATGGAGTCAAGAAACGTGAATTGCCGCGATACATTGAAATGAAGAAGGGATACTTCAAGTAAACAAGCTTGAATTAAATAGAAAGGATTATGTGAATCTGACACCAACTTTACTAGCCGATTTGTAAAGATTACGTTCACTTATGAGTGGTTCATACGACACTTATATTTATCAAATAGAATGACGAAATAGAAATACGTAAAAAAAATGGAAAGAACGATCAAAATTTGTCCAACATAGTATGTCATATAAAATGTCATATAAAACGTCTTAAAAAAATCTTTGTAAAACTTTTAATAAATTTGTAGTTGCATCAATATAGGATGCTTAAAAAAAATATTAACACTTATATGGAGAAAAAGTTACTTGTAATAACTTATAACAATTAAGTTGCTTCTATGGAGAATTTGCTTAAAAAAAATTTTAACACTTATATGAAGAAAAAGTTACATCTATATAAGTTAATATTCTTTTAAAGCAATAATTTTTGGAAGCAGTTTTACTAGTTGATTTCTACAGGTTACGCCCCTTTATAGTTCATATAGCGCTCATATTTATCATACAAAATATGACGAAATAGAAATATGAAAAGAATTGCCAAAATTTATCCAAAACAATATGCCATATAAAATATAATATAAAAATTTGAATGTAAGTTCTCCTAAATTTTTGTCTACATTAATATAATAAAAAAATTATATTATTGCATTATGTAAATTGAAGGATTGATTCAACGCTATTTATTTGCTTCATAAATAAAATAAAAAAAAATTGCAGTTTCCATCATCGATTATCTCTCGTCGTGATAATCCCTGACGATCTATTAGAGTGATTTTTATACGTTACGTGTCAAGAGAAAAAATCTCTTTATGAAGATCACTGCTAACTGATCGGATAACTGATCCATCATTAACGGCAACCGGTCCAACGAGAGTGCCATTTAGGATTATATTAATACTTGACAAAAAAAACTCTAAGAAATAACAAATAGTTATTCGATGTGAGTACTAATAACATATTTATTTATATTAATACAAAATATTTTTCAAATAAGAAAATATACATTTTCTTAAGATCTTAAGAAAATACTAGTTTTTCATGAAAAAACAATTATTCTATTTAAATAAAAAAAAAATTAGATTTAAGTAAATATGTTATTATTGCCTCCACCAAATAAATATTTACTGCTTTTCAAAAAATTTTTTTTTAGTATACCTGGAACTTGTCTCATGTGTTAAATTTAGATTTTTATTCGAAGTTAAATCCAAGTTTTTCACAGTTGAATCATGATATATGTGATATTTATATTTGCAATCGCGCGATTTAACTGAAAAAATTCTCATCTGATTTTAAATTCAAATCTCACTTGGCGTGCGTTTCAAGCGCATATTTGCGATTCAGCTGAGAAAGTTTAACTCTAAATTAAAATCTGAGTGTCTTACCTGAAATAAGTTTCAAGTAACGACTATTGATACGGACGTTAGGACCGATTGTCTCAACCTCTTAGTAAGCTACCTGGGTTGCATTCCAAAACGTCCTTTTCGAGAAAAATTTTATTCTTAAGTCTATAGTATATGTAACATGAACTACAGATTTAGGAGTAAAGTTTTCCTCGAAAAAGATATTAACTGTCAGGTAGCTTACCAAGGGATTGGAACAATCGGTCCAGTGTTTTCGTGGACAAGATTTAAGAGAGAGATAGATCCTCAACCTGGTTACTTACTAAGCCCGCCAATTCCGTGGTCGCGGCGGGCACCTCCTGATCGGCGTGATTCATCATAACGTCAGGCCGCGCGAGTCGTTATCTCGCAACGGGAACCTTCTCTTTCACTGAGTATACAGCACGGCTACCCGGTCAAGAGAGTCGACGCGGGGGAGGTGAGAGAACGCGCGACGACGTCGCCGTCGTCGTCGATCGCCGGTGTGTTGCGGCGCGAAGATCGAAGATAGCACTGAATCGGGTGATTTGATCTCCTAGTGGCGCGAACGCAACCGCGGGGGTGAGCCACCCCCGAACGTCGGAGGGTTGTGCCGTCTCCGGCGCGTGCACGCCCCCGACGTGACGTAGAATTTAGTCCTGCGCGTATTTCGCCGCTCGTCGGCTCCTCGTCGACCACTGCAACGAGGTGCTGGGCGGAGCATGGAATTCATTGGCGACATACACGACGTTCCCGATCGCGACGAGGTACACGATGTGCCGTGCGGCGTGAGAATTTCTCTACTCGGGAGAGAGAGAAAGAAAGAGAGAGAGAGAGAGGAGAGAAAGAGAGACGCTGCTCTGGGCTGTTCTCTCCTCTCGTGAGTCGCGAAGCTCCGCTGCGAGTTCGGTTCGATCGCCATCGAGAGGTCGACGAGCCAGCTTAGAGAGCTGTGTCCTGGTGAAAACTGCAAAGTCGTTCCTCTCTTCCTCTCTTTTCCTACATCTCTCTCTCTCTCTCTCCGCTCTCTTTCTGGACGAATATCCGTACGTTTCGGCGAGTCGCGAAATGTCGGTTCTCTATGAAGAAAATGTTTATTTCACGATATCTTGAGAGCTCGCCGTCTTCAATGTGATCGGTTTCTCGACTTAAAACGGAAGGAAAATTGAGGGTGAATCTTTCGCATTAGCTTATATTGAAGATCCCTTGAAGTTTATCTCCAAATGCTATAGGAATTGTTTCATTGGCTGCACAGAATCTCTGAAGATAAACCTAAGGGGATACTATTAGATACCGACGTAATGCACACTGAGAAAAAAATATTTGAAAATTTACTTGTGTGGGATATACAGTTAGTTCACAGAAACAGACTTTATTTCATAGAAATAAACTCTGTCTTTTATTGAAATAAATTTTATATCTCGCAAATAAAAATTGTTAGATATTTTTTCTCAATGCAGTGTAGTTCTGTTTTTATTTTTTTTGGTCTTTGATTTAATGTTTAGTGCCTTTTCATGGATTGACATTTGCACTTTCATTCCGTAGAAGCATTTGCAACTCTATGAAATCAAATAAAAAAAACAATTACAGATTGTATTATGTCGATATCTATTATCCCCTTAAGACAATCTCAAATATAAATTGTAATTAAACTGAGAAAAAAATACTGGAATTTATTTGTGGGATATAAAGTTTATTTTTGCAGAAATAAACCTTATAGCTCACAAATACATTTATAAGTGTTTTTCTTTCAGTGTGAATGAATAGTCCATCATAAATATGACGCAGGTATAATTGAGCGAATTTATAATTATTCCTTTTAGTTCTCTCACATAGATTTTAATTAGGGGGTTGTATAAAGCTGGCGATAATAGAAGAAAAACAGCGTACTATCGACTCACTCCCGAAACAACTACATTCATTCGCGACATAATTAATAATCGTGAAATTGAGGGGAAAGATCAAAGATTCTTATTATTATTGAGTAGAAATCCTTAATTATTCAAAACATATTAAAAACTTCACTCATATTCCATTGTTATTGAAGAAAGCAATTGCTTCGAGTCTGCAAAGAGCTGCGCACGATTCTCGCGTCTACGAGTAAAGCATTGGTCGGTACATTGGTGACAATTTATACTTCCGTTGATAAGAACGCCAGTATCACTCGACGTCGCGAGACCTACGTTTAGATGTCGCCAGGGGAGGAATACACGTGCACGATGCGTTTAAATTTGCCTTCTGAAATCTCTTGTGCGCATGCGTCGAAAACACGCGCACAGTCACGTGGTCGCTTCGACAGGCTCGTGCTTAGACGCCACGTGGTGCCCGATTTTTTATGCCTTTTTTTTGTTCCTCGGTGTGTTGATAATTGTTCTATCTTTCATTGTATTTTATAAATAATTTTTGTCTTATTAATTTTAGCAAATTTTTATTCTTTTATATATGTATAAATTGTTGATATTTCAATTCTACTTGCAAGTGTAGCTCTTTTGGGGACACGAGGCATGGCGATCTAGTAGCTGCACTTTTTACACCTCATCATTAAAAAAATAAATTTGATACGAATGGTTCTTTAGAATACAATCGTTGAAGTCCGCGTCCACTTCATTTCAGACGTGGAAAAAGCGGGTGAAGTGCGGAGGAGGGAGGGATGGCATAAAATTTATTAGGCGACAGCCAATCGATCGTTGCCCGCAGAGTTATTTTCCCGGCAAACTGCGAGTTCATTGGCTAACGTATCACCTGTTCATCGCGCGACCTATCAGTGTTGTTCTTGTCGGTGTTCTTGTGGATGTACCGTACTGCACTTTTTGTGCACGGAGCGAGGTAGACGTATACTCGAGTTCAGACGAGAGAGAAAGGAAGACAGAAAAGTCGCAGGAGAACGTAAGAAATGTAGATGAAGGAAACGACTTCAAGGTAACTTGATCATTACGTTCTTTCGCGCAAGCGACCGACAATCCAGAGACGGACGTTCTGCTCGCCAGGTGAAGTTTGTTCTGATCAGCTGCACCGATCTGCACTTCCTACACTTCCGGCATGAAGTAAGCACATATCGCATCGTAGAAAGGACAAGGAGGCATGAGGGGCACAGAAAGAGAGTACACACGGTGCAGCTAAAAGGAACGGATCTACAATTTGCCACGGCGTCAGCTGTCCGCCGATAAGCGAGCGATTTCGCGGTCCTGCGGCCGCCAATTAATGAGACAAGCGTAGGATGTAGCGAGCGTCCGGCCACGTGAGACGCGGTAGAGCGACGGCGACGACGCGCGTCGCCTGTGCTAAGCACCGAGTGCCTTTCTTCGGAGACACGCCGACGAATTCCGCGCTGATCAAGCGGTGAAAGCTCGTAATCTCCAGGGCGCGTTACATCATTGTAAGTAAACACGAGTCTTCGTTATTCGCGAAAGGACAAGGTAGGGCGATTTCCTATGGGATCTCCCGATTTTCCCGTGGAAAATATTGCCGAGTCCGTCGGGAACGTCGCTGCGTCTTTCCTCCAAAGTGATTGCGACGAGGACACAGTCACGCGCAATTGAGATAAAACTCAGCCGCGCGAGCGAAACGCACACGTTCTTCGCGTGGAAAATCGCCCCGGCGGCGAGGCGAGTTTGTAGCGTCGAGTTTCTCCAATGCTGCCGCACAAACGGATATTGTACCGAAATTATCCACCGCCGCGAGATTTAGCGACGATTCTCGGCTTCGTCTCGCGAATCGTCGCGATTAATCGCAGCGCGATTCGGACGCGTTTCCGGATGTGCTCGAAATTCGAATGCGTCACATGTATGTCGCGAGATCTCTGGCGAGATATGAAAGTGCTCCTTCTTGAGGAGGTTAAGATAACCTAAATTCACGATATCTCGTCCTCTCTTCTCTGTACGATCACACGAGCTGAAATGAGACGAGTCATGCGTTTTGCATTTCAGTTCATTTGAGTTGGATGATGGATTAGCGGGTCCATTTGCAGGTCACTGAGAATTTAGGGCATCACGGCCTGTTACATACCGACGAGATATGCGGCATCAGGTTGGAACGAGCCCTTCGCCGACTTCTTCGTTTGAATTTATCAGCGCGAGCTACGATATCGGCGCTCACTCGTGCAATGTCTGCGGTAGAGGCGACGCCATTCATCCGCACCATCGAGTGGGATATGATGGACAAGAGCAAGTTCTTCCCATTGAGCATGCTGTCCTCGTTCTCCGTCAGGTGCTGCCTGTATCCCCTGACAGTGATCAAGACTCGTCTCCAGGTGCAGAGGCAAAATCACATGTATAATGGTACGAGCGAATTTCTTTCCACACAAGCTGAAGAATTCACTCTGTAGCACTTTCGAGTTCGTATCAAGGAAGGATTGAAGATTACAGACGCATCTTTCACACGAAATGTAATATCAATACTTTACATGGAGGGAATTTCATAGTGAGAATTAGGATTTAGAACTGTAGGATTTTGTAACCCAAGAAACGTGTCGACATTTTGCTTGAATTTGTTATCTTTACGTTTTATTTATTATTTTTACGTTTTATTTGTTATCTTTACGTTTTAAGTAAAATATACAATTCCAGAACATTATTACTTAATCCTGGACATTCTTGTTATTTTAGTATTTAAATACGAATATTTAAACTTCTAACATAAAATGTATGTATATATTCAATATTTGCATATATATTTTATGTTGAAAGTTTAAATATTTATATTTTAAGATTAAAACAATAAGAATGTTCAGAATTAGGTGCATGTCCGGCCATTAGTACTTTTACCTTACGTGCTATTTACATTTTAAGAACCAGAATGTACTGTTAAAAAATTCAATAGCAAACTCCTCAGCAAGATAAACATCACTGAAAGTGTATTGCTGCACTGTTAGAAAATTCGGAAATGAGAAGAGTTCATATGAAAACATCCATAATATTCTGATAGATTTTTATGATTGTTACGACAATTATTGATGGAGAAACTTTACAATTTTTTTAAAATATGGAGCAAATATATTGAATTGATCGTTAAATTTACATCATGCTATAATAAACTCCACTAATAATCTATGAAATGCTGCTAGAAAATGTAATGAAATTGAAAAATGTCTATATGATACATACTCTGATAGATTTTTATAATTATCACGACATAAGATAACCAATAATGAAAAGTTTACGTTGTTTTAAATTACATTTATGAAGCAAACTGTGTTATGTTGATCATTAAATTTACATCATTGCGCAATGATCAATTCTACTGGCAGTTTATTGTTATACTACCAAAAGGTATAGTAAAATTGGCAAAAGCCTATATGGCTAAA
This sequence comes from Odontomachus brunneus, assembly GCF_010583005.1. Lineage (NCBI taxonomy): Eukaryota > Metazoa > Arthropoda > Insecta > Hymenoptera > Formicidae > Odontomachus > Odontomachus brunneus. The sequence continues at coordinate 1,950,960 of NW_022639460.1, read as the reverse complement.
AAGCTATAATATTCTCTCCGTAACAACTGAGATTAGAAGACAATCTGACAATAAGCTTCTTCACTTGTTCATGAGGAAGAATCTCACGATTTAATTTTGCTCCTCTTGCTCCAACAGGTATGATAGATGCGTGTAGGAAAATTTACAAAATGGAAGGCTACTCGGGTCTCTACAGAGGCTTTTGGATAAGCTCCATTCAAATCGTCTCCGGGGTATTTTACGTCTCAACGTACGAAGGCGTGCGTCATTTGCTCACAGCCACATCCATCGGTCATGTGGACTCGAAAGTCAAAGCGTTGATTGCTGGTGGTGCTGCCAGTTTAGTCGGGCAGACGATAGTGGTGCCATTCGACGTTCTTAGCCAACATCTCATGGTTCTCGGGATCAACAAACACGGCAGGATATCCGTAGACAAGGTGCGTCGTGACGAGAAAGAGTAGTGAAATGAACGAAACTTCGCTTAGACGAACGAAATTCATTCGAGCAAACGCTTAGTTGACTGAACAAATTATATAGCTATTATGAAGTTTAATAACCAACTTAGTACAATAGATTTGTTTCATAAATGCAATTTAAAGCAACGTAAACTATTCATTATTGATTACCTTACGTCGTGATAATCATAAAAATCTATCAGAGCATTATAGAGCTTTTCATCATATATATGGACTCTTCTCAATTTCACTATATCTGCTAGTAGTACAGCAGTAACAGTCTAGTAGTAGTCAGTCAGTAGAGTCATTTGACTCGATGATTTAATCAATAATTGTAATATATTGTCGCAACAATGTGTAATTTATTCAGTAAACGCAATATTTCTTTGAGTGAGGATGACTGTCGATTTTGTTGGTCCAATAGTTTCTTTTTCTCAGTGTGCATATGTGACAGTGATAGATTCACTATTTGTGAATGACATAATCTGTTTCAGTTCGGGATGAACCCGCTAGGTATAACCTTCGAGCCTGGCAAGACCCGCGCGCAAATCTCCGCAGAGATAATCAAGTTGATCTATCAGAGAGACGGTTACCGCGGTTTCTATAGAGGCTACGTGGCGTCTTTGTGTGCGTACGTGCCCAATAGTGCTCTTTGGTGGGGACTGTACACAGTTTATCAAGGTAAACGTTTTGTTGAAGGACCACAGTTCATGAAGAGAATATTATAGTTTTCTCATTTAAATTTTTCTCAATGTTACTATGTTTTATAGTAATACAGGAACAAATTGTCAATAGAGTTGATCTTGCTAAGAAATATATTAAATTTTCTAGTAGTAGAATTATATTCCAATATACTAATTTTAGGAACTAAAATAAGTTCCTAAAATGAGCAAGTAAAATATAAATAGTTTTGTTTTAGTTCCTAAAAACTAATTGTAATTGGTGTAATTTAAAGTGGAAAAATAGAAATCTTAGTTCTCACAAGAGTAAAATTATTTATATTTTATTTATATTAGGGATCATACTTATATTTTAAGAACCACAAAATGTCTACTGTATAGTTTATATATTTTGGTTCTTAAAATATAAAAATAGCGCTCTCCTAAAATAAATGAATAAGATATAAATAGTTTTATTTTAGTCCCTAAAATCTTGAAGATAGAATCTGAAGTGGGCAAGTAGGAATTTTAGTTTTCAAGATAAAATTACGTATTTTAGGAACTGAGATGTAATTGACACGTAAGAAACGATTAGAAATTAAAACAGAATGCCAATATGTCCTTTGGTTACAAAATTCTATAGCGTTTTTTACTATAAAATTCTCACCGTGTAATTGAGACATTTTTTAACTGCTTAATTACTCGTTGATAAAAAAGGCGATAACATTTCTCGTGCATTTCTCGATATTTGTATGCAGACGAGCTTCTGAGACTGCTCCCTAGTTGGTTCTCGCACTTGTGCATACAAGCGATCGCAGGCACGCTCGGCGGATTCACCACCACGATCATCACGAACCCGTTGGACATCGTGAGGGCGAGATTGCAAGTGCAGAGGCTAGACAGCATGTTCAGCGCCTTCAGGATCCTGTGGATCGAGGAGGGACTGCACATGTTCACCAAAGGACTGTCCGCGAGGCTCGTACAATCCGCGTGTTTCAGCTTCTCGATTATTCTAGGCTACGAGACTATCAAGAGAATGAGCATAAACGAGGAGTACAAGAGACACATTCGGTGGTGAAAGTTCCGGACTTAGTGTATTATTATTTTTAATCTCTCGCGCGAGGGGACGGGGAGGGTGAACGGTGGAACGTGCGACTTTGCCCGCGAAAAGATCTCTCTTCTCGGCTTGTGAACACGAGAAGTACGCGGTGCAGACAGATCCACGCGTTCCCGACGCCTCGCGCTCGACGAGCTGAACGAAGCAATGAAATAAAGCGACCGTAATTCAAAGATTTCCTCCGTTTGCTTCTGAATCTTCGCGATCCTTTTAACGACGACATGCGACCGTGCTGCGTGCAAAAAGTATGAGCACGTGATGTCGCACAAATCGCTTATACGACGCAATAATCTCGTAATGGAACTTATACGACGCAATAATCTCGTAATGGACTTTGAGACTTTGACACGAGCTTTGAAAAAGAAGAGATTGACTTCGACAAGTCAACTGGTGAACAAAAAAGTGTTTGACAAAAAGAAGAGAAAGAGAAAAGAGAAAGAGAGAGGGATTAGATTGTCGTGATCGTTCTCGAGACATCGCTGCATCGTATTCTACGCATTCTTTTCCGCAACGAGAGAGACCCGAGAAAGACGCACTCACGCGAGTGTTCCGTTCCCGGCGTTACTGTATATTTATACATCATTTTTTCGTGAAACACCAAAGAGGAGAGATGACTGCGATTTGATCAGCATATCGTCAGTTAAGAACAACAATATCTTATCGACGTTCTTTGAGATCTTTGAGGCTGTACAGATGCTAACTAGGTTGTTATGTTTGCAGGAGTCGCTGTTATTTTTCGTTATGTGGGAGGGGGGACAGTAGTAGTAATGATAATAATAAGAGCAACAAGAAACAATAATAATAATTAAAAAAGTAGCTACTGTACAGTTGTCCGTTTTATATCGTTACCGAAAAACACGCAGTGCAATTTGATACGTCACGTCGTCTCATCCGGACGAAATATGGAGGGGAGGGAGAGGAAGAAGAGGAGAAGAGATCTCGCATATATCGTGTGCGTGAAACGAGTGCTCCGAGAGTCCGGATGCTGCGAAACAACGTGGGATGAGAACGTGATGAGCGGCGTTCGCGTGGAACACCGACGCGGAGATCGACACGCATTTTGTGCGCGAACACTACGTTGTTACACGGAGTACAAAGTTTGTAATATGCGTTAGATATGTTACTGTGATATACGCCCATAACACACGTCTCATTCGTGCCTCGACGACGGTCCGCTGTATATTCATTGTGCGCTTGTTTCTCATGGTATGTGTGTGTGTATCTGCGCGTATGATGTGTGCATGTGTGGTATGTATATGTGCGCGTGTGTAGGACGTGTTACCATAGAACGATCCTAGTCAATTCAGGGCATATGTATGAAAATATGCACGCATAATATATAATTGTGTGTGTATATATCGGTCGTTGTCGACTCGAATAGAACGTAAAATGAAATACCTGAACCGAGCAGACTATTTACCGTTCACACACCGAGATATAGAGACAGAGGTACATTGTGTAAAGGTATTATTTAATATTTCCACCTCTGTGTACCATGTACATACAGTTGAACCGAGATCCTTAATAAACACCGGGACGAACGCAAATAAATTGTATCAGCCACGTTAAAAAAGCTTGCGTGTCAGCCTCGCGCTCGTTCTATTCTCCCGTCCAAAGGAATCTGAATTGTGCGCGGATCTTTTCGAAATCGTTGAATCCCTACTTTGAATCGTTCACTGGGGAGATAATGTTCGGTATGGATAACTAGAATCTTATAGTGAAAGAATTATTGTCAGAAGAACAATTTTTGTAGAAAGAGTAGCGTTGCGGTGTGGCATCGAGAGAAAAGATATTTAAAGAATAAACAAATATTTTTTCCATGTGAGTACCAATATTTATAACATATTTACTTTAACCTATATTCCTTTATTTAAATAGGATAAACAATTGTTGAAAAAAAAAAAAAACAATTCATGAAAAACTAAGATTTTAAGAAAATACGTATTTTCTTATTTGAAAAAAATTGTTCTTATATTAAAAAAATATTAGTACAAGTACAAGTAGATACGTTATTAGTACTCACTGGAATAAATGTCTTTTGTTTCAGATATTTTGAGATCCTTAGTAATAATAAACTCATGCGTATTGCTATTATTTCTTTTTTGTTAGAATAAGAACATATAATTGGCGTCGAAGATAATTATATAATTTTAAAATGATTAATCTTTTTTCCATCTCAGGGCTGATTTTTCAATAATAGTTTGGATTTAAATCCGAGTTTAAAATCTGTTTTAAATATGTATTTGGACAAGTGTTGAGTATTAATTGATTAAAATTTTCTCTGACTAAACTAACCAGCAAATTAATGATCAAAATCAATCGTCATATATCACAAAATCACAAATAATTTCATCGATTGATGAAATTAGTTGTCGACCAAATTTTGATATGACTGATTAATTAATAATCGATTTCATTAATAGATTAAATTATTCGTGATTATATATATGTATGACGATTGGTTAATTTTGATTATTGATTTACCGACTATTCTTGTCAATAATAAAAATTAATCAATCCTCGCACATAAAATAATTTCATCGATCGAAGAAATAAATTATTGATAACACTTGCGTGTGATCAGTAATATATTGACTAGTAATTAATTTCATCAATCGATGAAATTATTCATAATTACATACATGACGATTAATTAATCATGATTGTTGATTTATCGACCATTTCCAATGTAAATTTGAATCAATTAACGCCTAACCTTGGTTCGAACAGAGTTCGAACTTAAACCTAAGTTTAAGAGCTATTATGGAAAAATCAGAGCTGTACGCCGATACGCACCGGCGAGTGTTACACGTACGACGACGATACATAATGTATCGTATACGATTAATTAGTTTTAACGCCACACGCATTACCGCGGGTATGAGCGAGGCGAGGCGTGCTTCGCGGCGCAGCGACGCGAGCGAGAAAACCGAATTAACGATCTAACGAGCGGCCGCTTTGAAACGAGCTCTCGGCCGACATGCAAATCGCGGAAGAGGGGCCCGAGAGGAGGTTGAACGAACCCCCTTCCTTCTCGCGTTAGGTAGACAAAGGCCGAGTTCCTACGTGCATCTGCCGCGCGATGCAACGATGCGTCGATTGGTATGCACCGCGGAGTAGATCGATCTGACATCTCCGATGACTAGGCGCCAGATTGGCGCTGCGATTTCTATGCCGGCCGTCGCTCCTCTACGTAAGAGGACGCATGAATTACCAGCCAGCCAGCTAGCTAGCTACCTATCCGCTACCAGCGAGGTAACGCCCGTTGGCGATTAATCGAATCCAAGCGAAACGGCCTTCGCGCAGAGACGACATGCAAAACTCATAATTGCATAATTGCACGTGCGCGCAGCCTCGCACCGAGCGTCCGTCACGTGAATGTCAAGTGTCGGGGTCAGCCGAAATGAACCCTGCAGTTCTCCTCGGCGATGTGGAAGCTTAGATAAGGATTTTGTCGTCGAAATGCGAAAACTTGGTACAGCGAAGCATAAAAATGCGGCCATGTTTCGTTGCTTTTGAGATATAAGCAAACATGTCTTGAAACGGAATTTCAAGCTCAAGGAGTTACGCTCTTTGTCAAAATGGGATCAACCAAATGTGTCTGGCAAATGCAACCAAAAAATTTCATTGTCGTTATGTGCGGTTTGCTTTCTCAATAATTAACGAAAAGATAAAAGGCAAATTGGAGTTCAAGCACTAATGCAGTAAAATCTAAAAGTGTTAATAATAAATAAAAAATAAGATATTTCTCTCAGCAAGAAATGTCTGAATAACACCATTCTGTGATACATACAAATAGCAATATGTATGCAATATGTTTGTCTAATCGGATATTTGTATGTATCACAGAATTATGTTTTTCGGACATTTCTTGCTGAGAGAAATATCTTATTTTTTCTTTACATATTAACACTTATACAAGCTATGTGCAGCAAATGGACACAGATTTAATTTAAATCTGTGCCTATATATATCCATTTGCTGTACATAGCTTGTATAAGTGTAATATGTAAAGAAAAAATAAGATATTTCTCTTAGCAAGAAATGTCTGAATAACATCATTCTGTGATACATACAAATAGCAATATATATGCAATATGTTTGTCTAATCGGATCTGCCTTGGTGGGTCTGATGGTACGGACATGTTACATTAGTAGTGAAGATTAGAGAGTTTTCAAAAATTGGCTGAGTAGCTTAATTGTGACACTGAAGAGAGTCCATGAATGGGCTGAAATGTTTGTAACTCGACATTTATAAATAAATATTTCTCTATACGTTAAGAACTATCACCTACAATTTTAAGTTTTACTGCACTAGTACATCCGTTCTTGAACTCCAATTTGCCTTTTATCTTTTCGTCAATTAATTTTTATTTGTTAGAAAATCTGTTTTTGAAAACTGAATTATACCCATTCACGATTAATTATTAAATTCATACGTAAGAAAAGTGGAAATTACGTTTCATAGAGAAAAAACTCGCGATAATTTCCCAAGTGTGGGATTTTCATTCACCAAGAAAGGTACTTCAAATGGCAAAATTATTCTCAGTTATGATTATCATATCTTTTAGATAATTCTCGAAGCGGAGTCGGGAATATAATTAAGATACCGAGAAGAAATTATCACTTACATTCATACATTTTTATTATCATTACATTCATGAACATTTTTATTATCTATTTTTCACGCTCTGTGTCTGTGTCTTTGATATTTAAAGAATTCGCGTGAATTTTATATCGCACGTGCATACGATGACGCGCGAACATGTGACTGCGTGTGATACATTTCATCACGCGACGTGGTAGCAGCCATCTACCGTGGCACTGATGCATTATGCAATCCCGCGCTTCGTGCGTTCTTCTTATCTACGGGGTATCTTATCATTTCAAGCTTCCTACGTGCAATCGGAGCAGTTCTCCGGATGTGTTCTAGTACGCGGTCGCCATCGCTAGATGCCCGCACGATTTACAATTGCTGTACGAGGCATATCAATCCGACCGAATTTTCGAGTTTTTTAACACGCTGCATATTTATTTGTAGGTTTCTCTAAATAACAAAAATAGTAATATAAAGTAATATAAAGTTTAACAGTTAATTAATATACAGGGTGTCCGGTAACTGATTGACCAACCGCCGTGTACAGGTCAAAATAATGTCATAAAAGTTATATATCATTTTGAAATTTTCTCAATATTTATTCCGTAATTAATTAAAATGTATAAACGAATGAACGTCTGTGAAGATGGCACCACATTTAAAAAAAAATCAATTTATTATCATAGTTCTGATCGCACCCCAATGAGTTCTAGAGTTCTAGATAACATTTAGAAATAGTTCCGGCGAAATAAAGTAAAAAAACCAATTTTGAAGTTTTGGAGTGCTAAGTTCACAAAATGAGGTAAGAAAAATGACCGTAACTTTTTAACGGTGGCACCAAATAAATTTCATCATTAGAGTTCTTTATAGAACTCTTGTGGTGCTATCCAGAACTCCGATCAGAACGCCGGAAATGTTAAATAAATTTCACCCCCTCAGAACTTAGAAATTTTCATGAAACCGAATCTTCGAACGCCTAGAACTTATTTCTCATTGCTTTTAGCTGGAAGAATCATAAATATAATCGACAGAACTCTTCGGGGTGCTACCAGAACTCCGATCAGAACGCCGGAAATGTTAAATAAATTTCACCCCCTCAGAACTTAGAAATTTTCATGAAACCGAATCTTCGAACGCCTAGAACTTATTTCTCATTGCTTTTAGCTGGAAGAATCATAAATATAATCGACAGAACTCTTCGGGGTGCTACCAGAACTCCGATCAGAACGTCGGAAATGTTAAATAAATTTCACGCTATTAATTATTTCTGTCGACTGTAACGTTTAGAGATAGGAGGACAATCGATAGAATAATTTGGGGAGAAAAAGGACTATCATAACTAGCACTAAAACACAAATAGCACACTGGAAAAAATTTTGTTCTAGGCGTTCGAAGATTCGGTTAAAAAAGGGTAAAATTTTTTTAAATAATTCCAGCGTTCTAACCGGAGTTCTGGATAGCCACAAGAGTTCTATAAAGAACTCTAATGATAAAATTTATTTGGTGCAACCGTTAAAAAGTTACGGTCATTTTTCTTACCTCATTTTGTGAACTTAGCACCCCAAAACAAATTGGTTTTTTTACTTTATTTCGCCGGAACTATTTCTAAATGTTATCTAGAACTCTAGAACTCATTAGGGTGTGATCAGAACTATGATAATAAATTGATTTTTTTTTAAATGTGGTGCCATCTTCACAGACGTAACGAATGAGCTCACAAGAAGCGGTAGGACAGGCTCTGCGTGTAAAAGAAATGGCTTACTTCTTAGCAACGATGAGTAAACAGTTGATTTCGAGGCGGAGTAACAAGCGATACGTACACATTTCGAAATCAGCTGTTTACTCATTACGGAATAAATATTGGAGAATATTACAAATATACGGAGAAAATTTCAAAATAGTATATAACTTTTGATATTATTTTGACCCGTTCTACTCGTACACGGCGGTTGCTCGATCAGTTACATCCTGTATAATGTTTCAAAACATTTTATCTATTTTCGCAAAATTAATTCCCGAAAATGTTTTTTTTTCAGAGCGTTACATTAATTTAGCCTGTTGAGGATTGAAATTTTCTCAGTCTCTAATTTTTCCAGTCGTGTTTACCTTTTCATGCGTTTCAACGTGACAAAGTTAAATTTCTATTCGCAGTAAACCGAACGAAATTACGAACGCGTGCAGTTCGTAACTGCAACAAGAGTACGATGTGGCCGCCGCAGTCGCGCAAACATCACGCAGAAGCGAACGTTCGCTGACTTCCCTATTTCCAGCGAGATCAAACATTCGCGCGGATCGGTGCGCGAGGGGAAGGAGAATATTATTCGGAGAACGATGCGCGCCACACGAACGTCTCCTCTCCTCCCGTTCTTTGAGGATTCGTCAGTAGCGCCGAAGCTAAAAAGGGTCGCTGCGCGGACCTTTTTTATCCCGCGGAGACATCAAGGCGAGTCTCTTCCCTTTTTATCTTCGGGATTTTTAAATGACACCCGTCGCGGTGGGTCGCGGGATCGTTCGTTTCACGTTAGCGTGAAATATCGGGCGGCGTGCATTCGGCAATTTTTCCAGAGGAGATACGCGCAACGTCTCGACGCGACGTCGTATATCGCAACCTTCCGCCTCGCTCTGAAATTCTCTCCGAGTTGTCGCATTTCGCAGCACGATTAATTGGTGCATTATTGGTGATTAATTGGTTTATTATTAATTTCTTAGAACTTTCGCGAGCATTGAATGTATCGAACAAATGTAAGCTTCTTTTTCAAAAGAGCCATATATAATGTAATTATGTATGTGTAATTTAGTTCGCGAAATTGTAAACCGAGGCAGGGAGATCGAGTCAACTGTTAAAAGGATGTGTAAAGTGGAAGGAGAGAGAGGTTAACGAAGTCGCGTAAAGTAGATAGGTAGATAGGCCGTGGCCGTTCGGATAATCGTTTTGCGTGGCCGATTTATAGACAGCGACAATCCAGGTTGTACAATTACCTGTATCTAATTGTGTTATATATATATATATATATATATATATCTTGCTATTTATCACGAAATGGAGTAATCTTTATTGACCGGTGAAGAAAGACTATGATATAAAAGGAGACAAAAAGCACTACGGCCGCCGCCCGCGCTTACACTAATTTCTCAGGACATTTAATTGAATAATTAATCCTCACACATGGCACACACTGGGGTCGTTTTCGTTCTCGTTTATCTACATTCCGTAAAAGTGCTAATAGAAATCGATAAAACACAATAAGTATATTCTTAGATCTGTAGAATAGAATTATGTACAAAAATGATTGCAAATATTCATTTAAGTGTTTCATTTTATTGCGAATATAAAGAAAAATGCAATGAAAAAAAAACGTTAGTTTATATAAAAATTTGTAACTTTTCTGAAAACAGATTTAAAAAATTAACACTTTAGACTTTTCTTGTTTTTCAATATTTTAAGAAAAAACCTTTAAGAGAAAAAATATGCATCTAAATTTGTCAAAAAGGATAATTATTTGGATAATTATTTTTATACGAAAATACATCATTTTTAGTCAAGAGGCGAATAAAATCGTTAATAATTAAAAATTTTTGCGGTGTGTGTATTAATCTATTTGCAATTTATTTATTAAAATTATATATTAAAATTGTTACACAAAGATTAACTATATTTGAACTTTTTTTTAAAATTCGCGACTAGAGTTTAATCGCTTGTTTAATAAAAATTTAAACCGAAATAATAAAAAGCTCCTCGAATAGATTAACTAACACAAAGGATCGGTCTAAGTATGGAAGGTTGATTCTCCGCGTACGATAATCGAAGAAAAAAATTTCGATACGTGCGTTTAACATACTGGACAATTTTATCCTCCCACAATCATATTAATATTAAAATCATATTAATATTAATATTAAAAAGTAATATTAGTATTTAATAGCACTAAGACATCCGTGCTTGCTCCTTATGTGCCTTTTCAAATCTTACTGTTAGTTAATAAAAATTTGCTTTGCTACATTGAGTTGAACCAACTTTTTCTTCGGAAAAGTTTTATAATATATCGTTTGTAATAAACCGTATCTTTTGTAAAGAGGATAAATTCTTCTTTTGAGAGCACATTTGATTGTGGAATTTGGTTGTGGAAATTAAAATTTGGTTAAAATGGGATCAACGAAATGTTTGGTAATTGCAATAAAAAAATTCAATTGCTGCTATTTTGTTTTGCTTGGTGACTAAAAATAAATATGTTACTGAGAAAGTAAGACAAAATAGCGGCAATTAAATTTTTTGGTTGTATAATTACCAAACATTTGATTGATCTCATTTTAACCAAATTTTGATTTCGTCAACCAAATTTTCTTTTTCAGTGTGCGGACAGGTTCTCGAAGAACTTCTCGGGACTCTCGGGTGAAGATGGAAAGCAACGGAGGTCACCCCAGGTAAAATGCCGCTTTGTTCTACGCAGCTGATTTCTTTCTCTCTTTGTAAAAAAGAGCGATTGCGGATTTGCGCTTCGAGGAACTTGGAAGTGCGCGCAACGGGACATTGTGCGTTGTGCTTCACAATGTGCTCTATTCACTCGCAGTCGTTAACGGAATTTTCGGAGGCCCGTCGTTCGGGAAGAGGAGGAAAACACGGAACGACGCACGCGGCTCTCTCTCATTAGCGACGTTCGTCCGTCATCTCTCTTTCGCGGCCTACGGGGCAGCCTCTTTTCCCGAAATGACTCTCCTTGCTTCATTTTCCAAGGACTATTCTCGCTACCCTCATTATGTCCCGGCCGCAACGGACAAAACGAGCACGCTGACTGACGCCGTGGAAGAGAATAGCTCGCGGCGAACGACGACCTTACGCGCCGAAGTGTCGCTTCGCACCTACGGCGCACTTAGAACGTCAGCGCGCCTGGACTCAGGTCTGTTCTCTTCCTTTTGCCAGCGACTTCCGCATTTTCCCCACTATTTTTCTCCTCCGCCTCCCCCCTGTAATGTCTGAATATAGGGGAGACCTAGATGGAGTATGTTGTTCGTGTTTTATTAGTATTTATCTTGAGAGAAATAGTGGATACGAAATCGCGAAATGATCCTTTCAGAACATAGATAAGAGATGTCGGGGCTAGATACTCTATATTTAAGAATTTCGAAGTTACAACTAATTGTGGTGACTGACTGTATAAATATGATAAGGGCAACTTTCTTCTATATATCAATGTCCGCCACGATCCTGTTAACTAAATATTTTGTTTTGTAATGATCAAAATATTAACATGCAATAACATAGCCATTTTGCCTTAGTACCTTAGGTTCAGTTGCACAAGATAAATAAGCCCTGTATAAAATATATATCTTGACTGATAGTAGTTCTATAGTCTCCGCGAAAGGTCTCTAGTCTTCCTGCCGATTCTTAATTATGGGTCAATTTTAATTAATTATAACTTAATTATGGGCCAACTCGTCTGCCCATATACCATATGTCAATTATTTTACGAATGGAAATTGCGTTTATTACCAGAAATAGTATACGATACACTTGCAAGAAATTTGACTCTAATTAGTAACAATTGTTCAATTTTATTCAGTCACGATGGAGAATATTGATACAAAATTTCGAGAGGCTCGAAAATTAATTTTGCTATTACCAAATCGGTTTTTTCTATTTATTAACTGTAACATTATTGCTATTTTAATGAAACACAGGGACAAGTATTTATGTTTTCAAAAATTTTCATTTCGCGATTTTGTATCCACTATTCCTTTCAAGAAAAATACTAAAAAGGCACATGAACAACATGCATAGCCACATATAGCCCCGATCTCTCCAACATTTACACACATGTATCGGTATCTCCGGAAAGATTAATTCCCAATCCTCGAAAACACAATTATCCTTGTGGAGAAAGTGTCTCTCTTGATATGGTATATCTAAATCGAACGAGACTCGCGCACGCGGTCGGCAAGACACGTTCTATTTCTCCTAAGCGGGCATACGTCGGCCAGACGCACCGTGGTTCTTTATAACGAGCGCGCTTTTTCTTCGAGACCCCTTAGTTACTCGGAAAAAGGAAGCGACGTTAATGTCGCGCAACCCGGCCACGCTAGACGCCACGACCGTGGTGGAGACCTTGTCCGTCGTCTGCCCTTCGTGTTTGAATTTAGACGAGATTTAGTTCCAGGAAAAGAGAGATCGCGAAGGGTTTTTGCACGCTGATCAGTTTTTCTAATCTATCGCGAAATGAGAAATCTTAGCACTTTATTGGTCATATATAAAAAAAGAAACTAAAGAAAAAAAAATATATATATAGAAGAAGATTAAAACAAAAGGAATCGACTAAAATGCGAAAGAAGAAGTTTATAAATTTTTATAAATGAGTCACAATTAGTTGCCTGAAAAGTAACTGCGAAATTCTAATCCGGGACATCTAGCCCCGGTATTCTCTGCACGTTAATTTGAGAATATTGTGCTTGGAATATTTCTTTTTTGGTTTCAGGAGAATTATCCTGAGACCATATATAGATTCTGTTAAAGATATTATATTTTTCCGGGTATATACTTCTTTAAAAATATATCACATTCTTCTAATTTCAGAAGAAGAAAAAATTGTCTTTGAAGAGACTAATAATTCTGAATGATTTTTCTCTACAGACTCTTTCCAAGCTTTGACTGTCGTACTGGCTTGATTACGCATCAAAGATCTGAGTATTTACGCACCCGCGTCTAATCACATTTCTAATCTCGTGTCTGATCACATCGTCGGGAACTTGAAGCGCCGTCTCTGAAATAATTTTGCAATTGCGGCATTCTATAATTGCAATATTGCTTCTACAGGATATACGTCGCCAAAAATATCTAATATCTATTTTCATACAGCGTTTGCACTCGAAAAGCAAGACACTGCCTCGACAACGTTCCAAGCTAAATACAGGTCTCACCGCTCGACTGTTGCACTCACGCATCGGTCTAGTGACGTATGTTACATAATGCATTTTTTTAATGCAGATGCAGGAGTTAAAAATAATTGAACCCGTTGAACCTACAAAATACCGTGTTCGCGCACCCATGCGAGCACATATACGTGCTACGTGCTTACTCCCGAGAAATACAAGCGACGAAACGAGATGGGGTAGGCAGCAGATAGATAGGTGCGTTCTAAATCCGCGTACCGTATAAATCATCGCGCTCACGCACGTGCGTGCGTGCGTGCAAGCAGCGCTCACGTGCCACAACGGACAAACGAAGGAAGGAACGAACGAGCGAGCGGCTGGCTGTGCTCACACGAGAGAGGCAAATATATATATATATATATATATATATATATATATATATATATATATATATATATATATATATTT
>NW_022639460.1:1921192-1935783 GCF_010583005.1 Odontomachus brunneus | reverse complement strand
ATATATATATATATATATATATATATATATATATATATATATATATATATATATATATATTTCTCTCTGCTAGAACTTTTAATCGTTTTTCACGGTTTTTCTCACTAGGAGAACGCACCTGCGGCGACGCGCGCCTTTGCTTCCTGTAATAATATCGTGCTCAAGCCGGTTAAGAGGCATTGGATCCGCGCGCACCGTTAGAATCGACACGCAGTAATGCCGTGGCGTGCGTTCGCGCCATTAGACTCGGTGAAACGGTAAAAATCGGCAAAAAAAGCCACGGCGGTTATTACACGTTACATTACGTCGTCGTTACACGCGCGACTAGTTACATTGTCGTCGCCGACGGCCTTCAATTATCGTCGAATCGTCAATTCAAGTCCTCCATTAAGATTATCGAGATACTGGACGTTAAATGTCAATGGATTTTATTGGCGGGGAGGTAAGGATCGACGGTGTGAAATGCGATGAGAGATACGAGGAATCATTAAAGTTCGAGAGCTCGCATGAATATCGAGAAATTTAATTGGATTTTATTAAAAAATCTTCGAGATGTGCAAACATCCTGCTCGGGTAGCAAAGCCGGCCGTAAGGCTCGTCTCATGTGAGATATTTAGATCTATATTTATAGACTGATCTGAATCTCTCGATTGAATTACATGATGTATGTAATATTCAATTACGAATTCATTTACAATTACGATTCAATTACAAATATAATGAATATATGGCATTAAATTTATCGTCGCAATTTCTCTCTCCTTCTCTCAACTAAAAAATTTATGTCTAACTTTAAATTAAAACTTGAACGTCTTATGTGAGACCAATTTAGAGTAACGACCTCAAAGATGTTTCCTGCTAATAAATATGTAAATAAGTAAATTATATATTTATGAAGCTAATATACACGTAGAAAAATGCATCTACTGTATATTCAAGTAATTACTAATTTCAAATATTTTGTTTTAAAAAGTTTATACAGGGTTATTCCAGAGCTCAATTTCATAATCTTTTGTGAGAACGTAGACAATTTCATTGTCTGAATGTTTCTAATGAAGTTGCTAATTATAATTTTGACATTAGTTTTGCGAGATTCAAAGTGGCGGACCGAAATCGCAGACATTTCAAAGACTTTATTAAGTTTCAAAGAAGTTTTTCAGACTCATGATTACGATTGCAAACTAATGTCAAAATCATAATTAGCGACTTCAGAAACATTCAGACAATAAAATTATAATAGAGTAATGTCGTAAAGGCTGCAAAAGAATGACGCTCAGGAGTAGCGTTAGTTATCATTGTGCTATAGAGTGTTAAATTTTCGAATGCGTTTCCTAACCTTAAAATACCTTGTTAGCCAAAATAAAAAAATACGTGTCTAATGTTTTTCGATGTACCACATGTGTGCAAAGTTTCAAGAAAATCGGCGTGGTAGCACTTGGGTAGTGTTACTTCTAAGTCAACGAGAGACAGATTAATGGTGAAGGTAACGTCACCGTTCTAGGATACTCCCCGCATTATCGCGATCACAACCCCGTGGCCGCATACAATGTGGAATCCCGTCTCGCGATTTTTCCGAGCTCGCGCGACGTGGCCGATCTCTCTCTTGTCGGCGCGCGCTCGTTCTCCGCGAGCGAGGGCTCGAATGCGTTTCCCGCGATACGAAGCGTGGCGAAGAGGCGCGGGATTAACTACGGGGAACGGAGATACGTACGACGAGATACGGCGATCTTCCGACAAGCCGAGCACGAAGGAAGGAACGGGAAGCTCGGAAGAGAAGCCGGATAAAAACGACGTACGGCGAGGCGGCAGAAGAAGAACAAGAAGAAGAACAGGGTGTAACCGTGTGCCGCACGCTCGCGCGACGTGGTGCGGCGCGTGGCCGCGGGCACGCACGTGCGTGAGCACGATGATTTACGCGGACGCGAATTTAGAGAGATCGATGGTGGAGTAGTGGTTGGTAGCAGCGCAACCCCTCGCAGGTAGGGATGTGCGCGATTTTGCGATATATCGCGAGCACTGCGATCTTCCATTCTCGAATCGCAATGCGACTGGGCCTTCATCACAAAAAGTCGCGCCTGCAATGCAAAATCATTCGTCATTTTGGTTAACCGGTTCACTAATAAGCATATATGTGTGGGAAAAAAAAGTGCCACAACTGGTAAGCACACATGTGTTCGCTGTATATCTCCGCCAGTTTTAAACGGATTTGCATGAAACTTGCTATCCTCATGTTTTTTGGATCGCTGATTAAGAATCCGAGATCAAATTTGAGAAATTTTAAATGACGGATCCAATATGGCGGTTTCAAGTGACTAACTTTGATATTCCATTACAGATACGGAACAAACTCGGTATGATATTCGGTATGATTCCATGGATACTTCGTTCCCTAACAGCACAAATTGACGTCCAGAGTATGTCCTGAGAACATCCTGGGGACGTTTCTACGTCCTCAGGAAATCTGTGGTACGTCCTCCAAGAGATTTGTGCTGTATGGGTTATTAGCTAGTGAAATATTATAAATTTTATATTATAAATTATAAAATGAAACAATACAAAAATATATTCAGAATTGACTTTAGAGAAAACATGACCCTGGAAATATAATAAACGATATAAAGGATATTAGTTTTGGGTGCATAGAGTAAAAGTACCGGTACAAATTTGACCTCGAATTCGTAATCAGTTAAAAAAAATCCAAAAAATTTCTTATTAGATAAGCATGTCGCTTTCATGTAAAATGCGGAATTTCTTGTTCTCACCAGTTTTGGCATGAAACGTCGGTTCCGAGTTCACCATTAAGGATCTGTGCAAATATCGCGCGACAATCTACGATAAATATATCATAGATTATTACACATTACATTACGTCGTCGTTACACGCGCGATTACACAGAGAGAACGATTTATTGAATCAAATAAATGTTTCTTTGGAATAGTCCAAACAAATTATTTAATTGACACACAATATTTCCTTGGAATCAAGCCGCAAATAAATATTTTTGTTGCATCAAATAATATTTTCGATCAATCAAAAAATTCGTTTGGACTACTCCAAAGAAATGTTTATTTGATTCAACCAATTCTCTCTGTATAGTTACATTGTCGTCACCGACGGCCTTTAATTATCGTCGAATCGTCAATTCAAATTTAAGTATGATATTATTATGTTATCTAATACAAACTTATACATTTAGGAACATAATGGGATTATGCTAACAATCTTAAAATGTTAAGTTGCATTGTTCTTTTTTAAATGATTTTTATATATATTTTTATATATGTTGCAGGAGATCAACAATTATTACATACTCAATATTGATATTCATTAATATTTTAGTAAAAAAAGATAATAAAAAAATTAGTCTTATTGTCTTATGAGAAAAATGTTGTCAATAAAATAATTAAATAAACGTGCAAAATAACACATCCTTATATATTGCATGTCTTAATAAATCACTTAAAAACGTTCGAAAATTGATGATTCGGAAATGAATTATCCAAGTAGAACAAACTTTTAAAAGATATCTTAAAGACGTTTTAAAAGTCTAAAAAACACATAGGATGTCTTTAAGATATCTTTTAAAAACATGTTTTGCTTAGGAAATTTTAAAAATAAAATGTCTCTCAACGCATAGAAAATGTAATAAGATTGAGTGATGTTTTTAAAAAAACATCATTTAACACACTTCATTATGCTTTTATTTTCAATTTATTCTTTGACAGTAAAATTTGTTTTCTTATAGTGGAAGAATACTTTGATGCAGTGCGAAGAGAAAGAGAGCTGATTTATTTATTTTTAATATGTTTAACATTTATTTAAACATTACAGTTTCCATCATGCTCCACGTTTTTTATGATTAAAAATCACGCACCATTTAAAATTGCACTTGACATGAAACTACGCTCGATTTAAAGTCATATTTGTGATACACAATTGTGATGCGATATATCGTATTCATTACGATTCTTAAAAAAGATCACACCACGATATACAATTTCAAATCGCACATCCCTACTCGCAGGCGGCTCTCTCTCTCTCTCTCTCTCTCTCTCTCTCTCTCTCTCTCTCTCTCTCTCTCTCTCTCTCTCTCTCTCTCTCTCTCTCTCTCTCTCTCTCTCTCTCTCTCTCTCTCTCTCTCTCTCTCTCTCTCTCTCTCTCTCTCTCTCTCTCTCTCTCTCTCTCTCTCTCTCTCTCTCTCTCTCTCTCTCTCTCTCTCTACTTTCTACTCTACTCTACTCTCTCTCTTTCTCTGTACTCGGCAGGCCGATGAAGAAACGGTGCGATTAGTCGCGATCCACTCGTCGGGCTACGGTGCGGCACTATACTTACACGCGAATGCCATCGTCGCGGAACACGCACGTCGGGAACGAGCGATGCGAACTATAGATACCCAGGGCGAGGTGGACGGCGTGTTAAAATTACTTTAATACGTTACGAGAGTCGCGGAAGCGCTGCTGCAGGACGGAGAGCGCGGCGTCTCTTCTCCTTCTGCTCCTCCTCCTTCGCCCGAAGCCGGAGCATTAAGAGCCTAACTCTCCTCGCTCTCTCGCCGCGAGTCGCCGATTTTCGCGAAGCGAATCGGCTCGACGAACGTGTTATCTTTCGCAGCGTTGTCTCGAATATGGACGCGATGGGCGAACAAAATGGTCAGATGAAATAGTCGCGAGCTCCGATCACCCAGAAAGATAGCGTGAATAACTTCTACTCATACTGACAGCTTTATAAGCTCACCCTTTACTATTTATTTTATTACCTACTGAAATGGATATCTCACTGCTTTTCCTTTTTGAAATATTATATTGAAATATTATATTCGATAGACTTTCACGATCACCACGATGTGGGACGATGGACACTCCACAATTTCTTTTAATTACATTTATGAAGCAAATATATTGAATTAATCATTCAATTTTTTTTACATCATGCAGTAATATAAATTTTTTATTATATTGTATCTTTATATTGTATTTTATTATTATTATATTTTATTGTATTGATATAGAAACAAATTTAGCAAAAATATGCTTAGATTTTCATATTACATTTTATGACGTAGCTTGGAATAAATTTCTCGATAATTTTCTTTCGTATTTCTATTTAGTCATCTTATATGATAAATAAGTGCAATGTGATCAGTCATAAGAGACTCAACGTTGTTGCATTTCGTGATTTAACGCACTGAAAGTTGCTGTAAAGTTTACGTATGACAGTCTATCGGAGTGTCTTATTACCTCTTATTACCCACACCTTGCTTTAATTCTTAAGTCATAAGAAATTGACCAACCACAGCTGATTATTTTAAAAATAATCGACTGTGGTCGGTCAGTTTATTACGGTTTAAAGATTAAAGCAAGGTTATGGACAAGGGGTTAGAATTAAGGTTTGCAGCAGTATAAGAGAAAGTTATTCATCTTTCCATAGTTATAGATGGGTGTAGATTTCAAAGTGTCTGGCGGCAGTACCGGTGGTGTGTAATAGCATCGCGGCTGAAAGCGTCGCTGGAGCCGCACCTGTCGCGCCAAGCAGAAAGGCTTAAATCGGGCGCACAAAGCGGCAACACCAACACCCGTGGGTGCTCGCGTCGTTCCTCTTGGTGGGATCCGCGAGAAGCTCTTGTTTCGCGGCTGATCTTTCGGTACGCGCGGCGGGTTCGCCGCCTTCGCACTCAAAGGATGAAAACGACGACCAAGGTGGAGGGACAAGAAGACGAAGAGAAGCAGCACGAGCGGCGTTGTGTGGGTAGAATGGAACGGAATGGAATTCGAGGAGCACGAGAGCGGATCCTCCGTCGCGCGCAGGAGAAATATGACCGGTGAGACGCGGCGGGCTTGCGGCTCTTTGACGCAAACGACCGCTAAATCCAAGACGCGCGAGACTGGAAAGCGCGTGACAATAGCGTGCGTTTAATCCAGAAGCCGTAAAACGCGAGTTCACCACGCGGCCGTGCCGCGAGGATAATAATAACGACGTTAACTGCGCCGCCGACACTTCTTATCGCCGGGAAGAGAGAGGCGACACGTCGGGGAGTAATAATAATAGGAGGATCTAAAATAGAGGAGCGAGAGAGTCCTGTGTCGAAGAGACGAGTCACATGAGATATCTTCCACAGAGCGATTTTTCTTTTTCTTCTGTTTCTCTTAGGGCCAGTTTCACCAACTCCGGTTAACTTAACTGGATGTTCTAACAGAATTAATCAATCGCATTTCTCGTTAGAATTGACAGATGCGATTGGTTAATTCTGTTCGAATAACCAGCCGGTTGAGTTAATCGCAGTTGGTGAAATTGGCCCTTAATGTGTAGGATGGCAGAAAGTTTGCAAAATCTTTTCAATGGGTCGCGATGTATTCGTGTCTAATAAGGAAGAATTTGTTCTTTAATAAGGTAAATGTCCCAATTATTGAACTAATAAGAAAGCTCGATCAGCTTTGTATTTTTATTAAGTAATTGGTGAGTAATTAATGATAAGTAATTGAAATTACAAGGAAAACTAGCGTTTATATAGAACCTTGGTTTGTTTCGCAATTTTGTATCCACTACACTGTTAAATCCGTAGTGTCAAATTATACTAAATTTGAGTTATTTTTAACCATTCCTATAAGTCGCCACTGCTTCTACTAAATATGTCGTTAATTTAACTAATGTAATGGAGTTAAATAATTTAACTTAAGAAATGTATTAAATTTGACTAAAATTTAGTTTATTTTTATTATATGCACGTTAATGTAACCTTTGTTTTAGTAAAAAATGACTTAAATTGTTTTAAATGGGTTGATTAGATGTGGTTGTTTTTTTTTAAACACATGTTTTGTGTTAAAATAGTAAATTTTGACACACATGATAATTAAAAATAACTAAATATTATTTAACTCAAGAAATTGGTTTAAATTTGACCCTCCAATATTTAACAGTGTATTCCTTTCAAGATAAATATTAAGAAAAAGCACATAAGCAAAACATACCGTTGAGTTCATGTAATACCCCGATGATCTCCCCTACTTTATCTCCATACGCGGTTCTGCATATCTTGCGTTAGACTTTATATACCTCTCATTCCTCTGGGAAATTTTTCCCAGACAACAGGTAATAATTGCGCTTATCTATCTATGTATCTATCTACTAATTAAGGCTTATCTAAGTGGATCTGTCCGGCTATTTATGATTTTATTTCCTTATTTACGAGTAATAAAATATGGGAATATGCAGAACGTACAAAAGTGAAAAAGGTGCGTATAAAATGCAGCGCGAGGAGGTTCACTCTCGGAAAGGAGGAGGCGACAGGGATACGCGAGTAGGCATGCACGGGGAATTTTCATGTTACGACAAACCGTCCGGCGCGTTATACAGACGGAACCCTTTATTACAGCCATTAGCTTTAATGCTACGAACGCGACGGGCATCTTTCTCGCCGCGAGCGGACCATCAGTTGGGACTATCCGGCCGCGCGTCGTTAAGGGGAGGCTGCATCGTATAATATGACTCGGATCTGCCCGATCGACAAGATAATGAAATTAACTTTTATTAACGTAACGTGTCTCTCGTTAAGAGGGGTATTCGTGTAGCGACACGTGGATCCTCGCCATCATTAGGAGAGCCCCGATTCGCGTCTCGTATCGCACTTTAGATAGATGGATCCGATACAACGGACACGGCGATCATGCCGGACGTGATGCGCCGTCGAATAAAAGTGTAGGGATCGCGCGAGAGTTTATGAAGTTATATATGTGCTTTTTTTTAGGTGAGATGTGTAATATTGAGATTTTGCGCGGCAATAACCGCGCAGGTTTCCTTGTTGGCGCTTGATTACCAACTATATTGCAGATCCTGGGAGCCTTATTTTTTCTTATGTTTCCTAGATCAACCAAACTCATAGAGGGAGACATGCTCTACATTTAAAAATTTCGAAACTACAACTTCTTAGGCAACTAATTATTGTGACTGACTGTATAAACATGATGAAGGCCTTCTTCTATGTATTAACGCCCACGACTCTGTTTAATTATATATTTTGTTTTGTAATAAAACACAAATATGTAGCAACATAGCTACCTTGTTCTAGTATCGGGTTCAGTAGCATGCAGTAGCTGATCAGTAGCACAAGATAAAGGAAGCCACACATAAAATATATATTAGTAGTTTTAGAGTCTTCGCGAGAAGTCTCCACAAAGCCTCCTGCCAGCTCTTTAATATATGCCAACTTTATTATAGCCAAAGTAATAATTTTTGTAATAAATATTACTGAAGCTTCATTAATAATAATTTTATATGATATAATCCTAATAAGATAAACCATTTTTTCTTTTGGTGTGTGAGTGTAAAAATTTCTCATGCAAAAATCTACGAGTAAATCGTATCGATTTTAACGAGTCTTGCAAAGATTCGTCATCTTGAATTTCCCATCACTTTTAAGTTTTTAAACATATTTTTCTTACCGACATGTTGAAAGTTAGAGCCGACCACGTTCTGCTTTCGGTTCTATAACAGAAAGTTGTAACATTGCTGATTGGATTTAAGACTTCGTATTAAAGAGTATACGAAGAAAAAAATGGTTGACCCAACTAAAATTATAATTATTTTTTATCCTAACCATATTTTTTGTTGTTTTAACACGAAAATTGTAATAGTAACAAACACATAAGGTCATTGTCATTAAAATTATAATGTAATTTAGTAAAAAAAATGGTTTTACTGACTATACTTGACGATAATTTATAGTGATTACTTATCCGTGATTTTGATTACAAACTCCAAAAATATCTGTAAGTGCAAGTACATACAGATAGAATTCATTAACCACAACTTGTGTAATCAAACACAGAACTTAGAACGCAAGTATATTTTTAACTTATAATTAACCTCAACTTCAATTACAAGTACAAAAAGCATTTGTATTTAATCTCGACTTCAATTGCATTTTTGGAAGGTGTTTGTGTTTAATTACAGTTCTAATTATAATTCCGAGAAATATTTATATTCAAACTTAATATAAATTATAATTATAAAAAGTAAGATTAGCTATTATACAGGAATGTTTAATTATTTACAATATCCTGTAGTAAAATAACTAACGAACAAAACAAATTCTTAATAATTATTCATAAGGGAGTTTCTAATTGTACAATATTTACTCCGGTAACTGTATTTTAGTTATCGATTATAAAAGGCTAATCGAAAGAAATTAATAAGAATCTATAGACTTATTTTCGAGGCGATTTTGCTTGGCCTGAAGCGGATTCTACGGTGCAGCATCCGCATTCACCAAAACTGTTACACTTCTCGGGATTATATAGCTATAATCACCGTCAGATTTAAAACTGCAAGCAAGTTTTCTGATTAAATGAATAAATATTAACGTATCAAGTTCGGATCAACGGCTCGAGATGATATGTATATCATTTCTGCCTTTTTTTTTTTAAATGATGAAGATAAACGATAGTAATCAGACTAGAAATTTATCCCGTGGCCTTAACCTGGTTGATCCGGATCAGTTACCTGGTTTGTATAAGCTGATGTTATCGACTCTTAATAAGTCATGTATCGCAGCATGAGGACCGTATTAATAGAGATTATTAATAACTAGATTATTAATATTGTAACTAGAAACTCTCTTATGAATAATTATTAAGAATTTGTTTTATTCGTTGGTATCTATTTTACTGCAGGACATTGTAAATAATTAAACATTCCTGTATAATAGTTAATCTTACTTTTTATAATTATAATTTATATTGAGTTTGAATATAAATATTTCTCGGAATTATAATTAGAATCAAACACAAACACCTTCCAAAAGTGCAATTAAAGTCGAGATTAAATACAAATGCTTTTTGTACTTGTAATTGAAATTGAGGTTAATTATAAGTAAAAAATATACTTGCGTTCAAAGTTCTGTGCTTGATTACACAAATACTTTTTGGAAATGTGCATTTGTTTTTAGCGTTACATTGGATTTGCTCCTTGAGATACTTGTCCATTTCTATGACTTTCGGTTTTCGCGAGCGCGAGCAGCACGTTGCTCCCTTTCGCCCGTCGTGTCGATAAATAGAATTCACGCGAAGCGATCCGCGAGGCGGCTCAAAAGCGGAACGTAATCCCTTCATATTAAGTTTCGCGTGCGTGGACAACGGACGTCGCGCTAATAATGCCACGGCACGCTCGTGTGTATTTAACGTCTAGTCGCTCACGCTCGCTATGATACGCAAATAGAACCGCCGGTGGAGAGACGTCCAACTGTCTGGTGCACTCGCAAAAATAGGATTGTGTCGCCGTCGTGTATCGCGGGCCGTTGCGCGACCGAGTCGCGGGGAATCGGGGTTACGCGGTTGCTTCTATGCGTGCGTGTCTTGCTCGGGGCTGGGGTTCGCCATTCTCTCCCGATCGATGCGTATGAAACTGCGCGAAGTACGTGAATTGGGTACTCGAATGTTCGACACATCACCAAATCGCGTTGACGTGCGGCGTCAAATTCGCAAGAAGAAAACCTGAATGAAATGTGCGAATATTTTATAATATATCATTCGAATTAATATATCTGTGAATAATATTATCGGGGATGAATTTATTAAAATCGAGAGGAATCTAATTTTTTCAAGTGATACAAAATTATATGACCATCATGTGGTGTCTTTCTCTCGTGAAATTTTATGGTGAATATTTATTCACAGCAATATTCTTTGCATTCTGCTGACAAAGTTTGAATTAAAATAGAAAAAAATGAATGTTTAAATGTTTGACCGGGGCTATATGACCTTAGGAGTATGTTGCTTATATGATACCCATCTTGAGAGGAATAATGGATACAAAATCGCGAAATGGTCCTTCCTTTAGAAAATAAATATTTTTCCCTAAGTTTTATTGAAATCTTGAGTTTCCTGTTTTGTCTCTTATTTGTTCCCAGAGTTTTATAAAAACATTAAATGGGTGAACGAGGTAAAGTTGGCTCATACTTAAGGGCCAGCAGAATGTGCAGACCTCTCGCGGAGACCCTGGAACTACTAATCAGGATACATATTTTATACGTGGTCCCTACGTTACTGAGCAACTGAATCCGGTACCAAGCCAAGATGTCTATGTTGCTACACGTTTATTTTTATCTTGGTTATTACAAAACAAAATATACGATTAACAAGATCGTGGTGGACACTGACACGTAGAAGACTGCTTCTATCATGTTTGTACAGTCAGTCATAGCAATTAGTTATCCGAGAAGTGCGAAATTCTGAAATATGAGACATCTAGGTGGTTCTCCCTACAAAATCTTGCAATCTAGAAATAAAACTGTCCATATTTCCAAAGACTGTCCATCGAAGATTTTCTTTATAAGGTCAAGTTCCTTCTCGTATTCTCTCTTTTAAGACAAAATTTTCTAAAATATTTTACTTAGGACTGGTTGTTTCAATTTTTTGATAAGTTAATTGATAATTAAATCATATGTGTATCTTTGTTTAGGTTGAAGGAAAAACAGATATATGATTTAATTATCTAACTTACCAAAAAGTTGGAACAATCGGCTCTTACGTTTAGATTTTTGTTTTCTTTTTAAAATTGAGTTCCTATTCTTTCAAGACAAAACTAAAATATCGTTTAAATTTTTACGTTTCCTTCTTGGGATCGGATTCTATCTGCAATATTTCACCTAAACGCATCGTCATTGCCAATAATAGAGAAGTTCGAAGATGATGAAATATAGAAGGCGACGGTCTCTTTGGTCTCTTGCGGACAACGTCTGCAGCGCTCGCGGCTCGGCGACTATTAAAAATAATCGCGTGCGTCTCGCCGATCTCCAAAGTAAACATTCCGAGTGCAGCTTACGTAAGTGCAAGGCGGTCAGCGCTGCAACAGCGACTGCACTCGCTGTGCTGCAGCGGCCACGACGACGATGAACTCTCGTAGTGCGCGCGCGCGCCCGAGACGACGCTGCATCATCGCCCTTTACGAGCGACGACCTTTTTGCCGTCTGTGTTTGCTTTCGGTGTATAAACGGCGCGAGGGTGGCATTTGTCCCAGACGTCGTTGCCGCGCGGCTCGCGAATAATCCAGAGACGACGCGTCGCATTCTCCTCCGAGAGATGAATCTCCCGAGAGCGATCGCGCCGATCGACGCGAGTGATGAGCGAGGTCTGCGTGCCTCTGTTTCTTCTCCCTTCGCGGGCACGGCACGAAGAAAGGGGCAGTAAATCACGTTAAACGCGCTATGCGTTTCATGGATGAGGAGTTACGTCACTTACAAGAGTTGACCTTATTCAGAAAATTTCAAAGGAAGACGGAGGAAGCCAAGGGGAAGTCTCCTGTTACATCTGCGAGTCCTGATAATTCACTCGTTTTTCTTATAGATTTTAACAGAAGACAACAATAACAAGTTCAATAACAGTTTTTTACGTCTCTGTTGATTATATATCCGAGTGATTATTTATTATTTATTTATTTTCCTATAGAGAATCTTCTTACGATATAGAAGACCGAAAAGACTAATAACATTCTTTTAGTTTTCTTTTGTTGATTGTATATTTGAAAGTCTTGATGATTAATTTGTTTTTTCTATACAAGGCGGATAAAGCCAATCAAAGTTTTCTATTAATTCTACATCTGGGAGTCTTAGTAATTGTGCTATAGAAAATTTCAATAAAATAAAAAATCAACAACACTTCTGTTTTTGATCTTTTGTTGATTGTTCATCTGATAGCTTTGATAATTAATGTTTTTTCTATAGAGAATTCCATATTATCACAATCATTTCCAATAATTCTCACAAAATCAACTATCGCGAGGAATTACGTTTCTACTAATTTTGACATAAAATTAATCGAGCACGATAATTACCAATTAAATCAATTTAACGCGAAGAGTCAATGTTTTACGATCAAAAAACGATTTTATTGACGAAACGAAAATATGGCACATAATATCGAACCAAAATTCGATTAAAATGGGATCAACAAAATTATGATAGCTGACTAAAAAATTTCATTGTCGCTATGTGTGTTTTGCTTTCGCAATGACATACATTTTTACTTGACACAAGTAAAAATGTAATGATGCCAATTAAGAGGACTAGAGAGTCAGATTGCCCGAAAATCGTGCTTATTCTTTTACAATTTTTTATGACAAACTGAATAAATATGCAAAAGTGTTATTTTAACGTGTATTTATATAACATATAAAGAGAAAAAAAATATAATTTTGATGATCAAATACTCAATATAAGTGTATGGTACATGCAGTTAAAATATATTTCGTTTTTCTTCTCAAGGTTATCATTTTGCAGTAATATCTTGGCTCTCGGTGGTTCAATTAAGCTTGATTTTAGGTAGAAAATGTAAGCTTGTCGTTATTGTGTGAATCACTGACAAACTCGTGAATATATTTAATTTTGAAATATTAATTTTTTCTCTATAAAAGAACTGAAAATTTAATAATATTCCATTAAGATATTTGCAATTTTGTTAACTTTTACTCAATTTCTATTATAGTGGTTCACAAGATAACGACAAGCTTACGGAAATTTTCTACTTAAAATTCAGTTTAATTGAACCACCGAGAGTCAAGATATTTCTGCAAAATGACGATCTTGAAAAGAAAAACGAAATATATTTTAACTTCATGTACCATACACTTATATTAAGTATTTGATCATCAAAATTATATCTTTCTTCTCTTTATATGTCGTATAAATACACGTCCAAATAACACTTTCGCATATTTATTCAGTTTGTCGTAAAAAATTGTGAAAGAATAAGCACGATTTTCAGGCAATCTGACCCTCTAGTCCCCTTAAATTACAGATACGAAGGTATTTTAGTTCCAAGTATGAGAATGACTTTTGTAATAACGTGTTTTGCGTAAGTTTGACGTGTAAAATTAACTCGGCGCGATAATTTCCGGTCGAGTTACATCGGGATGGCTCAGCCGCGGATTCGATAAGCGCGGGAACGCCGTGTACGTATTTCGACGCTGCCGTTTGTTGTTGCTGATTCGCTTTGCAGCTCTTGGCGAACCCGACATGTCGGGTCGCTCGGCGGGCGGTCTCCGGCTTCCCTCAACACACAACGCGGAGAGATCTCGGCGCGTAACACCGATTGCCGGTGCGCGTTAATCTGAGCGCGGCGATTGCGGAACGGACGCGCGATGGACGGCACGATTGCGTTGTAAAGCAAGAGGATCACGTAGGGCGAAGAACGCCGTCGCTAATACTTAAAGGGTACGCAGGCAACGGCGGCGGCGGGGGTGGTGGTGGTGGCAGGTCATGCGGAGGTGCGCTTCCTGTTAATGGTAGCGCTCGCTGCTCCGTGTACTAACGAGTGTTGTCGTCGTGTAACTAGGAACTGGCCGGCTCATTGCACGTGTACGCGTAGTACAGAGGGGCGCCGATAGACCGAGACGTGCGACACGTCGCGGCCGATGTGTGTCGTCGACGTTCCGGCCTGCGGAAGACCGCTGACGGGTTTGGACTGTTAATTTTTTGGGCCACCCTAAATTCGCGATCGAAAGTAAGAGCGAAAGAAAGAAAGAGATGAGAAAATTTCGAAAATTTATAATTTAAAGAATTGAGAGCGAGAGAAAGAGAGAGAGAGAGAGAGAGAGAGAGAGA
>NW_022639460.1:1887414-1921105 GCF_010583005.1 Odontomachus brunneus | reverse complement strand
GAGAGAGAGAGAGAGAGAGAGAGAGAGAGAGAGAGAGAGAGAGAGAGAATCCACAATTGAAATAGAGAGGAGGAAAGAAAGACAGAGAGAGGGAAGAGAAAAAGAGAGAATTCGTAAATTTTGAAACTTGAATATACACACGGCGAAGATATTGTAATAAAAGAAAATTACGTTAAAAATTGCTATTTACAATGTTTCTTGTAAGATACTGAAATTGTAGCATACATTACGGCCAAAATAAAAAAATATGACCTAAATATTTTTTGTACTTCTACATTTGTGGCAAATTAGAAGGAAATCGGAGTGTATCTTTTGGGTAGGTTTACTTGTTAGAAATATGCACGAATTTTGAAGATGAGCTCTCCACACCCCAAAAAAATGTCATATGTACATTTTCAAAACCTTTGCTAAAGAAGCCTGTTCATTCTCTTATGTAAACTTCAGAGAAATCTAGAGTTATCTTCTGGCGATAAGCGATGTCAATTTAACGAGATCATCTTCTACTTTTTAAGTTTTTGTGCAATTTATAATAGAAGATCCCTGTATCTAGCTCTTAGCTATATGACTTTCTGTATCTGTACTTAGCTCTTAGCTATATGATTTTCTTCACCTCTTCGAAATAACGTAATTTGTTGGAAGAAGAAGGCGAGCATCTTCCAGTTCCACTGGAGGATTCCGTCGCTTCGAACTCGCGTTGTTTTGGAGCCGCGAGCAAAGTGGTAAAATGTCTCGGAGTAAGTATTTTCTCTTTGCCTTCCTTCGTCTCGTTAATGCTATGTCTTTCTTTCTTCTCCCTCGGGCATGACGGGGTCCGTCAGCTATTCCTGGGGCCGGTGTCTCGACCGGTGGAAGCAGAATACGCACTCGTCCTCGGCGGAAAGGTGACAGGTGCCGAGTGCTTCTATAAATTGCGATCCCGTAAGAAAGACGAAGCGAGAAAACGAAGAAGGTCAGTGGAGAAGAAGGAAGAGGAGGAGGGGGAGAGAGAGAGAGAGAGAAAGAGACAGAGAGACGAGAAAAGCGAGAGAGAAACCACGAAGTGACCCCTAGCTGCTATCTTTAGCTGTTTTGTGGGCCCTAACAGCTCTCCCTTCGGCACACGTGCGATGGCAAAAACGATCTCGGTTCTGCATTCGCGAACGTGGATGTTCACAGCTCGACCTCGATAGCCTTCGAACTGGAAGACCCGAGGGAAAACGCGCGCAACCTTTTACCACAAAACTCTTCTATTTTGTGACGGAAGTTCTATTTTTTTTTTTCCATATCATAGTTCATCGATTTTAACTCTAGTTTAACATTTACAGGTCAAGATTGTCGCTCAAATTTGTACAAGCGAAAAGTTAAGACTCTATAGTTGTTGAATCTTGAATTATTGCGCATATAGAATTCTTTTTCTAAATTCTCTTATTTAAATAGAAAAACAGTTGTTTTGATGAAAAAGTAAAGTTTTCTTAAGGCTTTGATAAAATGTGTATTTTTCTAATTGAAAAATATTTTGTATTAATATAAGTAAATGTGTTGTTAGTACCTATTAAATAAATATTTGCTTTCTCTTAGATATTTTTTCTCTCAGTGTATGATATCTGTACACTCAGAGAAAAGCAGTGGTGGTATACTATATAAGTTACAATTATAGGAATTTTGTGTAAAATTGTAAAATATACGGTTAAACTACATACAATTTATACAATTTTATCACCTATATGGTTGTAATTACTATATCTTTTCGTTTGAGTGTGGACAAACCATTTATAGGTTTAAGTGAAGGCATTCACTCAGAAAAATTCGTAGGCCCCACAGACCTTAATGTGCCAAACTAAGCAGCAAAAAATACGTGTGCCAACGAATGGTCAATTTACTTGTAAATATTCTCACGTTCAATAAGTAAGTGATGAAGACCTAAGCGAGAAGAAGACGACAGTCTTTTGTCGAAGAAAACAATACTCCGTAATGTAAGCATTTTAGACAAGAATCAGAGACGATTATCTCCTGGAAAATAGAGAAGCGGAGGAGAAGAGGATCATACGACTAATTGAGGATTACACGAAGGTCCTGCTTGCATCAGAATCGCGAATATCTCGAATAATATAACGATTGTACGGAGCTCACCGTAAACAAACCAATACTCGCACACGAGGTGAAGGTCTCCGGTCACGCTGGAATCTCGCGACTCAATGGATTCTCGTTGGCACCGGCGGCCAGGTTGGAATCACGCAAGTATATCGATTATGAATGAGCCTCCAGGTCCATTCAGCTTGAACGTGACCCAGCGTCCCAGCCTTGGTCCATCCTCGGCTCGTCTACTGAAGCCTGGTCACTTTCATTCTGCGACACTTGCCGCCTGCGCTCAAGCCGCTGTCGCGACCCTGAGATCCGCGACGGGCAACACAGAGACGTCGCATCGAACCAAGCAAGTTGCCCCATAATAATCGATATCTCTTTAATATCAAGTCGACGTGTACAAAATAAGATAAATAATAATAAGAATACGATGAAATATTCAAAGATAACCACAAGAAATGGTCGAGACGTTCCGATATACTAAAGGTTAACTAATCTTGAACACTGAGAAAAAATACCGGGGAATTTATTTGTGGGATATAAAGTTTATTTCACAGAAATAAAAAGCTTCATAAAAAAATTTATTTCATAGAAATTAACTTTATATCCCACAAATAAACTCTCAAATATTGTTTCTCACACATAGTGTATCTGCTCGTAGAATTTATTACAAATATATGGAAGTTAGACCTGCAATGTGATTCTTCTTGCCAGATATAATTTTGAAAATAAATATCATTTCGCCCTATATTTGTAGTTTTATTTCTTTTAGAGAAAATTCTATCCCCTCTTTTTATCTGCTACTTTTGACATTCATTCAAACATTATTAATCGTTTTACGTATCTTCTTGTACATTATATTAAAGTGTTCGTAAAAGAGCGACAATCATAACAAGGAAAAGTCTAGAGAAAAAGTATCTAAGAAATAAATATTCGGTGAGTGCTAATTATATTTTTTTTGTACTGATATAAAATAAATTTTTCACATAAAAGAATGTACATCTTTAAAATTTTGGCTTTTCATAAACGCGATTATTTATTCTATTAAAAAAAATTTTTTTATTTAAGTAAATATGTAAATAATTTAATGAATATTTAATATTAAATGAAAGTGATTTTTTATTCTATTTTAAGAAAAGAATTTTTATTTAAATAAATACATAAATTAATGAATACTTAATATTAAATAATTTAAATAAATATCTTTTATCTTTTAGAGATACTTTTATCAAATTTTAGATATTTTATATATTAGAGATATATTAGAGATATTTTTATATTTTAGATTATTTATTTATTTTAGATATTTTTTCTCGATGTATCTAATGATCACGAATGCAAAGGCTCATCGAGGGGATTCCTCGCGAGGTCCCGATCGCGACCTAAGTGCGCTATTTGCTCTCATTGCTCCTGGCAGGAGAGGTGCGCGCGAAGATTAACATCGCGCGCTGCGGATGTCCAACCGTGCGTGGAGTCGTCCACCGTAGCCCGGTGGACCCCTCGCGGCCCGTCCCCTTTGCTTCCGCACTCCCTTCGGCAACCCTCGCGCCGTTCCGACGACCGTAACTATTTCCAGACGCGTTTAATTAATCTTGAACCAAAAACGTCGAGTGGGAAAATGGCGAACGGACAGACGGACGGTCGGTCGGTCGGTTGGTCGGCCGGTTAAGAGCTCGGGCACCGGCCACCTGGCAGAAATAGCAGCCATGGAAGCGGCTCTACCGACTCTTGACGTTTCCTCTGCTTATAAGAGAGGGAGAGAGAGACAGAGTCAGAGAAAGAGAGAGAGAGAGAGAGACCCGCGGGACGGAGACGTAGGCGGGGAGAGGAGTAAACGGGAGCAACGGCGAAATAAACGGGGTGGTGGTGGCTCTTGGCACCTGCCGACCGCTGTCTCGTCACCGATGCTTTCGACTTCCTCGGGGACAACTCCAATTTTGATCGACTCGTCCGCACGATTCATTGATCGTCCCGCGTACTCACGCGATGGTATCCCGATTCCTGTGACCCTTTTTAACCCTTTAGATATTACGTGCCATCACAGTGGCTTCTCACTGGAACATTTCTTAGGACGAGATGCTATTGTTTAGCGGCTTTCTTCTAAAACTTGTACGGAAACAAAGTTTGTCTTTGTTAAATAGTAATTTGTTCGTTCTTCTTGGCATTGTGAATCCCATTAATTCATTATCTGTTACGTCACGCTAACGCATATACAATAGGCCTAGTCTTTTCAGTTGCACAGGGACTTTGCTTTAGGTTATATGCTTGTTTCACTTTTTAACGGCAAAGCTCTAATTCAGCTAAAAAGAACAAACTTATACTGGGAGCAAAAATATTTAAGAAATAAGAAATATTTATTTGGAGGAGGGAAATAGTACTAATAACATATTTATTTATATTAATATTAGGTATTTTTCAAATAAGAAAATATACATTTTCTTGAGACCTTATCTTTTCATAAAAGCAACTGTTTATTCTATTTAAGTAAATATGTGTTATTAGCACCCACTGAATAATTTTTATTTTTTAGATATTTTTTTTCTTAGTATAGCGATGCGCTTGTTAAATAGTTTAACTAAATAGTAACTTAGATTCAAGTTCAAACTTTGTTTAAGTGCACTAAACACATTGCCAGAACAGAGCTTAAACTTTAATCTCAGTTTTTACTATTAGGTTATGTGCAATAAGCAATCTTGGATTTTTCAGGTAACATGAGACGATTATATTTTTAGATCACTATAATTTTAGCAAGCAATGTATGATCGCCGGTCAAATTAGGAAACTTCCCAATTCCAACTTTTCCGAAATTAAAGTCCGTATTAATTGAAATTTGCTTCAGGTAAGACACTCAGACTTTAATTTCGAGTCAGATCTGAATTTCTCAGCTAAATCGCGATTGCAAATATAATGTCACATGTATTATATAATTCAAATAAAAAACTCTCATCTAACTCTAAATTCAGATTTGAGTATTTCACGTAGGACAAGTTTCAAGTAACGACTATTAATACGAGCCTTAGATACTCATTTCGTCTGACTTGTCTGCAAATTCTGCATCGTTGGAAAAGTTTTAAATATAAACTTTTCACAGAAAATTAAAGAGACTCGAAAAACAAACTTTTTAACTAAAATTAAAATTTTTAGTTACACGAAAATTATTAATTTTTTGACTTTTCTGTAAAATTGGAATTTTGTAAGTTAAGAGGCTTTTCAACTTGACCGATAAACTTTTTTGATCTACTATCTCCTGCTATCTTTGCATGGAGAAAGTATTAATTAAATTAAATAAAAAAAAAATAAATAAAATAAAAAGAAAATAAAATAAATTAAAATAAAAAATAAAATAAAAAATAAAAAATGAAATAAAATAATTTTATTAATTTAATTTTTTTAATATTAATTTAGTATTTAGTATATTTAGTATATTTAGAATATAGAATGTGTATATATGTTGAGCATTGGTACTTTTACCTTAACAAACATCCATCGCGCTATGCTATTATCCATTACGCACGTTTAGCAGCTGCGCGGTCAACGGCTGTTCAGTGCCCAGCCCAGCAGAAACTAACGTGTCTAATCACGATAAGTAATAATTGGAGATACACACAAAGATTCGAGTAATTTAGGTACGATAACAGAGTGATCACGCTTATTATCACGTTCATGTTATTATCGCGTGAACTTCATTCTCTGGACTTCAATCTGAGTAATAACCGAGCATATAACCACGAGACATAATTCATCATTATTTTCTTTCAGATGTCCAGGCGCCAAGTGTCAGACACATTCTCCCTGAAATTTTTCCACATAAACTGTTTACATGGATGTTACTCCTGGATGTATAGAATATAGAAATGATAATCGAAATTACTATATATTTGTTTAACATGTATGTTTGATCTTTTGTTTATACTGCAAATTATTGTAACTATCATTTCAGAATATTACAGTTTCACAAAAAACTGTAAAAATATATAAAAGCTCGATATCCCAACTCGACTTCATCTTGACCAATCTCTCGTGAAGACTGAAGATGAACAAAAAAATGCAATACTGTTTTGCATAAATCGTAATAATGATCGAGATGTTAATCTCTAATTAGAACGCTCAAATTTGTTCTAAAATTGATTATCCCACTACAATATCAACTAGAAATCTCATTCTTCCTCCGAACATAGGTTCTCTGTCTAGACTCAAAATACTATAAAAACTTTTTTCGATAACGTTGATATACGTTTATGGTACAAAATGGGGAATCATTTTTATATTAATTATTGTATTCAATAGAATAAAAAAAATATATATTTTTTTAACTCTGAGTATTTTTAACTGTGTGGTGAAATTATTTGCAATGTTTTATTAAATTCTAATGTAAAATAAAGATTAGAAGAAATATTGGGAAAACATGGGGTTTCCCCATCTTCAATCATACGTTTGAAATATTACACTTCTTAATCAGAACCTATAATTAGTTTATAACCTATAATTAACCTATAATTATCTTGGAGAATTGGACTAGACCTTAATTAGACCCCAAGATATTTTTTACGCGGGTTCTAACGTAATTTTTATCACAATATTTCCTCTGTATATGTTAGAATGTTGAAATTACTCTTGAGGAGGGTGTTATTTAAAATATACACAAATTAAACGCTGCGTTCCGACGCGCGCAAAGCGGGAAGAGCGAGAGGACGCTTTTTCCTGCCGGCGGGAAGATTTTTCAGCGGGCGTTTGGCAGGTGGAGGCGAAAGAGATCTCGTCGGGTCAACGGATATCCGTAAACGCGGGTTCCGTAAGCGCGGCCGTCTCGCCCGCTAATAATAAACCCCGTGTGTCTCGTATAACCCACCGGCCGGATTTATATATTTCGCGGTGCCGGAAACCGATTCCGAAATATCCCGTGCGAGACCACGGAAGCATTAAAAGAATAATCCGGTGGTCCACTCTCGGACACGGCGGGCGGACAGCCGTAGTGGAGGTATACACGCAAATGAGCGTGCCGAGCAGCGCGGCGTCGAAATCTCCGCCCACGAGGAACGTGTCGCGTGCCAAAAACACGGAGTATCGGTTTCGCGGCGAACGTGTCGTCGAGACGCTCGATCGACCGGGTTTCCCGCGGATATACGCCGTTTCCGCCGCGGCCTCTCTCTCTCTCTCTCTCTCTTTCTCTTTGGTCCCCCATTCAGAAAAAGATGGGCACGAATTCTAATTAGTGGAATTTAATTAGGAGACGAAGAAAGGTTATATAGATGCTCTTTCATTTTAGGATTGTACAAGAAATCTTGCGTACAAATGTTAAAATTTTCATGTGTTATCCATTGTTGACTGTTATTTCAATATAAAATTAACATATCGATATGTTATTATTTCAATGTGTTATATTAATAACTCTCTTTCTCTTAGTTTTTTTGTACGTTACTTGGAAATGGAATATTATTTTGGGTTCTTTTAACACAATTATTAAGAAAATAACATTTCTTAAAGTCACTTTAACTTTATTAACAAGAAGTAAAAAGTGAATCTTCAAATAATTGTAAACTTTGACATGTAGGATAACCAAATTTATTAAGAACAAATTTCTATTACGTTTCTATTACGAATAAGAATCAAAGTAATCAAAATAATGAATATCCTACGTTGAATCAAAGTAATTAATACCCTACATTAAATCGAAATAATTAATATCCTACGTCAATATAATATGAAAAATAAGTTATAACGCGTTCACTTTATATGTTTACATTAACATATATGTTTTTCGGTTAAAAGAACTTGAATGATTAATTTCCTAATATACATTGAATTGTATTACTGCTCAACTTTTTAAGTGTCCTAATATAAATTGAACTGTTATTGTTAAGAGTGAAAATAATCGGGCGACGGGATGTAATATTTTATATGAAATATTTCCAAAACTGAGGTGAAGTGAACTGAAACGTTCACGAAGTGTCGCAAACATGAATCCACAAAAACTGTGGCACCAACCCGGAAGTTAAATCTAGCATTTCCAGAACAACTCGCCTTTCATACACCTGTCGTGAGTCGCGTCCGCGGTCGAAGATAAACGAGAGCGCTTCGCGGGAAACTAAGTAGACTTTGATCTCATCTAATTTCAATTTAATCGCTCGATTCGTGTATACCAATTAGAACCCAGTTCCGAAGGTAATGGCTGATGGCGCGTCACGATACCGTAACTTCCCGGTTGTTCATCAAGAGCAGCTTGGAATTTTAGCTCGCGACGGAATGAAACCGCAATCTCAACGCCTGACGTTGCGCGTATCGACTGATTTGCAATTAGTAGTCTAATCTCCTATGCCAAGGCGTTTAATGCAGTATAGAGAGCGAAGGTAATATAAATCGGTCACCGCCTCCGCCTGCTGTGCCGTGCTGTGAGATCTTATCGCGAAGAAATCACGTCGATTCGCTACATCGTTGTATGCGTCTTTGATTGCTCTCGGGATTTTCTTACTAGACACGAAGTTGTAAACGATCCGTGTTGAAATATTGCCCGGACATCGGTTACAAAGAAAAGGAAAAAAAAATGAGAAAAATCATTATTACCGAGAAAAAGAGAGAGGGAAGGAGAGAGGGAGAGAAGAAAGAGAGGATGGAAGAAACAGAGAGAAGAGAGAGACAGGGACGCGCGTTGTGTCCGAGAACATTTAATCTCGTGTGAGTGGCGTGCGCCAAGATAAGCTGCTTTGAAATGCTCGAGACGATAAGAATAGTTGATAAGAATGGCAGGGCCCGTCTCTCTACGGGGTAGTTACCCGCACGGTCGCTTTCAATGGAGCCGTTCACCATGAAATTTCGTAGCAATCCCGAGAACATCGAAACTTCATCGCGTCGCCGCATCTTTCGCGTGCTTCAATCGTAATAGCTTACGTTCGTTCGCAATTTTCTCCGGTTGTCTCATAGGTGAATTATATGTAATGACTAACACGTTGCTGTGAAAATAATCGAGAATTAAAGAATTGAAATTAAAGCATAATAAAAGGCATAAGGATAAAATTAAATGAAAATGAAATATAAAATGAGATTTAACAATGAAGTAATAAATGAGATAATAATAAAATATATATGTAATAAATACATAATATGTAATAAATACTATGTAATAAATACATAAAATTAAAAAATAAAATAAATAAAATAAAATAAATAAATAAAAATTAAATAAATAAAATTAAAAAATTATAAAAATAAAATAGAATGAAAAAGCAATATAAAATAAGATATAAAAATGAGAAATAATAAATTTGAGATAAAAGAAATAATAAAATTATAACGAATAAT
Organism: Odontomachus brunneus; assembly: GCF_010583005.1. NCBI lineage: Eukaryota > Metazoa > Arthropoda > Insecta > Hymenoptera > Formicidae > Odontomachus > Odontomachus brunneus. The sequence goes on along the minus strand of NW_022639460.1, from coordinate 1,911,748 downwards.
AAAATGTTAAAAATAAAATGAAATAACAACGAAGTGAATTAAATAAAATGTAAAGATAAGAAACAATTGAGATAAAAGAAATAAAAAAGCTTTTTAGGAATAAAATGTTATGTATAAAATAAGGTGTAAAGATGAGAAATAATAAAAAATTATAAGAAATAATAAATAATAATAAAATAATCTTACTTAAATTTACTTAAATAAATAAAATTTATTTAAACCGAGTAAACAATACTTGGTTTAAGTGAAGAGAATTTTTATTTAAGTAAATATGTTAATCGTACCCACTTAATAAATATTTGTTAATTTTTAGATTTTTTTTCTCAGTGTGTCTGACACGCGGATAACCCCAGTCAAAAGTATTAATACGTCAAAGCGCGAAGAACGATTATTTCTTTATAGATTTTTAAATTTATAGGTTTATGTCAGTTTTATTTATATTCTCTTGCTATAATGTCAAAGTTGTGTGTGTATCGTAAATCATATTTATAAATATTTTAGCACAGATTTATAGAGCTTTCCCGTGTTGTATTAACTATTAGTTAACGTAACTTTCTAGCAATATTAACAGAACAATTACTTGGATAGCGGGGATCTGTGAAAAGTATTACTCGATCGGCGTGTAAGGACTGAAAGTAATTGACTGAAATGATCGATTCGATTGTTCAAGGGCGGATCGATTGGCTTGACAGATACGAAGAAAGCGTACTCGCCGGCCGCGGCGAAACGCGCTGACGAGTCCCAAGAGAAAATTGTCGATTTTATCTGGAAAAGCGTACAGAACACGCGATGCGTTCAAAGCGCCTTTGATGTCACACGTAGAGAACGCGGAGCGCAGCGGAAAGAATGGCAGCGGACGTACGAACGACGTAGGTTAGCGTCACTTCCCTCGTGTCGTCGCGGGGATTAATATCTGACATTTTACGAGGTTATTACGTTTCCAACGTTATATTTGGAATAACGCTTTTGTCAGCAGAGGATGCGCGAGATAAATCGGTCGTCTGGACGAGATCGGAAAGTTCCCTCGACGATGACGGAACCGAGGTAGAACTCAAAACGAGTCAAATATTGAGTAAGGCGACTTATCTGGATTTGAACCTAGATTTGAACAGAATTGATTTGAACACATACCCCGATGACACAAAAGCGCGAGATAACGGTATGACAAAGTGCTCCTATCTTCTTCACATAAAGAAAGAAACAGACAAGTGTATCCTAAAATTACTCATGAAATATTGCAAAATATAAGATTAAATCAATAAAATAATTTCAGATGAATGTGTTTCTTCTGGCGACATTTGTCGAATCTGTCACATGGGTAACTACGGATTGATCACGGAGAATCATTCGTTCACGCTGGATTCGCGAAATTCGAGCGAACGAGCGTCGACACCGTCGAATCTCGTCTACCTTGGTTCTCTGATTTCCGCATGCAAGTAAGCCGTCGATTCATCACGAAAAACTAAGCATTAATCGTGGAACAAAGTTGCGTTCATCAGAAAATAATTTAGTAAGCGCTTCGCGCTGTGCTACCAGCAGTTTTGCAACCGTCGTAGGCTTTTTTGCTAAACGACACGAGCAGTTTATGTTGTTCCAACATAACGGCTGCGTTCTGCAGAGGAAACTGTTTTGACGCAAAATGCATCATGCGTCAAAGAACAAGCACAAAAAATGCATAAGAAATGAAACTGAATACAAGATATAATTAAATAATTTTAACAAAATCGGCACAGCTGAGACACGAATCATTCTAAATTTCTTTAGCCAAGATTCCAACCGAAATATTTTAAATCTGTGCTAAATTACTAAAAAATGATTAAAATCTCGGCCAAACTGAAATCTGACAATTTTAATAAAAATTTTAACAAAATCGACATAGCTGAAACACGAACCATTCTAAATTTCTTTAACTGAGATTCCAACCAAAATATTTCAAATCTGTGCTAAATTAGTCAAAAATGGTTCGAATCTCGGCCAAACCGAGAAAATATTTGTATAAATAATTTCTTTTCAACTTTTTACATGTTTTGTTTAAACATTTTATTATATATACAAATAATTTTACACATTTGATTTCATATTCATAATCTGCAAACTAAGAACGTCTATATCTTGTATTCAATTTTATTTCTTATGCATTTGTTGCACTTGTTGATGATAGAAGTGAACAGAACAGTAAAAAGCTATAAACTGCCTGTGAAACTCAAAGTGGGCCAAAATGAAAAAATATGACCTAAATATTTTTTGTATTTCTATATTTATGTCAAATTAGAAAGAAATCGGAGTGCACTTTTTAGGTAGATTTACTTGTAAGCTGCTTTTTCAGCTGAACGCAGCCAATGGATGTGAAATCTCGTGTCATCTAACGCGTGCAAACGTGTAACACACGAGATCATACTGAGAGAAATTATCCGATCAAAATTAACAAACGAATATTTTCGATTAAATTCCGATCAATTTTTATATCCAATTAAATTTTATCGGATATTTTTTATTAAAATGGCATTTTATCATATAAACCGATCAAAAAATTATGAACCGATGTTTCTTGATCGGATAAAAAAATTTATCGGTATTTTGATCGGAAATATCCATTTGTTAATTTTTTATCGAGTAATTTCTTTCAGTGCATGGATGCCTAAATATTTCTTAGATCGAGAGATTTTCGTCGTCTTCATACGTGTACAAATAAGATTAGAATTGTTATATATAACTCTGTCATTAAAGTTACTCATACGATTTTTAGTATCAAGTATTATATGGAAGGCTGAAAATGTCTCGATCAAGTAAATGTTCGGACATCCAAGACGCCGTGTGTACGTGAGTTAATTCTGTGCAATTGCGATTTCCGATTGAGGAGATCGTCGATTTTCTCGAGGATTTCCGCAACATAACGGAGTGCAAATGAGCCACGCTCGAGGGAGTAAAATGTAACGAGGGTAGATCGCGTGTGTTCCACCGGTATCATCTGATTTCGCGCGCCCAAGGTGCTTTTCCGCGTGTTTCTTCGCGAAAAGAATCGCGTACGAGGAGGAGGAAGAGAAAACGCGAGGCGCATCGTCGGAATGTTGCCGTGAGGCGACGGACATCATAGTCGACGTGTAAATCGTCGGGTTGCCGCGAATCGCACAGAGATTGCGCGTTAAAGCTAGATAAGTTGCGTTACTTTCAGCCTGTCGTTAGCAGCGACGACTGTAAAGGAACTCACTCACATACCGCACCAAGTGCTGTCGGATTCTAGAATGCTCGATCCAAATTTCAACCTGACGTCTCGAAATTAATAATAATAATAGGATAAAGCGTCCACAGTGAGCTGCACTCTGCTAGTTTTCGAGATTCTCACGCGGATCTTATCAAACATTAAAACTCTGGCAGAAATGTATGCAGTTTGTGCAAACACTTAATTGTGTAGATGCTTAAATTATTTTCTAATATTCAGCCTAGGTAATATTCAGCTTAATTATTTTCTAATATTCAGCCAACTCTTTCAATCACACAATTTACTCTTTATACATATTATTATTAATATAAGAAACAGAGACACTTCAGAAGCATCTCACTCTGCGTTACGTGACTTGGCCTGCACCTAATTAATAATAATAATAGCAATTAGCATAATTATCGGGTGAAAGAATCGAAAGAATCCGAATAAGTGAATTTTACACGGTTTGCTATCTGAGGGCGTTCGCGTCATCCTTCCTTAATACCGTACATATCCTGTTAACGACGTGACAGGTGCCGAGGCACGGTGGCTTTGGTGCACGTCGAGTGTCTCGAGAGATGGCTGAACGAGTCCGGTCGCGCAAGATGCGAACTCTGCGGCTACAAGTACGCGACCAAGAGGGTGCCGCGTTATGGCCTCTTTCGCAGCGTCGTGATATGGTTCCACGCCGTGATAGCCACCCGACAGGTGAGACAGGTCGTTAACGCAACGCGTCTCTTCACGCCTTCGTTTTTCGCGTGCTCGAGCGTGTCTAATCCGCAGAGTCCACTTGAACACAACACGGTCTTCATTGATATACAAGACAAGGAAGGAAAACCGAGATCTTTTAAGATTCTGACCGCGCGGAAATATCAGATGTTGCCCGATCGACTGATGTGCGTGAACTTGATAGCAATTTCAAGTTCATTAAATCAGGAAATTCAGCAACACTGAGTCCCTCTTATCATCGATCAGATAAATAGTATTTTCTTAGTGTGCTGTTTAGATTATGTGTACTCAACTTATTATATCATTAAAATTCAAATCAATTAAAAGATAAAAGCTTTCCCGTAGATTTTTAATTCTGTTTCATTTCGAAATATTTGAGTAACTCTAAAACGTTTAATTCTAATGGATATCCTATAAAAAAAAATTTATGAAAAGTTACACTCAAATTTTCATGTAACAATTAACAGGACATAGTTTGGAGCAAATTTTCAACATTTTTTTTTTTCTAATTTGTCATTCTATATGATAAAAATAAGAGTGCAATCTGACTTGTCCGAAGGAACTCAACGTTGCTGAATTTCGTGATTTAATATACTTAAAGTTTCTGTAAAATTTACATACATCAATCTATCAGGGAAATTAAAGCAGTCGTAAAGTTTCCATCAACTGTCTCACGTTGTAATAATCATGAACATTTATCTGGGGTTTGTAAAAGTATGTCGAATCGTCAATGATTTCATCGACTTTAAAAATATGATAAGCCATTTACGGCTTAAATAAAAAAAAATTATCTGAAATATGGAAGAATAATAATGATGTATATAATAATAATGACGTAAATATGGAAGTATAATAATGACGGGTGCTTTGAATGCGTTATGTTTTGCCTATTTTAGAGATATGAGTAATCAAGTATTTGTGACTTTTATTCTTATCAGTTTTTGTTTGAGTTGTGTGACACATAAATAGTATTTTCTTAATATGTTGTTTGAGTTATGTATTATAAATACTAAATTTATTATATAATTAATTAAATGGAATAAGCTTTGTCTGTAAACTTTTAATTCCATTTTATTTCGAAATATTTTTTAAATAATGGGTACCGCCTACTTTATTAATAAAATAATATTAAAGTAAAAGAAATATTAAATTATTTTAATATTATTAATATGTATTAATATCAATATATTTATATACAATTCATTTTTATATAATTTATATCAATATATTTGTAGTCATATTTTTTTTATTAATATTAATATATTAGCATTAATATATTAATATTAAATATGTAATATCTGAAAATCCGACAAATATGCAATTTGACGAATTTGCAATCCCCTAATATCGAGTTCTCCTATTTACGATATTATTCAACATTTTTTAAATATGTAATATATTTAAAAAAAATATATACACATATATAAATTAAATCTTAACAATCTCTCTCCATGAATATTTCTGATGTATTTTTAATATAAATATTCCTGGTTTTCTTTCTCACACACTTGCTATGGTTAAAGCAACGGTAAGTAGATACAATTTTCACACGCATACACACACGACGTGAGACGAGATTAAAATCAGGTTAAAAATCGCAGACAACATGCTCTTCATGTCGTATTGGCTTGAATATCGTTTCATCTAATTAGGCTCCTAATTACTATTAATTTACTACGCTTAATACGCGTTCTCCTTCGCGAGGAGATGTTACTCGACATCGGATACTTGGTGATGACCACGCCCGTGGCCGTGTTTTCATGCTACGTGTGCACCTTGGCCTTGAAAACGTTGCTGCGAAACGGCTTTTACGAGATACCGTGGATGACAGTCGCTATGCTGCCAACCTGCTTATTGACGCTGATAGCTTATTGGCGATGGATAATTATGTTAGGCAGGTACGCCCGTTAAAAAAAGAAAACAAGAAAAAAGGGGAGAGGAAGAGAAAAAAGTTTAAACCAGCGCGCCGCTCGTGCGCCGCGCTCGCTACAAAAACGCGATCGTTAATGAAAATGAAAACGAGTTAATTAAGATATCGCGCACTTCGAAGTGCGGGCTAGTCCGCAATTGTAAAATTGTTCGCCGAGCTGTAAGGAGCGACATACACCGAATCGCTCGTACTTATTGAAAAAACGATTAAGCGACGCGTTTAACCGCGTTTCGTTATAAACCTCTCCGCAAAATTATTATTTTATGTACATTTCGCGTGCACATTTTATCGACATTGTCTTCAAGGAAACCAAATTTTCGGTACGCGGAGCTTAAATTTTATTTTTATTTTTACAAGTATTGAATTATCTGGTCGTTAAATTTTGATTTCTCTGAATTTTCCGATCTCTCTAAATTATGTATTCCCTAAAATCTCCGATCTCTCTCTCCCTCCTTCTTTCTCACTCTAAATCTTAAATTTTCTCTGACTTCTAAATTACTTCTTAAATTCTCTGACCTATCTCTCAATTATAAATTCTCTAAATACTATGACCCATATCTCTTTTTTTCTTTCTCTTTAAATCCTAAATTCTTCAACTTCTATTGTAAATACCTTCAATCATTTGACTTTTTTCTTAATTATAATGTTTCTAAATTCTTGGGCTTCGCTTTCTCTTTAAATTATAAATTCTTTGAATTTTCCAACTTCTCTCTCTCTCTCTCTCTCTCTAAATAATAAATTCCCTAAATATATATATATATATATATATATTCCCCGATTTTTAAATTAAAAATTTTTTAAATATTCCGATTTTTCTTTTAATACTATTGTATGACAATAGCGTTCTAGCATTTCGTCGTATAATATTTGTGATTAATTCGCGACAACTGTGAAATATTTCGTCATAAAAACTGTGTAATCGCGGGAATATATCGCATTGCAGAGTGCACGGTCATCGATGGAGACGCTACTGGAGAAACAACTTCGTGATTCGTTTGATGCCGAGCAACGATGCGGATGACAACGTCGATAATGCGAACAACGCAAACAACGCGGCAGATGATCAATCAAACGAGTTCGTCGATGTGCACGATTTCGAGCAATGGATGCTCGAGGAGATCGAAGAGTTCGCGTGACCTTTGAACCGCGTAACGACCCTGATTAATCGCGACAATCGCGTTCTATCTTCGTTCGAATGTGCCGCCCGCGTCGCTCGACGGAATATACAGCTGCGCGATATTTAATTGCATTTTATTAATGCGAACACTTCAATTGAAGCCCATTGTCGCGTAACAAAGACGATTCGCCGCAACATCAAAGTCAAATCGAGACGCGTACGGCTCTTGTGTTTCTGCGTCTAATCGCCCGGATTTGGTATCATTACTTGTACACACATTGTTTACATATCTTTTCCTGTACCCATCTTAGAACTGAGATAACACAATAAATAAATTATCGCCAAGTGTCCCAAAAAGTTTTAAGTCGTTTTGATTTATTTTTGAAGCGTATAATCATCTTTTTTCTTGATTGTACTGTACAAATACTGTATATAGACTGTTATCCTATTCTGATGCTAATGTTTATTTACTCTTATTTTTGTCATGTTGACACTTGAAGAGGAACATGTTAAGGAGCGATTTTTCAATAGCAGTTTAAACTTGGATTCAAGTTTAAACTCTATTCTAACAATGCGTTTTGTTTAAAAAGAGTTTAAGTTGAAATCTAAGTTTAAACTATCATTGAAAAATCGGCCCCAAGAGTTTTTAGAATGACTCCGGAGTGTTATAAATATAAGTTTAAGAAATTGATATATTCGGAATTATTTATATAAAATCTTCGACTTTAATATTGTATCTCCACACTTAATTTTTACAAACAATATATTAATTGTGTAGTTAACTCAATTGCAGATAGAATACGCGTATACAATAAGTAAACATTAATCTGATAATTAAAGAGTAAATATAATTAATAGACAAGAATATTAATAAGAATAACACGTTTTCCTTTTCATTCCTTTTGATTATTATCATATTTTTTATTAATGTTAAAGATTTCATAGAATCTCGAGAGTGGAGAGAGAAAAGAAGCAAGGGCTTGTAAGATCAAATATACTGAGGAAAATAATATCTAAAAAATAACAAAAATTTATTTCTGGTGAGTAATAACATATTTAATTAAATCTAGATTCTCTTATTTAAATAGAATAAACAATTGTTCTTTTATGAAAAGCGCTATGGTTTTGAGATTTAAAGAAATGTATATTTTTTCTCATTTAAGAACAATGTTTTCTCAGTCTAGAAATATATATGTATCAGTAAATATGTTATTAGTACTCACCGCGAATAAATATATCTTTCCCAAATAGCACAAAATATTAAAAGATGTTTTAAATACGTTCTATTCCTTTAATTTGTAGGAAGTTTCGGGAGTCTTCAAGAAAATTTTTTAGTAATTTGTGCTGTCTAGGTTTTCTTTAGATATCTTATTTTCTCAGCAAATCATGTGTACTATAATGTGCAATATTTAAACTTGGCACAAACATAAATAAAATTATAGATTCAAGATGGAATTTACGGCGCAAGAAGCGTTCTTGAAGGCACGAATCGGCACTTGTGCGAGACTGGGATTCTAAATTTCGACTTGGGTATCTTCTTATTCTCAATATGCCAATCGAACATTTGTTTTAACATCGCGGAAACACGTTACAAATAATTTTACAAACCTCGAAACGTATGATGAATCGCCGCTCACGTCCCAGCGCCCTAAATCCTTCATTCTGGATTCTGGATGCAGCACACTGCTCCTGTCTGTTTCGTCGTGGTGCTAGCAGTGGTATTGACACTGACATCGGCACTGACACTCGCGTAGATACGATGCAATCGGAGAAAACGCCCGCGTTAATAACCGCAATACCGGCAAAATATTTTCACCGACAAAATCGACGAGAATAATGTAGCTAACGCGTCGTCACACATGCTCCGCGTCGCTGGTCGTCTCTAAACGCAATGACTCGGTCACGGAAAAATACGAGACGCGCGAGAATATCAAAACAATGGGCAAAAAGGGCTACGTCATCTACCACCAATCGTTAGCCGTCGTTGCCTGTACGGCCGAGAAATCACAACAATCTCAAAACGTGTATTGAAGTTCGGGGACTCTTCCAAATTATCAAGATCGTCATACATGCGGTACTTAACGGAAGCGCCCGAGTTAAGATTTAGAAGCCACTGTAAGTCTCGCAAGAGCTGATTCATGCCTCTAATAATGCTGCTTCGTTTCAAATCCTATCTTTTCACCCCTTTTAAATCCTTAAATCCTATTGAGACTTCTAGCTTCAATAAAAGAAATAATAAGCAGATGTCTTGTTGTCTTATTTTCCCATTATCTTATTATTTATCCATGTTAATTATTCAATATTTGCTCATTGTACACACTTCATCTGTAGTGGAGTAAGTCACATAATTACAATATATTGTTTATTAAAATTAGATATAGATGGAGAATATTGAAATATCTAATTATTAAATAATTATGAAGTAATTAAATTTATCAAATAGTAATTATTAAATAATTAAATGTTAAATATTAATTTTATACAAAAATATTTTATATTAAAATAGCAAAAAAGTTCTTCACATAAGAGGACAATATCCTGTGTATTGTTATATTACGAAATTCTTTATTGATCTTTAACTTCAACGAGATTTGCAGGGTCAGTGTAGGTTCAAAATTTTAATTCGAATATCACAAAGAAAAAAAAAAAATATTAACGGAAAATAGTCCAAAGTTTTACAAGTCGCAGAATACAAGAAAAACGTGAATATACAAAAATACGTAAATAATAAAACGTAAGTTTCCAAGATATTAACCAATTTCAATCGTATAATATTTTTCAAGTTCAAAATTTCGGAAAAGTATCTTTTTACGACAATTCAAAAACTAAAGCAATTTCTTAATAAATTTTAATTTCAGTTATCATTCAGTTTTCAGTTATAATATATCTTTCAAAACATTAATTAATTTTAATTTCGATCGTATATCTTGCGAGACATTAGTAAATTTTAATTTCAATTGCGTAGATAATTTCAATCACTCAAGATATCAGATAAATTTCACTTTCAATTGTATAATGCACCTTTCAAGATATTAATCAATTTCTCAAGATCTTAATTCTGTTGAGGTGCATCTTGCGCGAAGTCGACAGACCCTTCGTGTCCTGTCGTCCCACATCCGATAAGAAACCGGAAGATTTCGCGAAGGAAAAAGAGAGGCAAGAAAAACCAATTACACGCGTGTGCGCAGCACTCGCCTCCGATCCCCCTAGCGTTTCGTGAAATATTCAAATGAAATCGTTGCGGCGAATACTCGAATTAAGATCCAAGATCTCATTTCTTTCCTCTTTAGGTCCTCGCGTGGGTGACGTGATTAGGATGAGTCCTAACGGGTGAAGGGTCCGATAAGGATCACGAGATCTCAAAAGCCGGCATTCGCAATCGATCGTCCCGTTTCGATCTCGAAGCTGGCCGCTCGATTCGTCGGCTAACGAGCCGGCGCTTCCGTTCGTTGACGTCATTAAGTCGAACGATTTAATTAAGCGCGATGCTCGAGCCCGATAATTTCGTCGCTTTCGTACTTCTTTTACCTCGTATGGACATCGTCGCAACGTTTCGTGCCGCACAAAATTCTCTTTCCTAAATATATGCATTCGAAGATATGGAAAAAAAAATCAATTTTTTCTTTCAATTTTTCCGCGGATTTTTTCCCAAGGGTAGAAAAATTTAGAAAAATTCATGCGTGTTAGAATATTTTTTGGAAACTTTATCGAGAAATAAAATGTACGGTTCAAAGGGTCAAATGGCTTCCAATTTAATTTGCTAAGTCAATTTCAATCGTCAGTTAAACTGTCTCTAATTAAATTTACTAAGTTCAAGTGTTAATTGAATTTTTTTTTGTTCTTTCTGCTCATATCAGTCATCAATTAAACGGTATTTAATTGAATTCGTTGAAATCAGTCGTCAATTAAACATCCTTCGATTGAGCTCGCTCGTATGAATTGTCAGTGAGTTGAATTGAGACATATATCAAATCAATTATAAAATCGAGACAAATGCAATTAATATTTTTACAAGGATATTCAGCTACAGATAAGATTCTTGCAGCTGACTTTTCTTTTTCCACACGATAATTGGAATTCCTCTGACGCCGGTAGTTCATCTCGCCGATATCGATTGCCATTATCGATCACCATTATAAACGATGGCTCGGCGATTTGCGGCCGATAATGGAGCGCCTACCGTAACGAGATGATTTCATTTAAGCGATTCCGCTGCTACTGCACCATCACCACCGCTGGGTGACTCGCAGAGGCCGCGGAAAGCAGCCGGTAAGGGCCGCGGCACGTCGTTCTTATTAACGCGCACCCCGCGTCGATCCAATCAGCATCGTGCCGTACGATCATGAGAACCGCTGCGCGAATCTCTTACGCGACGACCTGCGCATGTAGTTTACATTTTAATGTGTGATAATGACTGGCATCTCGTGTCGTCTCGCGTGCGCCGCCGTTGATTCATAAAGCGCAGTAATTATGCCCGGCCAAGTTTCGCGCTTCTGGCCGAGATCGCGATAAATTCTCGCGTGTACATCAAGTCGTGTAAAAATTAAACGGGGCGGGCTCCAAGTATGTAGTGGCTCTAGCTAGGAATGCCCCAATGGACATCCCTTCATAGCGTCCAGATATGGTTAACCTTTAGACTGTCGGGAAAGTCACTTTTGTGGCTTTGCACAAATCTCAAAATTCTGCGTCATGTGTATGTCACTTATATAGACAAAATTTTGAGAAAAGAAAATATATTTTTTAATGAAAAAATGCCGGCAGACTAAAGATTAAGAAAGCAGCAAATTTTAGGTTAGGCTAAACTAGAGATATATAGAACAAATTTTCAATAGACTTTTATGAATGCATCGATGCAGATGATTTAAAACAGACATGCTAAAGCTCAAATATAGCCAAAATAGACAAATTCCGAATGGAATTCCGCGAATATGTCATGAATTAACACTAATATAGAAGCTCCAAGCGAGGAGCTTGTACTAATAAAACTTCGAATACTACTAATAAGTACTGATAGCAAACATGAATGTGAGAAAAAAGTTGGTGAGTGTTAGTATCTAGTCTAGTTAGGCATATACCAAGATAGGGCTTACTTAGTCAGATGTACAAGTCTAGGTGATAATTTGTATGAGTGTCATATTTCTGTGTAGGGCCTAAGTGGATCTGCCTTTATAAAGCCTTGATAGAAATAGGGAAAAACTGTCTAGGCCCTTTTTAATCCCTTGTTTTAAACTCCGAGGTATGTCATTTTCACCGTTTCTCCTCCAATCGTCTTGTTCCTTTTAAATTATTATTATTTTCATCCCGATCTTTATGCGCTCGGCTCGCCGAGCGGAAAACAGAACTCGGAACTCGGAGTCTGCTCGGCGCGTCGAGGAAGAAATGAATCTTACGCAGCAGCGTCCCCGCGAATGCATCCGGTTCTTCCAGATTCTACGCGACGATGCGCTCGGAGCCCCTCTTCTTTGCCTTGCGTTCCTAGACGCGGCGAGGGAATAGGAAAAAAAAGGAAAAAGGAGACGAAAAGGATACCGCCTTGCCGTACGAGCAGCCGTCACGGCGCAATCCTTTCCACCGCTCTCTCACTCGCGACAAAAAGTAGTATTTATGCGGCGGATATTTGTCTCGCTGACAGACGTTCCTCACCACCGGTGGATTTAGTACGGACCTGTAGTCCTTAAATCTTTTGATCCACGCGCGAGACAGACGCGAGTCTCGCCTGTAGAGGAAGAGAGCGTTAGATGCGTAAAGGAAGATATTGAGAGCTTTGGCGGTAAGCGGCCAATAACGAAAGCGGTTAACAAGAGTCGCGGCTGGATATCGAGTGTAATATACAGGGTGTTTGGTAATTCACATAGGAATCGCGATATACAGGTAGATTAGGTAAAACTGGATGAAAAATTCCTCTACCATTTTGCGAACAAGCACGTAAAATTTTGAGTTATTAATCTAAGAAGATTCGTGAATAATCGCGCGTCATACAGTGGATGAGCTATGAATCCGAAATTTTTCTGTTATGTCAGGTTTTTGAGAAAATTGAAAGTCAGGTTCATCCACTGTGTTGTTTCAAAAATAACCAAAAACATGTTTTTTCGCATTTTGACCTCAATTTTTTGAAAAAACCACCCGTGATAGAAAAATTTCACTTCCGGATTCAGCGACCAAAAATCTACGAGAAATGATACATTTCATCCATATTGCACGTTTAATGTCGACCTGTGTTATTATTCAGTTGTTCTTAATTATATTACTAATTATATCATGATATTAATTATATTATCAATTATATCTTTATTGTGTAAGTTCATCCATTCCCAATTTTGACAGTTTGGTGAGCTCCCAACTTCATCGGGTCTAAATCGCTTTGCAAGCCACTGTATACTATCGGAAATATTTCTCGTCGCGCATTCGTCCTTTGTCTTTCGATTAATACGCGCGATACTTCGCTCGAGCGAAATAACATGACTAAATAAATCCTCGAGCATCGCGTCCCAACCCGGTGTGTCTTATGACGTCCTACGACGGCGTGCTAACGAGAAATCTCCTTGCCCGGGGCGACATAGATCGCAATTAAAGGAGAGTTCGAGTCTGATTTAAGGAGCCGTAAACGCTGATTGAACCGTAAACGATTCGCGAGAGCGCCGAAGCGACCTCGACGCGGAATTTGTTCGCCGCGAGGAGAACCGATAAATTCGTTCGCGAATAGAAGAACAGATAGACGCGCTCGAGTAGTGTAGTCGGCTTTATTCGTGGCCGCTCGCTTCTTATTATTCATGAACTTAATTATCCGTCGTATTCGTGATAAAGAGCAGAAAGGCAGACGCCGAAGTCAACGACGTGCGCTAATTATTCGACCCTCTCGGCGGAACGTTGCCAAGTTGAAATTTAGAATTTACCATGAATCTTGTAGGTGCCGATTTGAGTCTTTAATAATGTTTTTCCCATCTCAAATATCCTGTCAACGCCTTCTTTCACTTCTATTTAGCCTTGTTTATGCATACGACTTGTATTGAATCTAAATTTGAGTCTCTGCTGACACGTTCTACGACACGCTTGATGGAGAAAATTTCATAGAAAAATTGAGAAAAAATATTAGAAAGAAAGAGGCAATATTTTTTAGGTACTTGTTTGCTTATAATATATCGTAAAATATTGTTCGAATAAGGAAATATATATTTTCTTAAGGCTCCTTCTTGTCGCGGTCATGTTGAGTTTGTGATGTCAGAAGCGAGAAGCGACATGTATGAAAGTTGCGTGCAATTTCTAAATAAAAATAAATATCGACGAAAGAGCAGTTGAGATTGCTTGAGCATACAAATTGTCCGAAAAATATTCCTTTCCCCTGACGATTAATAGTTGAATAACAATTTTTACATTACCTTTGTTGAAAAAAGGTTGCTCTTAATCTCTACATAAAAATATTATTATTATATTTTCAGTTACCTATATTACCGACTTATCTCTAATTGTAAACCTTTTTCATCATATAATTAAAGGTGTTCTTAATCCCAGGGTTAAATAAATCTATTTATTTACACTAAGTAAAAAAGTATATAAAAAATAAAAAATAAATATATTAGGTAGGTAATATTAAAATATTTACTTCAATCTAAAATCTTTTAAAATAGAATAAACAATTGTTTTTATGAAAAGCTAACATTTTGAGAAAACTTATATTTCCTTATATGACAAATATTTTATATACACATTTATTTGTGTAAATATGTTATTAGCGCACATAAAATAACTATTCTTTTTAATTATAGAAGAAATGAAATATTTTTATATTTTTTCTCTCAGCGTATCTATTCGAGAGTTAGTGGAAATTTTAACTCGAAGTTATCTCGAAGTTATCTTGGGTTATCCCGAAATTGTTAGTCGAATTTGTCATTCTTCGACTTATCGAAGCTTATTTAAACTAGATTTGTAAACCGTGAAGTAATCTTACCGAATTTCTGAATAAATTATATTTTTCACGCGCTATCTCTGATTTAAGCTCAGGCAAGGCCTGAACGTTTCGATAAATTTGCAAACAGCGATAGAGTAGTTATTCGTGTTTGTTCAATCGTCGACCTAACGATTTAGCCGGCACGAGCCAATGGATCCCCCCTTGTCGACTTTATAATGAGATAACTAACGTCGTGTACTCGTCGCCTGAAAAGCAAGCGCATACAATGTTGAAAATGCGACGAGTGCTGCTGCCGCACCTCGTTTTCCGTCGTTTTAAGGCACGTCTACAACACGCGGTGTAGCTTTGACGTAAGAGTTAAAGTAAAAATCATTTATTTCGCTTATGTATTAGTACTCTAACTCCTTCATATCGAAAATATTTCTTTTAAATGAGAAATTACAAGTAATTTCTTAAAATGAATCAATAAAAATGTTTCTGATTGAATCAATAAAAAGAATATTTCATCGACAATCATTGATTTTCAGTGGAAATACTTCCACTTTATTGCTCTGTGTTACTGATTTTAGTCAGTAAAAATAATAAAATCTTACTGTAAAATCTGTAGTACATAAATTCGTTATTACATTGTGCCAAATTCAATTTTCTGCGTTTGAAAGCAGCGAATATACACTGCAGTTATACTGAAACTGCAGTACTATACTCATAACTGATATCAATGATATAACTATTCATTGATTCACTTTAAGAGAGTATTATCTCTGCTAAGAAAATCAATTATTCGTTTTGCTTTTTCCTTCTTTTAAATAATAGTTCTTTTATATAAGACATCTAATATTCTTGGTGAGTCTTAAGATATGTTCATCATAAATTTTGGAAAAGCTTATCATACTTGAAAGAAACTCGAAAAAAAAAGTATTTTCTTCACAAAGATACCGACAGGTTTTATTGAAGATTAGATTATCCCACTATGATATCAATTGAGGATCTTAAACATGAATTCTTGTCTCAAACATGAATTCTGTTTAGAATCGGGACAGAAGTATTAAAGAAATTCGAGCTTTTTAATTTCTTTCTACATCAGTTTCATTAATGCAGCAAAGACAATAGAAATGTTTTCTCTGACTTACATTGTTCGATGTTAAAACGTAAAATAATATATAATATATTTAAAGAAATATGTTAATGGTATCCACCTAGGGAATATTTGTTAATTTTTAGATATTTTTCTTTTCAGTGTACATTTCTAATCAGAACTTGCATAAATTTCCCATCTAGAACCTATGATTATTATAGGAAATAGATGCTGAAGTATTATCTGTTTGGGAATTTACGTCAAGTTTGCTTCGCGTATTGTAGACGAGCCTTTGCATCATCCGAGCACGTGGGCGTTGTTACGCCGCGCGATCAATTCACTCGCGCTTCAGTAATTACGACTAATGTTTCACGCTTCCGTAACTTTTTACTCGTTGACCGGTCAATGCGTGTGCAACAATCCGTGCTCACCCCGATCGGCTTTTCACTTCTCTCCTGCTCTTCTAAGGCGAATTGAAAATTAAAATCCGTAGGGATCGAACGATTACCCCGATAATATCGCGCCGTGTTTCATCGCTGACTTTAATCGCCTGGACTTTTCCCCGTTCTTGCTTCGGACACTGCTCGCGCTCGGATTCATGGACGAATAAAACCGCTAATCCTTGGCGTATATCTTTATCAGAATTCATATCTATAAATTCTGACGACCTGATCGGACCACCTGGCGCGTCTCTTTAATCGTAGGATCTTAGAAAAATGCGAAATGATCTAATGCTGTTTTCCTAGCGGAGTCTCAGATATTTAAACCGCAACTTGAACATTTGCATTGACATTGATTATGGAATATTAAATTATCAACAATTACGAGTTAATCCTGCTTGTGACATATTTTTTCCACTTGATTTCTGTGAAATCTTGCAATTTTATGTTTCTTGGGTTCCTGATTAGAAATCTGAAGTCAGATTTCAAAAATTTTAAATAACATTCAATATGCCATATAAGGATAAATTAAATTATGCCATTTAAGGATTAATTTTTTTATAAAAAATAATGTAGTGTGCGAAAAATTCCGGAAAAATATATGTTATATTTTGACATGTAAAGAATATTCAAGAAAATTTTCAGCCTCTTATTCTCTAAATATTTTTCAATAAAAAAAAAAAAAAAACAAAAGAAATAAAGGCAATTTTTCAAACAAAAATCATTTTAGGCTTAACTATTAGGAATTGACAAATTATAACATTAATAGTTTATTAAGAACAATTAACTGCATTTTACACATTTAAAAAAAATGTTTATAAACTCTAAATTTTTTACGCAACATATCGAAAATGCAAATATATCTTTTTTATATCGAACAAATGTCATCGTTATTTTCGGATAATGTTAAAAGCAAGATTTTGGAAAACTTATTATGCTAATTTTGGAAAACTTATTATGGTCGTTATATTGAATCCGCCAATTTCAATTTTAACTTCAAATTTGTAATCAGCGAATCTAAACCTCCGTAAGCTAAATTTGGAAGAATTTCACTGAGAAATAAAATGCTCAAAGGGTTCAAATTACTCGTGACTTTACATGCGAAGATTGATTAATTGTGATTATTGTTGAGCCGATTATTTCAGTCAATCAACGTTAATCGTCCAGAACGGGTATAAAGTAGTTTCCATACATCGATTATGGAATATGTGAACGCGATAGCTCTGATATGTCTCAAGCTGTTTACCAACGATAAATTGAGCAACAGATAAGCTTGAAAATACGTTCCCGGTTTGACAGATAAGGCTGCCAAAGTGTCGTGATTGCGCGTATCGATAACCGGTTTAAGAACCTGGAATGAAATCACGATTGCAGAGAGTGCATTGAAACCGGCAGGGTGTTAAGAATATATCTTGGCACGGCCGGTGCGAGACGACCGAAAATCAAATTCTACGAGATAATAACGTGTGTTAGGCGTGTGAACCGAGACGATGGAGTCCCGCCAAGGAACACACGTCTCATACATGTGCATGTTCAATTCACGTGCAGTCGCGAGAAGGAGCCGACACGGCACCAAGTGACCGATCGAAGTACTTTATTAGAGTCCTAGATAAGTAGAAAAGCGACACTGAGGGGCGACTCTGTCTGGTTAATTGCATTACGCGATTCCTTGCCGTACTGTTTCTCGCCATGGTGAACGAGCAAAGGTTAATGATACTTCCTAAATTT
Organism: Odontomachus brunneus; assembly: GCF_010583005.1. Lineage (NCBI taxonomy): Eukaryota > Metazoa > Arthropoda > Insecta > Hymenoptera > Formicidae > Odontomachus > Odontomachus brunneus. The sequence continues at coordinate 1,893,621 of NW_022639460.1, read as the reverse complement.
CTTAGAACGACCTTATTTCTGCTAAGAAACACGCATTCTCTTAAGCCTGATCTACAATATGCTCTTTGCGTTCTGTTTCTTGTCTTCTATCTTTTTCTGGCTTAAAGCTTAAGCTAAGGTTTGAATTAGAAAGAGATAAAGAAAAAGAAGCAGGAAGAAAAGAGCATATTGTAGATCAGGCTTTATAGTTGACAGTAATATTAATAGCTGTCAACCATCAAATCCTAATTCTTACATGGGATTTGTATTCAGCAACCTCCGAAATCTCTAATGTGACTTTACTCTTGTTAAAAACTTGTATTTCTTTTTAAAGTTTTAAACAGTGAAATTAATAGCTGTCAATCGTCAAATCTTAATTCTAACATCAAATTCGTATTCAAGGACCCCAAAAACCCTTATGTAAGGTAGCTTAATGCAACTTTAAAAATAATATTCTTCTAATTCAACTTCTCTGGTTAACAATAATTAAACAGACTGTTATTAATACTGCAAATTTCAGGGAGTCTTTTTCGAAAATCGAGTTCCAGTTTTCTTCGAAATTTATTAACGATTAATTTCAAAAAAGACTCGTCTCGGTCAATTAAAAATCACGGTCTGTAGCAATTTTGAACAGTAAATTTTTAATTGTCTTAACTATAACGGTTAGTTTGTTTCCGCTCGACATGCAACGATGGGATGGTCGAATTCTCGACCTGGCTTCAAGAAGACCGCGGCAGATCGACCACCCTATGTGGAAAGCAAATATTGGCGATTTATTGGGCGCTACGCGCGAAGACTTAAGACAACATCGCGTGAGGCACCATTGGTGTTTCTCTTGGATTAGAAATATCGGCAAGTTTCTCCGTAAAATCGGACACGAAAAATTGAGGTGTTGCAGAATTACCTTATGTGCGGTTACCATTAGCATTTTCTTGTTAGAGTAACTAAAAGAATATAGCCATATTACTTACCGAGTAAACAATATACGGTTTAAATGAAAACAATTTTGATTTAAATATATATGTCAATGGTATCCGCTTAATAAATATTTGTTAATTTCTAGATATTTTTTCTCAGTGTAAGAGTTGAAAAAATAGCCAATTACGATAGAATGCCGATTTATTCCTCGATTCTAAAAAATTATATAACAATCTTCGCCACGAAATTCTCTGTATTATTCGATCTCGAAGCCTTGCATTTATTTCGTTAAAACAAATAAAAAATATAATAATGGAAAAAAGAATCCCCTGCTCGCGTGAGACGCGCGCGAATCTTTGCCGTGACCAGGATTCGAACCTGGGTTACTACGGCCACAACGTAGGGTCCTAACCACTAGACGATCACGGCCACTTCGGGGACTCAAGAGCTATCGATCGTACGTCGATGATCCGGCGCAACGCCGATTCGCTTGATCGCTCAAGCGCGAAGACGCCGATTCGCACTACCGCGTCGCTTTAAGCGCGTAGACGCGATCTCGTCGCGACAAGGAAACTAACTCGCAGAAGTTCGACTCTTTTTGCTATACAAATAATCGACCACAAATATCGACACGCGTTAATCGACTGTCTATTTCTGCAATTGGAATCGCGTCGTTCCGTCTCGAAGCACCTGAGGGGAGTTTCCCTCCAGGAAACTCGACGCGGAAATACGCTCGCGTTTTCGTGTTTTATTCGTTAAGGTCGCGGAATTCAAAGACATATTGTCATCCAGGAGATGCAGAGCAAAATACGCACACTTCATGTCATTCCCAAAGATACATCTTTGCAAACGAGAAAATTTATTTAAGAACTTTTAAAAAATCATCCCAGGTTTAACTAACTCGGCTTAATGAATTAGCGAAGACTCAAAACATTTCGGTTCGAATCTCGGCTAATAATTTAGCGGAAACACAAAACACATCTGTTTGAATCCCGGCTTAATAATTTAGCGGAACACTTCGGTTGAATCTCGGCTTATTAATTTAGTGGAGCCTCAAAAACACATCAGTTCGAAACTCGGCTGAATAGTTTAGCGGAATCTCAAAACGCTCGGGTCCGAATCTTGGCTTAATTTTGCGGGAAATTGAAACATTTCGATTAAAGACTCGGCTTCAAATTTAATTTGTCGTTTTGTCAACAACAAACGCGTATGCATAAGAGAATTTCTCCGAAGAGATATTATGTCGTATATAATACGACATAACAAATTATAAAGCATATTAATCAAATAATGTATATAGAGCATACATATAATATATGTAAAACATATATAGAGCATAAAGATAGCATATATAACATGTACAGAGTATATAAATATGACATGTTGAAATATATCAGTTTAATGTATTATCAAGAAACAATCCGAGAACAACGAGAAGGAAGCTTGCCGAGTCGAAATTTTAATTGGCCATTGTTATGCAAAAATGATCCAATTAAAAAAATTATAAAATTTTATCAATGGATACTCTACTCACATCTTCTTAAACAAAAAAAAATTCAAGCTTTACAGATGCTTGAAATGAATTAAGAAAGTTTTTTTTTTACCAGTCGCGTCTTTTTGCACATTTTTCTAAGAATTAAGCTAGTCAGTACTCTTAAAGAAGTGGAAATGCTTGACTCGTTGAACTATTGCGAGAATCTCAGAGCTAAATTCTTTGGTTGGATCATTCTTACACAACTCCGGCGAATTGTAAATTCCAATTCTTACTTTACTTCCCGTCGGACCCAATGCGATTTACGTCTACGTGCATGCAATCTACGTAAAGTGACGCTTTGTGTCTACTATATGAGCGTCTAAATTGAGCGCTCACCATTGCGCGTCGTCCCACGGTGTCCAGGGTCCACCAGTCATCCTGTCGCTGCATCTAACACTGCAATGGTCCTCGCGTCCCACGTCGCCTGTAATTCACTCCCGACCGCGATAATCTAACGGAGGTTTCACGAAAAATCCCGTCTTTCTTGGGGGATACAGCCCGAGTTGCGAATTGCGTATGAAATATCGCGAACTGCGTCTTCGAGGGAATGTCGGTCTTTTGGATAAACGACGAGTATGTGCGACAGTTCGACTCGGTCCGATCGAGTTGTAATGTATCGCTTTGATACACGCGCGATGCGAATCGCGTACGAAGAAAATGGAATTCGCGAGCGAGGAGAACACGCGACGCGAAGGCTGATCTCGCGAAATCTTTTGATGCGTGGGTGAAGTAATTTGTGCGAAATTCTCACGTACGACACGGAATATCCCAAATGTAACGTTTCGATGGTGCAGCGTAGTAGGCTGCAATACAGCTCCGCAATATTTTTGCAGATAACTTCGCAATACTTTTGCGAAGACACTTCCGCAATGTTTTTGCGGATAACAACTCCGCAATACTTTTGCGAAGACAATTCCGCAATATTTTTGTGGATAACAGCTCCGCAATACTTCTGCGAAGACAATTCCGCAATGTTTTTGCGGATAACAACTCCACAATATTTCTGCAAAGTTCGTTCGCAATTCTTCCGTAAATACGATCCGGTGAAATTCGCAAACCTATCAAATTAATAATCGCGAACGCGAATAAAAAATAAAAAACTAGGAGAATTGTGACGATAGAGATAAAGATTCTATTCAAATTCACGCGAAAAAAAGGTTACGATAATGTTATGTTAGTTAAATGTGTGAGACGTCTGTCTTCGTCCGAAGAACTTGTTGCGCAGTAAATAAGCAACTGCTCGCATGTCTGACTTGTGTACATCGCGTTTTTTGCGAAGGATCAACGCTCGCTAGCATTGTCTCTATTGTGTCCCGCGTTAGAAAACTCTAAGTGAAAAATTGGAACCTGAAAATTTTCCGACGATCGTGAAATTTTGCGAGCAGTTTATATAATCACATTCGATTGCTTCGCGTACGATATCGAATTTTACTTAATAACGAAGCAAAAACTCTATAAAATGCAATCGCGATTAAAACTCACGCGAGAGAGAAAATTGAGAAAATTAACGACCGGTGGAAGATCTATGACGCGGGTGATGTGATTGCACATTTTCTGTGGCGCAATCCTTTTGCGCATTGGCGCACTGCTCGAGACACTTGGAAGATTGCATTTAATAAAACTGAATAATTTTACAAAATTTTGAATGTTTAGAGCATATATTCAATACTTTAAGCATCTACCAGATAGTGTTGGGGTTTGATTAATCAAAATTTCCTCCTACAAAAATCGTCGACCAATCAATAATCCAAGTTAATCAATTTCTAAATATATATACATTGGGAGAAAAATACTTGAAAATTTATTTGCCAAATTTATGTAAAATATGCATTATCACTAATATTATTATTTGAAAAAGCGATCTTCTAATTGTTTCAAGCAGTATGATTTTTATTGGACAACACGTACACATACTACAACTACAGCAAAGTAAATCGCATTGATTCAATAAGCATGCACTACATCGAAAGACTTTTTGTCTTTCTATTATCTTAATATGTTTTTTGTTTTGACTCACCAAACTGCCGATCAGGGTAGCCACATTCTGCTTTCGTTTCTGAAACAGAAAAGTGCCATTTCGCCGATTAGATTCGTGCATTAATGACGATTTGAGTAAAGAAGTTTGGAAGATTTAAAAAAAAGTAAACGCGATATTTTTCACGCTGGAAGAATTTTTCGGAATGCATTCACATTTGGAATATTCCACTTTATTTTTTCTCGATGTTGCAAATAAATCTCTTAATTAGAACAAATCAAAATTTTTTAAGTGGTGATGTTACTCAGAAAAAATTCTTCCCGCGTGTAATTACAATTTAATGCGATCTTTGATTCGATTCAAATTATCTCGATTTCGAGAAAGAGAATTATCAATCTTGTTGGATTTCTAATTATAAATGTTAATTAATGAAGCTCACCTTCGAGCTAACCCCGCTCGGCCCGAGCCAGATCCTCCGGCGCAGCAGCCCCTAAGAGTCGGCTGGTAGTCTGCTTCGTTTCTGCAACAGAAAGCAGATTTAATTTAGTATTACACACGACAAAGGAGGTATTAAGGGTCTCGATTTCAAACAAGAGAATTTCCAATTTTATCGGATTTATCGGAATTATGAATTCAAATTAGTGAAACTCACCTTCGCGCCAACTCTGCCAGGCCCGAGCCGGATCCTCCGGCCCAGCATCCCCTTAGAGTCGAGTGCTTGTCTCTGCAACAAAAAACAGATTTAATTTGTTACACGACGATGGAGGCATTAAGGAACTCGATTCCAAACAAGAAAATTTTCACTTCTGTCGGATTTCTAATAATAAGTACAAATTAACGAAGCTCACCTTCGAGCCGACTCAGACAGGCCCGAACCGAATCCTCCGGCGCGGCATCCTCCAGGCATCACATTCTCTAAAGCCGCGTAATTGCGTCTGTTCTATTGGATCTCCGTGACAGAAATTTAACTTAGTAATTTAATAGTTTAGTATTAATTACACGCGACAGCAAAACGAGAAAAAAAAATTGTAACGGCATGCTCGAGTTTCTTCTCAATGCGCAATAAGTAATAATTGAATTATACACTGAATAAAGAATAATACACGATTAATTAATGGATGATGATATTAATATCTGATCGACAACCGTATAATAATGTCCGATAATATCAATTAATTACACACGACAGCAGGACGAGGTAAGGAAATAGTCGTAACGGCACGCTCGAGTTGCTTCCCAATACGCAATAAAAATAATTAAATGACAACCGAATAAAGAATTAATAATACTCGAATATTAAATGGATGATGATAATATTTGATCGGCATTGAGGAACTCGATCGCGACGTTTCCCTATCTAACAAGTAAAAAAAAAATAAATAAAACGCGGTAATTACCTGTCGCGGTAAAGCACGCAACACCTGCTCGCGTGAGAAGTACGCGCTTAATTATCGCATCAATTGTCGCGAAGTCGAAACGCGGGAAAAATCGGCGCGGAATAATCTAGAAAATAACGCGACAACTCCCAATGCGTACGCCTCGACGGTCGATAGTGTTATGGTGTAACGCTCGAGCATGCGTGTTTACATGATCCGGTCGTTACGACAGTCTGTTTATCTAGCCTTTGTGGAGCCTAGAGTTTTTGTTAGAGCCGTTACCCAGGTATTGTTATTACCGATTATTCGATCATCATTATTTCTTTATTATCCACTCGCGGATATTATTATCACCATTTAACATTCGATATATATATATGTATATATATATATATATATATATATATATATGTATATATATATAT
>NW_022639460.1:1822228-1887334 GCF_010583005.1 Odontomachus brunneus | reverse complement strand
ATATATATATATATATATATATATATATATATATATATATATAATATAAATATATTAATACCTGCGAGTAAATATATTTTATTTTTTACACTTATTTTTCTTTCAATATGCAGTAAGCGAATCGAAATTTTTCTTTTAATTTAATATTCTTGATGAAAATGCTAACTTGCAAAGATACGGAATGTATTTTGAATTAATTCGATGTTTATGATAAGATAGATAATAGTAGATGATAAGTTTATGATAATAGTTTATGATAATAGTATATGATAAAAGTTTATGATAATAGTAGATTTGCGAATATATGAAATCACGAAATACTTGAGACAAGCTACATTTACTCGAATGCAGTACATATTTTTCTGTGTATCTGTGTTGATCAGTGTTATCTCATTGACGTTTTCTCGTCTCATCCCTATTTTCCTCTTTTTCATTCCCTCTCCTTCCTTCTTGTAACTTTTTGCCGACTCTCCTCCTCCTCCTGCGAGCGGCTTCCCGGATTTCCTAGCAATTAGCGGCATAATACCGCCAAGGAAACGAGATTTTACGAGCCAGCCACTTTTGCGCCGCTGGACGACGGGCGAATCGCGTCCGTTGTGTTTTATTGTTTCCAGCCCGACGACGACCGACACGGCCTACGTAAGTGCGCGTCGGTAGCGCGTCTTAATGTAGTTAATATCGGCCATTCGCGGATAAATTACGTGGCGCGAAGGAATGCTCTCTCGCGTGCCGTAAATTGAACATTGAGAGGCGTCGACGATCTTTTCCTTCCTCGCGAGAGGAACAACCGGCTGACAACGTCAGCTCTCAGACAACACACAATCTACCAAAACAATCTATATACTAAAAGAAATCTTAAAAACGTATAAAAATTACGTAAAAGAAAATTATTTTGTTAAATGATTTTAACAAAATCAGCATAGCTGAGATACGAACCATTCTAAATTTCTTTAGTCGAGATTCCAACCAAAATATTTTAAATCTGTACTAAATTAGTCAAAAATGATTCGAATCTCGGCCAAACCGAGAAAATATTTGTATAAATAATTTCTTTTCAACTTTTCACATGTTTTGTTTAAACATTTTATTATTTATACAAATAATTTTACACATTTGACTATATATTCATAATCAGCAAACCAAAAATGCCTATATTCAATTTTATTTCTTATGCCTTTTTGTTGTACTTGTTAATGATAGGAGTGAGAACATTAAAAAGCTATAAACTGTCCGTGAAACTCAAAGTGAGCTAAAATGAAAAAATATGTCCTAAATATTTTTTGTATTTTTACATTTGTGCCAAATTAGAAAGAAATCGGAGTGTACCTTTTAGGTAGATTTATTTGTCAGTATCCATGCTGTATTACATGGCTCATTAGGACTCGTTAGTATTACCTTATTTGGACCTGATCAGAGCTATGAGATAAAAGTCGGGACAAGGGAAATCAAGCGAGATCATGCTTTCGCTTCCGTGACTTTTTACGGCGCAAATAACTTGATTGACACGCGTTTAATCGCTCGTCTATTTCCAGTCGCAATAGCTTCGCCGTCGTTGTCGTTCTCGTCCGCGTTCAAAGATCCACTACCGGGGAGTTTCCCGCTGGGAAACTCGATGCGGAAACGCGATCACGTTTTCGTCCGGAAACTTGTAGGTGGGTGTCGCGTGTACGAACGAGATAAAAAAGCGCCGGGATGGAAGGCGATATCCCTTTGGTAACACCCCGGAAGCGCGCCTGCCAGACGAGCGCGTCGAATTGACTCGCGGAACACAGGAATGGGGATTCGTCCAGAATAGAATCGCCGTTTACGCTTTAACGTCGCGTAGATTAAGCAAGACGAATAAACGCGCCGGTAATTAAAGCCCGGCAATCAAAATTCCCGGGAGGTGAGGTGCGCCGCGTCGTTGCGCGGGCTTCGGTGAAGAGAGCGGAGAGTCTTCTTGTCTTCTTCTGCACATTTGCGAATACTGTGCTCTTTTTTGAATCGCCTGTTCAATCAGTTAATCGACGCGGCAATTAACTCGAGTCGAAATTTTGATTCTATTTTCAATCTTACTATTCCATTTAACACTTATTTTAATACTCTGAAACAACTTCCTACATCAACCTCTTTTGATTCTTTTTAACCTACTCGAGTCGAAATTTTAACTCTATTTTCAGCTTTGCTATTAACATCCTATTATAATACAACCATTTTAACGCTAAAAAAAGTGAAAAGAGAAATTTCAGATATCATCAGGGTTAAAGTAGAAGTAAATTGTATCATTAGAATTAAATCTACTTTGCTAACCTAGCTCCTACTGCGTTGTAGAATTGAAGGTTTAACATAGCGCCAAAATTTCAACTTGGGAACACACACTTGGTTTCGATATACTGAGAAAAAGAGTATCTGGTATACTTGTAATTATTCTACATAACATTACGACATCTTAAAGAAGTTCAAGTCTTAAAATTTTTAAGACGTTTTAAAAAAATTGTCGGAAAGACAACATCTTTGTGACGTCTCGTGTCCCGACTTAAGATGTCTTAAAGACATTGTTTTAAGATGTCGTTAAGACGTTCTCTTAAGAGAACGTTTTAAAGTAGTTGTTTATTTCACAAAAATAAGCCTTATTTCACGGAAATGTACTTTATATCCCACAAATAAATGTTCAAGTATTTTTTTCTCAGTGTAGTTCAGAATGTGGTCGATGGCTAATGAGCCGATGAGAGAACTTGTTTCTGGTTAATTCCCAGAGAGTTAAGTTCTTTCATTGGACATCCGCTGCATTCCAAACCGCATCTATACGGAGAAGATTTTATAGTAAAAATTACTATACGATCTAGTAACCGAGGAATAAATCGACATTCTGCAGTAATTCACTATCCTTTTATTTCGCACTCTAGTAGAAATGTATGCAGTTTGTGTAGACACCCATTCTGTTATTGTCCAGTACCAATGCATTTACATTGATTGTAGAAATACTAAGTAGGAACTGGACAAAAACTGGATTCAATGGTTGAAGCAGTTTACTGTACAATATGTGGACCGATTTCCTTCCCAAGTATCAGTAATGTTAATTCACTTTTACAACGTACGCGTATTATATAATCGTGAATAAATTACAATAAATTTTGAAAGAAATGTGTAAAATATTGTTACTTGTCTTGAATAAACTGTTAATGCTTCGATGTGTCAATTCCTAACAGTTAATCTGAAAATAATTTTTGTCTGAAAATTGCGTCTTTCTTTTGCTTTCTTTCAATTTGCTTCTAATAATTTAACAATGAAACATTCAAATTATTTATTACTTTTCTTTATGGTTATGAGAATGTGATGATTAAAATATAGTTGAGAGTGTGATATTATCGGCAGCTATAACTGTCGATAGGTTAGTTAAAATCTTTAAAAAAAAGAGAGAGAAAAGAGATGCAACGTTAGCGTCCCACTATGGCTCAAAAGATTGTGGAAAAGGGTTAAGCGCCGACACCCAAGAGAGGAGAGCACACACGCGCGATCCTCGAGAGATTATCCAGGGGCGGCTTATCGTGCCTGTTGTGCGGGGTGTGTGCGCGCGCGCGCTGTGTTATTATATTTTGTCGGTCGTGCCAGATGCCGAGGCGCGGGGCCTTGCCACTGGTTACTTCTGGTTTCATATTCCGGCGCGATGTACGCGACTATTTTTGGACGCCGCGCTCGCGTGCTGCTGTATCTCGTTCTCCCGCGAGAAAAAAGAAGGGTTGAGTAAGAGAGAAAAAGGGGGAAAGTCGAATTTGTACTCGGGCGAGAGGACGCGCGTGCTAAGAAAGTAACGGTATGCTTGCCGGAGATGCGAAGAACGAGCAGAGAGAAAGGGAGAATGAGAGAAAAAGGGAACTTGCGGAATTTTTCTGTGGAATTCGCAGCGGCCACCGTTATTGCTACCGTTATTATTATCGCGACGCTGAAACACGACGAATGGTTCTATTTTGTCGTACACGAAATACATCAAATCTTAAAATCTTACACGGAGTGCAGAAGGGACTCTAAAAAAATAAAGAAATATTTATTCGAGAAGTCTTGGTAATATATTTAAATCTTAATTATTTTATTTAAATAGAACAAACAGTTGCTTTTTCAGGAAAGGCTACGGTCTCAAGAAAATGTAATTCTTTCATCCGAAAATATTCTTTTTCAGTAGAAAAAGATGCATATTAGTATAACACTAAATATACTATTATAGGACTTATCGAATAAATATTTTTTTATTTTCTGGATATTTTTTCTCTCACACAAAAACAGTCTATGTAAATTTAACCCTTTACTTAAAAAAAAAAAGATATAAGTTTTATAGATACCTAAAATTAGTTAAAAAGAGATTTTTATTTTTCATTTTGTGTCATTTTTACTAAAAATGCGTCTTTTTTACCTATTTTCTTTTAAGGTCAAGTTTGTCAGTGAATGAATTAAAGAGGACAAAAATTGACCATGATTTAAACCGCATTTAAGGGGATGCTGGAGTCGATGATGAACTCGAACAATGTCGATAATGCAAAGACGATCGTCATTAATCATCAGACATGATCACGCTATCATTTTCGTATTTCTTGTATATACAGAACTTACATGAATGTGTGCTTTGTTTTACCATATTCAACGGAAAACCTAACCATATATGTGTAGAAATCTTTCTGCAAATTTTTTCGATATTCTTAAGGTTCCAAATGGAGATGCGAAGGTAGAGCAATGTTCTTCAAAATTTTTCTGTTTGGAGCATCCACACTTTCGATATGTACAAGCTACGGAACTTTTGGATTAGGCAAATATTACGCCAACTGACAGCTTGAGATTTTACATTAAAAATTTTTTGTTCGTTTTCATCACATATCGAGCAATGCTCCTTATTTATTTTTACATGTACTTGCATTGCATTGTAAAAGCATTTGTAATTCTATATAACCAATACAACGTAAACTTTGTAGAAAAATGTTAGTGTTCTCTGTCGGTAAAGTTTTCAGCTTCAGCATCTCCTTAAAGAATGCAAAAATCACAACTCTCTTTATTTGAATAACTACTTTCGAGCTGAACATCGCAGAGGAGATTACGCGTTGTACAATGTATCGCTACTGTGTCATGTAATGAATTACAATACGCGATGGTACTTGGATCGCGTTCGACGTTAGACACTCGATCGGCCCTCAGCAGCGACGGGCTCGACCGTGACAGCGCGTTTACAGCGTGGCACGAGCGAAACAGTGACCACGTGTACGGTGCCGACAGGCGAACGTAAACGCGAGATGTAAACGAGAATCAAGCAGGCCGGAAAAAGCTCGCCCGCGACATCGAGGAAGAGACGACGCGACGACGCGTGGACACGTGCGCGTATATACGGGGGAAAAAGACGCGAAAAAAATTCGCCTAAACTCCCAGCGAACGACATGTACCTTTCACGAGTAATATCGACCGCCCACAGATTTCGGGATTAATGAACTGCTCTTTAGGAACGCGGATTTATTGAAGTGCAAACAGCTGACTTAATTTTGAAGTAATAAGTGTGACACCTGTTAATTCTGAGAAGAGATTTTTCTCTTGTGGAATTTTACGATGTCGCTACTCAGAAAGAATGTTTCGCTCAAGAAACATTAACTTCTTCAGAGATTAACTTATTAAAATCAGAAAAGAATGATTTATTCAAGGATAAATTTATTAAGATTAGATGAAAGTGATTTTTTTAATTGTGAAGTGACAAATCCGTCAATTATATAACGAGATTTCTATCTTCCTCATTGTGGAATTCTGTAGTAATACGTATTGAATGGTCCATTCGAAGTGGCAAATGTTTCACACTTAAGATTAACTTCTTTAAAAACAAATTTATTAAAATCAAAACAGAATGATTTAATTTTAGTGGTAACATTTGTCAATTATGTAAGAGATTTTTCTTTTTCTTGTAAAACTTTATGGTGATACTAGACGGAATTGCAAAAGTGAATGCTTCACTCAAGGTTAATCTTTTTAGGCTGCCGACATTTTTTCATTAAAAAAGTAGTTTTTTTCTCAAAAACTTTTCTATATAAATAACAAACATGGCACAGAATTTTCAGATTTGTGTAAAGCCACAAAAGTGGCTTTCCCGGCAGTCTAAAGGTTAACTCTTCTTCGAGGATGAAATGATGAATTTATTAAAATCAGAAGTAATTTAATTGTTAAAATATGAGAGACAAATGTCAAATGTAACGAAATTTCTCTTTCTTGTGGAATTTCGTGGGAAATGTTTATTCACAGTAATGTTCGTTGTATCTTTGTGGGCAATCCCGAGTCAAAATTTTGATTCCACTTTTAGCCCTATTATTCCACTCAACACCTACTTTCATACTTTGAAACCTACATCAACTTCTTTTAATTCTATTTAACTTATCCGAGTCGAAATCTTCCTACTTTCAGTCTCACTATTTCATTCAACGCTTATTTTAACGCTGAGAAAAGTGTAAAAGGAAATTTAGGACATCATCATAGCCAAAGTAGGAGTAAATTGTATTATTAGAATTAAGTCTATTTTGCTGTAATTTAGCTCCTACTGCGTTGTAGAATTCAAGGTTTAACATCCCGAGTCGAAATGTTGAACCTTAAATTCTATACCGCATTAGGAGCTAAGATAGCAAAGTAGGTTTAATTCTAATGATATAATTTATTCTTATTTTGACCCTGATGATGTCTAAAATGTTCCGCTTTCGCTTTCTTTAGCGACAAAGTAGGTTGTATAATAGTAGGATCTTAGGAAGTAAAGTAGGTTCAGTTGCGAACCTCTATTGAAGCTTTAGCTCCTACATAGAATATATATATATTTTATAGAATTCAAGGTTCAACATAGGTTCTAAATTTCGACTCGGAAATGAGTGTCAATATCGTCAAAATAGGTTTTACCTAGATTGTAGATTATCTAAGTAGACTCAAACTATTTTTAAGAGCGTCAAAATTTTGACAAGGTAGTGTTAAAGGTTCAAAAGAGAAGTTAATGAATATCAATATCGTCAAAGTAGGTTTTACCTAGGCTAATAAATCGTCTAAGTAAGCTCAAACTATCCTTAAGAGCGTCAAAGTAGCATCAAAATTTCGACTCGAGATAGCGCTAAAATTTCGACTCGGTATGTGCTAAAACTATATATAATAATAATTGAAATAGAATAATTGAATGTATCTGAACGTACATGTATGCGTCAGTATCTCTGAAAGCGTGAATCACGATTCGACACGATACAGTCACACGGTGCGCTTATCATCGCGTGTCTCCCGTCCTATTTTCGTCTATTTTAAGCGCGCGATTTCGCGCGCGAGGCAATCGATTTCGACGTACGTGTACCCCTCCCCTCCTCTCTTTCCCTCGTCAAGCGGCACGGGAAAAGGGTCGAGGGTAACGCGATGGAGAGGAGGGGTCAAAAAGAAGCTATAAGGACCTCTGTGCAAATTTGTTCCAGCGGCGACACCACGCACGGCTGATCGCCGCGACGATACCCGCATGCCACGGGCCTTCCAGCCCCCCAATGGTATTTATTTATCTCGAGTGCGCGACCCCATCGTCCAATTTGCAATCTCTCTCGCGAATCTCGTGGAACGCGGTCGGTTGGGCCAGGCGAAACCGTTTCTCGCTCGTTTAATGCCGATTGCGTCACATACACACACATAAGCGCGCGCGCGCACGCGAGAGTGTGGGATGTATATTCGTCTAACCTCTTTTTCGGAGAGGGGGCCGCGGCGAATAATATTTTTACGCGGGGGCACACTCGATCGGCCGGAGATACGAGTCGCGGCCGAGGGAGGACTCGCGTAAACGTGTAATTATGTACCATCGAGGCGACCGGGGCGATCATAATTATCAATTTTACGCTGCTATCAGTGCCGCTTATCAATTAGCCGTGTCGTATTAATAGGCGCTGGCGGCGATTATGTTGTAATTATTAAGCGCGACATCCTCGCGCAATCTCCCGGCAAATGTCTCTCCGCGGAGATGATAACTCGCATTGACGCGGATATATTTTTTTACGGGCGCGCAGGGATAATCGTGAGAACGCGATGCTTTATGCAAAAAAATTCCAAACACGCTTCCGGAAAGTCGCGCCGAGACCTCCGACGGTGAAGTCTCCCGTCGAACGCAGGACAGGCGAGACATCTCTTCGGCGAGATGTCGATGTGATTCCCCGACATAGCGATAGTAAAAATACTACCTTTCAAAAAATCGCAAGAGTGAATTTTTCACACCAGCTTGGATGGTTTTTGAAATGAATTCTGACTTCATATGAGTGAATGTTTCAGTCGATTAAATATGACAGTAGTAAAATATATTAAATTTATTCCTCAGTTAGTAGTTATGAAGAGTTAGTAGTTATCAAAAATGATCCACTTTACATAAAGTATGCGTACTAGTAAAGTTTTGAAAAAAATAAAAATGAAAAATTGAAATATAATTTACAAAGTATAGGTAATACTTCGCGATCGTTCAAGAAGTCAAGTTCAATTTTCTCCTCTTTTTAAAGATATTCATTAACAAACCCCTTTAAAGAAATAATAAAAACACAACTAGTAAAAAAGTTAGTAAAAAAAACACTAGTAAAAAAATAGCGCAAACTAGTAAAAAATAAAAACTTTTTCAATTAATTGTAAGCGTCTATAAAAAGCTTAGATCTTTTGTTTTGTAAAAAGATGTAAAAAGACATATGAATTAGTTATTGGTAAAATAAAAATTCAAAAATTACAATTTTCTGGGTTAGATCATTCTTGCATAACTGTAGTCAATTTCGAATGAAAATATTCACTTAACGATTAAGAGTGAAGAATTCTATTCGAGTGACTTGATGATTAGTCTATTTTTTCGAGTAAAATTTTACTCCAAGAAATTTTGGCAATATCGCGCAATACTTGCAACCGCGACATTGTTGGCGATTTAAACGTAAGGCTCGTTTTCAAGGGTTAAAACCCTGCAGATCTCCGAAGTGACGCGCGCGTAGAAGAGAAAGAGAGGAAGAGAGCGGCAGAGTTAGAAGTGGAGTCGCGAGTTGCGCGCGGCATTATTCTATTCTCCCTGATGCGAGCGAGTCGCGTTCGACGATTGCCAATTGTTTCTCCTTTTCAGGAAACGCGCTCGTATCTAGCTTAGCACGGGGTCAAGGGTCGTCGACCTCGTGTCCAGAAACGCCCGTACGTGTCGTCGGTAGACGACGCTGGAGCGACGGTCATTATGTTAACTGGCAATCACGGTAATGCTGTCATCAGCGTCCGTACTCGGCAATAACTATAATGCAGTCATTGTGGGCACTCCCGCGTAATCCGGGCATTATAGTTAGGCGATGGCTTTCATTGACCACTACCGGGTATACCCGGCGCGCGACGAATTCACGAAAGATCGCGCAAGAATTCCGGACGGCCGAAGTCCGACACAGCTAGCGACTGTTTCTCAAACGCGTTTCGAAAATTCACGCCACAAATTTTAAGCGAGTCAGAAGTACGTTTGCGATACGAAATAAGCTTATCTTTATTTATAAGCACAGAGAAAAGGATATTCCTGTTTGCAACATTTTTTTATTTTTGACATAAATAATAATTAATCTCCAAATAAGTACAATTCAATGAAGACAAGTTACTTGCGTTAAATAAAGATAAGTTACTTGCATATTTTATATAATTTTCAACGAAGAAAAACCTGTGTTCAGAAACGTATTTCCCGAGCAAAAATATCCTTTTGTATGTGTGTAATGTTAATCATTTTTCCATAAATAATTTTAGTATAGAACTGTTTAGAGTATGTTGACATTTTATCTTAGTCCAATATTAATAATTGTTATTGAAATTTATCTGAAGTGAGATGTTTAGATTTCAATTTCGAGTAAGACGTGAGTTTTGAACAGCAGAATTGCGAACTACAAATGTAATATCATACATATCACAGCGCGCGCTGTAGGACCTTATACGTAGACTCAATGTTGTGACATGTATAACATAATACATTACTGCGTATGCTTCCATACTCTTGCGTAAGTCACGTCATAGCTACGTGACTCGTAATGCGTGACAACTAATCCCACTTAATTTAACTCAATCCTAAAGATCATTTGGAATAAAATGAGACCATATTTTATAAATTATTACAGTAATTGTTGACTAAATGTATAGGAAAAATCAGCTAAATCTATAACAATTCTCACAACTAAAGTGGGATTGCGACTAGAAATTCCAAAACCAGTAGATCAATAAAAATAAAGACAAGAAAAAATTTACTCACCGTGTCTAATTTTGAAAAAAGGTGCTCGTAAATACTACATGTGATGTTTCTGTTATAAGCCACTTCGTATATTTAACTAAAACACGATACAAGCAATCTATACTATAGAGAAGAATATACTTCTTCATTTATTTCGTGAGATACAAACTTTATGATGACTGACTTGTGTGCTACTCTATTCATTCGACCTTTGAACATCAAAAAGGAAAACTGAAAAATAATCGTTTCCTAATATGTACTTTGGAATTAAATATCTAGCAGCAGATAAGGAAATAGATTTGATAAGATCATACTGCGCACGAAAATCTCATCCATATGGACACAACGTCCTTGTTTGCAATGTATCGGCGGCTTTTACGATAACAGTGAATAACACATTGTTTGTGTATAACTACACATTCTTTGCAGCATATGGACGTCTTTTATGATAAAAATTAATGCACGGAGAGAATATATTATAGTAAAGATTACAACACAATTTTAATAGGCCGAAAGCAAACTGGCACTCTATTACGAAAATTATAATAAAACATAGTAAAGAAATGATTATAAATTTCCATCATAGTGTATCAGTTTATTCCTAGGGAGTACCGAAATTATATTATAATTTTTACTACAATATTCTCTACGCATATAAACTTCATTCAGAAAAAAAAAAGATTCAAGGAAACTTCACAAATTGTGAAAAATATTCTCTAAATTTCTTAGAGTAGAATTTCACTCTAGAAAAAACAGAGTGACAACTAAATCACACGAATTTCAATGAATTTTCCGTTTAAATCGTCGAGTATAAATATTTTCATCCGTTCCTACAAAAATTGCGGAGAAGAGTCTGGGATCCTGTATATATTATACGTATGACGTGACATTTGTAATCGCAATTCGTCTGTTCCGCGAGATCTAGCGTGGCAAACGCATGTAAAGAACAGTGAAAACAGCGAGAGACTCACCAGAGAAGAAAAGCCGTCGAGGTTGGCGCATTTCGCTGGATGCACGCCACGTCCGCTGCTTCCCCGTCGCCATTATCACTCGCGATGCGTCCTGTTGGGCGTTCGCCATAGGTGAGCAGCCGCGTAACTGTTTTCCTCCTCACGCGGATGCCGCGGGGTTGCACTGCGCAAGAAAAATACTGTTACTCGTTTGCCATTAGACGACCGGCGGACATCGACGAACATCGACAACGACGAGGACGACCGGCCGGCCGACGCGCCCGGCATAAAAAGCGCGCGGTCGTGACAACGTCGGTTAATTAGCCCGACACCTGTAATTATACGTTAATCTCACGGGCGGCCCTATTAATGAAAAGCCCCGCGGTAGTCGTCGTTCGTTGACGCGATCTTAGCGTGAAATTAATTTTCGTTGGGCGGTACGAGACCGGTGAAAGATAGATAAATAGATAGATAGAAAGAAATGGATGGTGATTTCTCCCGTGTTAATTATTATCGTGTCGTCTCGGTAATGTATTATCGAAGGGAAAATTACTGCGGTTCAGTCGTCCCTCTTGCGTTTTCCTCGCACTTTTAATCATGCAATTTTTAACGTCTGAATTTAATAACACGCGCGAGCGAGATTATGTGTACACGCGTACACTCGTGATTGCGTACGAGCCGCGCTATGACGCGAGACACCGAAATTGCAAATTAACCCTTTAAGTCATAATTGACGTCTTATCTATCTTTTCTTTACTTTTAGTGATTTTAACTAACTTTTTATCGGCAAACACGCTGTTAATTATGTTATTATTGTACATTTTCTCACACATAAATGTGAGGAACTAAAAGAGGTAAAAAATAATTTGAACATTTAATTGTTAAATTATTATAAACGAGTAGAAGTAAAAGAGAAAACATTTTTTCCCAGATGAAAAGCACTTTAACTAACTATTAAGCCTGATCTACAATATGCTCTTTGTTTCCTGCTTCTTTCTCTTATCTCTTTCTGACTCAAACCTTAAGCTTTAAGCCAGAAAAAGATAGAAGACAAGAAACAGAACACAAAGAGCATATTGTAGATCAAGCTTTAGGAATCGACACATCGAAACACTACACAGTAAAAAATAAAATTAATAATGTAATATTTAATAAAATGTTAATTTTAACATTTTTTTAAATAATAAGATTTTTAAACATGTCAAAGATGGCTTTGAAATCTCTGCTTGCGTGATTCTGAAATCTGTTAAAGGATAGTAGAAATAATCGATTTTGTCAACTTACTCCGGTGGCCAAACGATTTTCCATTTACTGGATTCGCCACTTAAAATTATAATTTTTTAACTTCAAATTCGTAATCAGCGACCCCAAGATTCCATATCCTCAAAATCTCATATACCAAAATTGAAGAAATCTCACGGAGAAATAAAATGTATGGCTCAGAAAGTTAAGTTGCGTTAGACACAAACACTTTGTACGGATGTCGTTCGACTGAAGTTATCAAAATTAATACTAACGCGAATATTTTGGGTCGGCATTTACGTCCCACTATCTTTCTCTCCTCAATTTGGCTGAGAATGTAAACAAAGCGCGCGACGGAAGTGAAGCAAAAAAGCCAATAGCTTCTATCTACGACAGGATGTACCGTGTGTACCGTTAATACATTGACTGTCATAATGACATTAGGGAATTTTATGTGTGTGTGTCCCGATGCTATTTTAAAATAAGTGAGATGTTTTAACATATTGTGATTGTAATGTTTTACTCAAAATTAGCACACACAGAAAAATACGTATTGCATTCGAGGAAATGTTATTTGTTTCAAGCATTTTATAGGTTTATATATCTATAAATTTATTATAAGCATTTATATATCTATAAATTTATTATAAGCTCATTATAAGCGTCAAAGTCTTAGATATGAATAAATTTAGCAAAAATATTAAATATTTTCAATCAAGAATATTAAATCAAAATAAAAATTTGGTTTGCTTGCTACATAGAATCGAGTCAACTTTTTCTTCAGTGAAGTTTTACAGTATTTCTGTAAAGAGAATAAATTATTCTGTTGTGCAATTGATAACGAGCTTATGCAGGCGAGTAGTTATGCGAGAATGATCCAAACTATGTGGGGAGTACGTTTCGGAAAAAAGATAAAAATTTGATACACAATTTAAAAAAATATAAATAGCACCGAGGTTCTTCGCAATCGTTCAAGAAATCAAGTATGGTCGACTTTCTTCTCTTTGAGGATATTCATTCGCAAGGTTAACCCTTTAAAAAACGCAATAAAAAAATGGCGCAACTAGTATAAAAACTGTTTCTTGATTGATTTTAGACGCTTATCCAAAGCTTGAAACTTTTTTATTTTATGGAGAAAGAATATGGACTGCTACTTATTGATAACAAGAATTCAAGAACTATCGTTCTGTGGATTAGATCATTTTTGCATAACTATGGCCAACTAAATACAGAGGATCCTTCCAGATATATTCCCGTTCCTGATGTCCCTTCGACAAATGTATAAAAACTCGCGCATGTATAAAAACGGCAGTAGTAGGATTAAGATGAGGATTAAGCGAAAGACCTTCGTTGCCCGACCGTTGCCGAATAACGCACGCCGAACACGCGCACGCACGGTGGAAAGGCGCATCGCTTCCGGACCGATCGCATCCGGTGATGGCCGCGCGTATTACGTACGGTCGCAACGTGTTGCGAATCGCGCTGCGAGTCCTTTCGCAGCGACCGCCAGCACTTCCACGGCGGGAAGTGTCTTTACGACCGCGCGGGAGGAAGATATCCTACGATTATTACCTTAAGGACCTCGACGACTTTGCTACGTGATTACCATTGTCGACTTGCGCGCAAAGGAAGATTCAAAAGAAACCGCCATCGATAACGATTCTCACGTAGGAGCAGTTCCGCGTGTTCGTCACAGATTTAAAAACGGTTAGGCTAATTGAAAATTCGCTAGGATCCCTCGAGTCGAAGTTTTGGGTCAATTAGGCCTGCGGCAATTTGGGTCTTATCGTCCGTTTGTATACATTTTTTTACGTCTGCAGTTGTTTTCAATTTTTATATATTTTTTTAAATTAATTCTGTTTTACAATATTACGTAAAAAAATGAGAAATGCACGTGTATTGAGAAAAAGATAGAGGAGAAAGTGGTATGGCCCGTGTAGGTATAATATCACCGCTTTTAAGTGGCAGATTTTAGGAGTGACTTATGTAATTACTAGTTTAGTACGCCGCCGTTACGCACTGGCGCTAATATGTCAATAGACAACAGCTGAAATGAGTTACAACACATTTCCGGAGCTTTTTGGAATACCAAGGCACATTTCAAGGTAAATTTTAGCATTTAATTGTACATACCTCCTAATCCTTCTTAAATCTGGGCGCATACATGTTTGTATATGATGACGGATGTATGTGACGACGGATTGCAAGAATCACGTGTGAATTTCTCACAGTGAGAAAGTTTTCCGAGTTGATCAAGCGTTCGAAACGTGTAACATATTAAGTCACGCGATTCACCTGTGTGCGTGTGTGCGCGCGCGCGCTGTGTACATGTGTATGTATCAGATCCCGAATGCCATCGGGATTACTGGCGCGGCATAATCGTTTGGTTACTTTGGAATTTACGGGCTGCTGCACGAGAATCCGAAGGTTACGTGCGCGCCCGTGCGCGCTATTTCCATCCCGAAATACGACGCGTGTCCAAAGCGAAGAAGAAAGCTCGCTCGCGCGTTGCAGCTGCGACCGCCGCTTTGCAAGCTGCATGCTTGCTCGCTCGCCGCGTGCCACCGCGCGCATACGAATAAAAGCACCGAGGGGAGATTCTTCTGGCCGACATTTCGAGTAAATTGCCGCGCGAACAGCGCTTCACAAGCCACCCCCGTCGTCTCTCTCTCTACCCCGAGATATATGCCGTACGTCAAAATAGCGGCGTGTTCGGCGACGTAACGCGCGACCTCCGGTCGGATTAATCATCGTTAAGAGCCCGCGAACGCGGGACGGGGATTCACCGGGTCGTAGAACGGGATCGAGCGAGAGTTACAAACTCTATCGGATAATTTCCCCGGTTTTTCAACTATTCCATCGACACGATCGTACTACCCAGCTACATTTTCGCACGTGACTGCCACGTTGAATTTATATAGAAAACGCTAAAAAATATTTGAACATTTATTTGTGGGATATAAAGATTATTTCGGTGAAATAAAATTTACTTTGTGAAATAAGATTTATTTCACAGAAATAATTTCACACAGAATTTTCTATTTCACAGAAGTAAATTTTGTATCGCACAAATAAATTTCTAAGTATTTTCTGCTTAGTATACATTGAGAAAAAAATATTGGAAAATTTATTCGTGGAATTTGGTTTATTTCTGTGAAATAAAGTTTATTGCTATGAAGTAACCTCTGTATCCCGCAAATAAATTTTAAAACCTTTTCCTCAATATACACTGAAGGAAAAATTATCTTAAAATCAATAAATATTTTTTTGATGGTTGCCATTAATATATTTTTACTTAAATCTAAATTTTCTTTATTTAAATCAAATACTGTTTACCTGATTTAAGTAAACAATATTTGATTTAAATAAAGAGAATTTAGATTTAAACAAATATTTCTTTGTTGGGTGCCTTCAACATATTTATTTAAATCAAATACTGTTTACCTGATTTAAGTAAACAATATTTGATTTAAATAAAGAGAATTTAGATTTAAATAAATATGTTGAAGGCACCCAACAAAGAAATATTTGTTGATTTAAGGTAATTTTTCCCTCAGTATATATGGAAGAAGAAACCTATAGATTCATGTAACTGATTGGAGACGAGAACTGTGAGGAAAACGATATCTCAGTTAAAAGTTTGATATGGTAGGAATTGAATAAGAAAGACTTTTGTAAAGTTATAATGTCCAAATCACTTATACATACACTTAGACCTGCCTGTTAAAGATCATGCGATAAATTCCTAGTCGGAAGAGCCGCCAAAAAATTGAAGTTAAAAATGTATCTTCTAATCATATCTGAGTGTATATATATATATACTTTTTTTTTTTTAAGATAAAGTAATCTTCAATATCAGAGCAAGTAAAATCGTCACGCAAATGAGTAATGTCCTTTTCTCCTTCCCCGGTAGAAACTCAGACACGAGTGACGCGGTGTTTAGCGTGTTAAACGGTTTATTTTACGCTAACGTATTCGCAGAGACGAGTGTAATACCGTTCCGGGCATTTGCAGGATCGTAGATTTGTCCTGGACTACGGTAGGTGAGTCTAGCTACAACACGCCGTCGAGAGAATCGCGCTCGTTATCGCGATAAAATTATTTACGTCCGGCCGTATAGCTAATAAAGCCAGCTTATCGTTTTATCTATCTTCCTTGCCAGCCGAGGTATATCGTCGTCCGCGTGCCGTGTGCGCACAGCTAGCGCTCTCTCTCTCTCTCTCTCTTCCCGTCCTGACTTAAATACGTCCTTTATAAATACGTTGCCCTCCTGGCGGTAAGCGGCACCTGGGATCCCCGAGAGGATTCTCGAGAATCCCGTCGAGACTTTGTGCGGACCAGGAGACGCGCACACTTTATCGGCGTCGTTCTCCCCCTTCTCCGACGGTCACGAGAATCATAATCGCCGACCATAAATAAGGAGCGCCGGTCCATTCCCGTCCCTTTTAGCCAGGGTGCAACTTTGAAATGCCATTTTTTCCGGAGAACTTTTTCTCCTTTTTTTGCCACGCGTCGATTTTTGCGGACGGTATATTTCAGTTCGGTATTCGAAACTGAATGAGGATATCGACGAATCCTCATGTTTGCGAATAAACATGAGAATCATTGAGACCACGTTATCTAAATCTTGACAGAGCGAGATTACTGTATTGATTTCCCGACCGACAAGAGATATTCGAATGCTACTGCAGAACTTCCGTGTTTCAAGTAAACATTTACATCAACCGACAGCTCGAGCTGTCAATTTTACAATTTTTTATCATTTTCCTCATATACTCAATATGTAAAAGCACACTATTAAAAAAAAATCGATCGGAACAATAGAATCAAGTTGAGTTAATCAACTCAATTACAGTATTTTTTATTATTTATATTATTTTTACAAATTGAGCTTTAATTCAAAATAACAAGCATGAATGTAAGAAAAAATCGGTGGGTATCAATTAATATTCATAATTCATCGATAAGTAACACATCACGAATGAGTTATTTTTATACAAAGCTCAGAGTGGACTTTTTAAGACACGTAAAAATGTTAATTAACATTTATTTTTTACTGCATACATTTCAGTTGTTTCTGATTTTAATTTTTTTAGTTCAAATTCCTACATCAGATTGTTGAACAGACTTAATTTTTACTCGTCTCAGTTGCAGTTGATGCAACCAAATTTGCTCAGCTCAGAGACTTGGTTCGTTTTGCCCGATCTCTTTTTTCAGTGCAGTAAATCTGTGCAACACCGATGCGACGTAAACTTTGCAGAAAAGGGTTAATATTTCGTCGGCGAAGCTTTCAAGTATGGCGGCCCCTTAAAAGTGCTGTCGATTCTGGCGGACACGGGACGCCGATCGTCTATGAATGCTCCCGCTTCCTTGGGTCTCCCGCGGTTCCCATCGTAAAAAGTTATATTTAATCTCTCGCTACCGCGCGGGCCGCAAGGCTTTACGATTCGCCTCCGGCCATTCGATTTAGCGGTTTACGAGCACGCTCGGCGGATCTGCGGCTTCTTCTCCCGCGCACACCTCGCGAACACCGGCCGTTCGCGTTCGTCCCTCTTCACGGACGATCCCTCTTCTTAATCTGCCCTCGCTAAAAACCGCCGAATAGTCCTCCGTTCTCACCGTGGCAGCCGTGGTTCGCGCCACGAAAAATCGCCTCGTTATCACGAAACACCGTCGGCGCGACGCGGCCTGAAACGAATGCATCGCGAGTGTGGAACGAACCGGTTTCAGGGGCGCGTGTCGTCGATATTGGTAATTACCTTTGTCTCAGGATACCTCGTTATCCGACTAAAAATTTATCCCATCGGCAACGAATTTACGAAAAGTTATACTCAAATTTTCACGTTACATTTTATATGACATGTTGCTTGAAGAAAATTTCGACAAATCGTTCAAAACTTCTTTCTTATTTCTATCTCCTTATGCTATGTGATGAAAATATCCTCCAGTCATGAGCGATGCAATCTTTATAAGTTGAATAATATTGTAATAAATCTTAGCCAGTAAAAACTAACCGGTTTCTGGCTAGAAACCAGTCTTTCCTGGAAATTTTCTTACTTAGATATACCTTCTTTCATTCTAACTCTTCTTGCAATAACCTGCACTAGTGCGGAAGTTCTTCGGAAACGAGCATTTTCTCGCCTAATAGTTGATCATTTTGCCGTTTACAATCATGTCACCGTCAACGCGGAATTCTCGGCTGATTGATCAGTAGTCTTAAATAGAGTTCCCACCATCGATTGTCTCATGTCGCGATAATCGTGAAAGTCCGTCTGGGTCTCTCTGCTCTCCCTTCTTCTCGAGATGGAGAACCGACCGGAATTTCGGTCGCGCGAGAAACACGCCCGCGATAACGCCGACGCTAAATAAGAGCGCGAAGAAGAAGATCAACGTCCGCCGATTCGCAACACGATTTTGCGGGACGAGGTGTGCGCGTTATCGATCACGACGAATCGATATATCCGTGGTTAGTCGAGCGTGCCGCGTGCTGTGGGTACGACGTGGTCACATCCGCTTCAACTTCCATCATCCGCATCGACGTCCGCTCGTTCTCTCGCTCGCTTATTTATTTATTTTCTCGTCTCGGCTCAGCCGATCGCTAATACGTCTTCCTCTCCGGCCAATATTCACCCAGCCGCCTATCTCTCTTTCATTATCGCGTTTTGCAGAATTTTTAAAAAGAGTCCGCGGCTTGCTACCACGGCTCTCGGGATCGTCGAGGTGTCCTCGAACAAGTTAAGAAGTCGTTCGAAAGGGGAGAAAAAAGAAAGCGACGCGCTAAAGCCCGATATTCAGGGCCCAAATTACGACGATCAGGCCGACACGTTGATATTTTAATGTGTCCCGCGGGGGTCCCGCCGCGGGAAAGAGGCCGGTCAAATTATTTCAATAAACGTAATCGGAACCGGCGGTTAGGGCAGGCTCTCTCATACCATCGACCATCGATTGCGGCTCGCGCATAACGAGCTTCAAATTCCCAGCCGCCCTCCTCTGCATATTTATCGCAAAGTGAATGCGTGAGCGTCGCGAGAGCTCGAACCATTCGAACAGTTCGAGTTCTCCGAGGACGCTGCAGAGATCATCCGGTGGTCTCTCGAATCTAAAGATATTTCATGATACAGAATGGCCCAAAAGTCGATTGTCACTTTGGAATTTCTTAGGTTCCAGTACAATCAGCAAGAGAAATTTTAAATATATATTATCTCTAAAAAAAATGTGAATTTTGCAAATTAGTAACCGATTTTCTAATCATCCTGTATTTAGAGACTGGATCTAGATGGCTCTAGAGATACGTTAGTTATTTTTTTTTATACTTATCTTGAAAGAAGCAATGGATACAAAATCGCGAAATGGTGCGTTTAGAACTTCTCTCTCCTCGAGTTTCATTAAAATCAGGGTAATATTACACATTTAAAAAATGATGAAAATGATGAGAAAAAACTGATTTAGCAAAGTAAATTTCGGAGCATCTCGAAATTTTGTATTAATATTTTCCATTGTGAGTACATAAGGTTAAGCGACGTGTTACCAGCTAGAATGAAGTTTTCTTGCAAGTATGATATACTCTATTTATGATATATTCTTTTTGTAATGATAAAAACAATCTTCATTCATAAAATCATTAAAATTCAACATAAACGAACGAGATAAAGTTAGTCCATAATTGTTTCCCCACTTACTAATAAAAATAATAAAAATAATAATAAAAATAATTAAATAATTTAATAATAAAAAAAATATTAAAAAATTTCGAGTTCTCCGAGGATAACGTAGAGATCATTCGGAACTTTCGAGTCGGAAATTCACGATATATTCGCATTTCAAGTTCAAACTTCCGTTCTCGCCTGAAATTTTCTACTTCTTCCCAAACTGTCCCAATAGCTCGCAATTCCCATGTGTACACCCTTTGACCCCTAATTACAACGCATTTCGTTAACGTTTTTGTGAAATCATCACCGCCGCCAGGGCGACACGACGCGTCGCGTCCTCGTCTTATCCTTTTCCCCGGTTCTATCTTTTTTCCTCTCGCGTCGCGCTTTTTCAGAAGCGGAACGACGCGTGCCGGTCCCACATTCGTCACGCCTCGAGCACTTCTGCGGAAAACGGTCCTGTGTACGTGAACGAATTCCCGTTTAACCTCGGACACTAAACATAGTTTTTTCCACAATTGTCTGCAGCCATATATCATTCGTCCGATTTGGAGGAAGAAAAATACTCCCGAAAGCTTGCCCGATTTTTCTTACACAAAGAAGAAATGTTTGATTGAATTGACCTCATAATGAACGCATTAAACTCGTCTTGCTTGAAGGAAACAGGATTGCTCATATGGAGCAAATTTTGTCCTACGAATCAGAAATTCTGTTGTTTACGATCAAAACAAAATTTCTAGGCTTTATGAATCAAATTCGGCTTTAAGAATAAAAAATTCTGTTCCATCAGCTAAAGCGAAAATAAAAATTGCTATTTTTTCAACATCAAAACAAAATTTTATTTTCTTCAACCAAAACAGTATTTCTGTTTCTATTCAACTAATACAGAATTTCTGTTTATAAACTCAATCCGCTCCAGAGAACCCGAAATTCTGTTTCCTTCAGCCAAAGCAAAAGTTTCTACTTTCTTCACAGCAAAACAGAATTTCCTCCAATCGGAATAGAATTCCCGGCTTTTATGAGCCAAACTCGTTCCTCAGAAATAGAAATTCTGTTCGCTTCAGCCAGGACGCGTTGCTTCGTTCATTGTCGGGTTAATTCAATCAAACTGCATTCTTTGTATTCGCACGAGCGTTCGCACGAGCGTTCGCACGAGAGGACGAGGACGTGTACGTTTCAGAAACGTAAGGTCAATACTCCAAAGTCAATCACGCGAGACGAGGGGCTCGGGATCCGATCGGAAATGTATACGCTCGCGGCTTGAGATGATCGCGCGAGACGATTATTGGCAGGACAATATTTGGACGGTAAACATATTGCGCTCACCTTCCAGTTACGCACCCTCGCGCAGGCAGAACATGCAGGCGTATTTTCGTCGCGCTCCATTCCTATGCATCCCCTTCTCGGCTGCCCCTCCGCCTTTCCTTTTGCCTCCACACCCTCGGTGCCTTCCTCTCTCCCTGCGCCTCGCCATCTCGCTCTTTCCCTCTTTCCCCGCGTTCTATCATTCTCCCTCGCTCCTCCGCCACCGCTCGACGACGTTCACCGGCTCCGACTCCCGCCGCCTCGCCGTTACACTGTTAAACGAGCGAATCGCCAGTAGCTATCGGCGCGAGCGCATCTGGAAAGAATAAAGTACACGTTACGAAGGGTAAGCAAGAAGAGCGCTCGGTCGTGCGGCGTTGCGAGCCGACTAACGTAGAGACTGCATAAGTAATCGGGCCCGAGGCAACCGACTATTCGACGAGGTCGCGCACGGTGAACGCGGCGCGGAGACAACATCAAGAAGGACATCGAGAAAGTATGAAAGAGAGAGAGAGAGAGAGAGAGAAAGAGGTCTTCGTTTCTCTCTTGATTCAAGCGACACCCACGGTATTCCTCTTCTCACTCGCGTGGGTCACGATCACCGATGACGATCGCAAATTCTCGCGACCAAGAAGTCTCACAACGCGAGTCTCGGAGACATGAACGAAGATAACACCCGAGAACTCGACTCATTGTCAACCTCGCCAATCTGATCGTAGACGAAGAGGAACGATGATTCGATCTTATTAGTGGATTTCTCTGTACAGGCTGTTCCACCATCGCGATTTTTAATCTTCTTGAGAAGGAGGACATATCTTTTACCGTAACTTTGTAATCTTCAATGTTTGTAATGATAATAGGTATTTATTAATAGGGAAATTCTTTAGTTATACGCGGTAGGATAGAATAGCGAGAATGGAGTTCAAAAACGGAGAATTTAAATAATTTTAAAAATAAAATTAGCGGGGCGGGGGGGGCGGAATTATAATTATAAAAGAATTTAATCACATGCTTCATAAATACCTTGATAAATTTATTAAATTAATATACGATTACTATATAATTTTAATTTTATGTTTTCCAAGTAACTATTAAAGTAACTGTTAAAAAAGTTACAAGTTACTAAAAATAAGTTAAGTTACAGTTATAGATAGGAAAAAAGTAACTAAGTTACAGTTACCGAAAAAAATGTAGCTAACTGCAACTTCGTTATAAGTAACGAGTTACTTCCCAACCCTGCTATTTACTATTTATTCCACATATACTATTTATTATATTTTGGAAATAGAAACGTTAAAATAATTGCTAAATTCTTCTAGCGAAATTTATTACGTTCCTTGGCAAGATAGACTTTATTGACACAATCTATTTCTGCACTACTGCGAACGCACAGTAAAATTGAAAAGAATTTATATGAAAGAGAGAGAGAGAGAGAGAGAGAGAGAGAGAGAGAGAGAGAGAAAGGGAGAGAGAGTGTGTTGTGTAATATTTTCTCGTATAATATTCTCTTTTCGTGTGATTATAACATAAATAACTTAATAACGTTAATAACACATCTTCTAATTAATCGCCCAATTAAAATTCTATTAAAAGTTGCTTCACGCAAAGTTCATCGTTCTTAATCGCTTGTAACCACGAGTGCCTCGGCATTTTCCTCTCTTTTGCAAGGAAAATTGTCTGAAATTCACCGAGGAATTCGTTATTGAAATTAAGTTCACGACTTGTGGGATACCCTGTACATCGGGGAACAAGCGATGCTTCGTGTAGACTGCACGACGAACGGACGAGATAAGATCGGTTTATGAGCGGCTGTGCGCGAATTAGCCGCCGTTGCGATGCGCAATTACATCCCATCTTCGCTAATGACTATATTTCGAGTAACACCTCCAATATATGTATATATACATTGCACGGAATATATAAATATGTTGCATAATATGATATGCCGTGCGGCGAGCCTTTAATGTCCCGAGCATAAATATTAAATACGTGTCGATATACGGCATTATTTTTTAACGCAAGGAAGAAGAGATAGTCATGGACTACCGCGCGACTTTGAAGACTCCGAAAACGACCGGGGTCTCGGCCGACACTTTGGAAGCGTGGAGAGCTCCCAAAAGCAGTGGCCTTTTCGCCGCACAACGCGAAGCATATCGCGCGATGGTAGAGCAAAAGATCAGAAAGATAATCGTCGTTGCTGCCAACAATTAACCGAGAGGGAATGAGCGAAGCAGTTAATTAAGCATCATCGCCATATTCCCCACATAAATCACATGGCACATAGATCGCGTGTATTTGTGGTATTAAAATGCAGCAGATGTCTATCGCTAATACAAAAATTAGTTGCGCGGAAGTGTTGGACGGCAGAGTGGGTTGAAGCAACAGAATGGGAGGATTTGTATCTTCACATTTTTTTAGTGTTAAATTGAAATGAGTGAAAATTTACTCGAAGCCACAGTGAAAACATTTGGAGAATATTTGTAAGTGTAACGCTTAATTTACAATGTGCTCTTTACTTCTTATTTCTTGTTCTCTTTTTCTAGCTTAAGGTTTAAAGCTTGATCTACAATATGTTATTTGCTTCCTGTTTCTTTTTCTTTACTTTTTTCTGACTTACATCTTAAGTTTTAAAAAAAGACAGAAAACAAGAAAAAGGAAGCAAAACGCAAATTGTAGATTAGATTTAAGTCAGAAAGAGATAAAGAAACAGAAAGCAAAAAACACATTATAGATTAAGCTTAAAAGTTTTATTCGAGTGGATTCTGACTCCAAGTGAATGTTTCAGACGATTAGAGTAAATTTGTTCCTGTAGCATGTAGTGGACAAGCCGGATCTACATGGCTTTAAAAGCTCATGTTGCTCATGTGCTTTTTTTAGTATTTATCTTGAAAAAAAAGTGGATACACACAAAGTCGCGGAATGGTACTTTCAGAACATAGATATTTTATCTCTAAGTAATATTACGGTCAAAAAATAAAAAAAACTGATACAGTTTTCGAAATTAATATTTTCCATCGTGACTGAATACAGTCGAGCTGAACCAAATATATGGTTACGTAAAATATATACGGAATCGTGGACACCTAAAAGAAGACTGCCTCTATCATGTTTGCACAGTAAATAATGAATACATGGGAGGTTGTCTCTATGTGTTTATACAGTCCGTCACAACAATTAGTCGTATGAGAAGTGGTAACTTCGAAATTCTAAAATACAGGGCATCCATGCCCGCTGAAAACGTGATGCTATCGCAACAGTGCGTGGTTAACGAAGCAGTCTTCGAGAAGCTCGAGAGCGCACGAGGTGATAAGGGGACGAAAAATCGCTGTTGAAGCCGCGAGGAGCTTGGGCGAGTCACCGAGTGATACGACCTTCGCAGCGGCGTTGGACCTTAATGTCTCGTATATTAATGTCGCGGGGCATAATAGCGAGCCTTATGGCGCGCTTCGCCGATGTAAATTGCGGGTTGCGTCGATTTACGAGGCGAACGGTAATTTCCACCATATTAGTCGGGGCAGCGCGCTTTAAGAGCCGCACGTTCTACTACGCCCTTGTGGAGCACGAGACATACGTAACGCAACGCAACACGCGGCCGTCAACTTTATTGTGTTCCGGCGTTCTGACCAGCGCGCTAGAAAATAGCCTCAGCAGCCAGCCAGAGTTATGCTTCCGACTGCTGAAGGAAGCAACACGTGAATTCCCGAGTGCGGATGTGCGGGCGTGGAACCGCGGATTTTCGTCCGCGCTCCGACACTGCATCGGGAAACGTCACTCAGGCCGCTGAGCTATGCGAGGAACGCCACTTTGCGTTAGAGAGAATTCACACCTTAGCGAAAAAGCAGAAAAACTAATCAGAACTCATGCTGACAGTTTCTGCATAATGTATCGCTCACTATCAGCGCGAGTTCTGACTGATCTCAGCCTTTCTGCCAAGGTGAATTTTCTCTAAGGATGAATTCTCCCCTACGGGAGAATTCGTATTTTAGCAGAAAGGCAGAAACTAAACAGAACTCACAATGGTGGTCAGATGATAATCGACAGCTTCTGCTTTCTATTAAGATGTAAAGTTTCTTTAAAACTTTATATATTATGTGTTCTTTACTTTCTGTTTCTTTCTCCTTATCTTTTTCTGACTCAAACCTTAAGCCAAGAAAAGACAGAGAATAAGAAATAGGAAGCAAAGAGCACATGGTAGACTAAGCTTTAAAATAGTGTAAATTCTCCCTTAAGGAGAATTCACACCTTGGCAGGAAAGCAGAAAGGCAGAAGTCGAATAGAACTCGCGCTGCTGGGCAGGTGATAATCGACAGTCTCTGCTTTCTACTAACGTGCAAATTCTCCCTTATGGAGAATTCGCACTTTGACAGAAATGCAGAAAGTAGAAGAGCAAAGACCAAACGCAATCTTGTGGTCAGGTGATAACTGACAGTCTCTGCTTACTACTAGCATGAGTTCTGATTAGCTGCCGCCTTTCTGCTTCTCTGCCAAGGTGTAAATTCTGCATTATTCTTTGCGCGGGGTGATCTCATGATAGTTGTGCGGTTAACCGATAAGATCGCGCAGAAACATCGAGACAGAGCGAGAGGTAACCCGGGCGACAGCGATCTTGGAGGAGGGTCGACCACGCCGGCAGATTTCGAGGTGCCGCACGACGCGGGGCTGCGCTTTTCATGTATTATTCATGTCTCCTCTATCGGCGCTGTCTCTCCCTTCGGGAAAACGCGCCGCGAGATGGTAATTAAGCTATTATCGGGGGATATTAGAGGTAGATAAACGGAAATGGCGACCATTAATGGGAAATTATTTAAGTGGCGGTTGCGTAGAGGGTCGCCACCCTAATAGGAGAAATAAAATTAAGCGAAACACTCGGGCAGAAGAAGCATGATGAAAAAAGGCGAGGGCAAACCGGCATTATTAAAATCAATTAAATCGCGAAGGATTGAACACCGGTGCCGTCCCGATGGGTACAAAGCTATTTAATGAACGATCGTATCGATCTGCGGCGGAACGAATCGAAGGCATGTGTATGCACACGTTCAAGAGATTCTAGCGCTACTCACTACACGGCGAGAATTGTGCAATAAAAATTACTTTATAACCAAGAAATAGATTGACACTCTGCAATAATTGTCACTTGATATGTGTTATTTACATTTCAGGAAGTGAAGTGCGCTATTAAAAAATTTGCTATGTTTCTAGCTAAATTTGCTATATTTAGTCTGCACTACCAGAAACATGCTAAAATTAAAAAGAACTGATATAAAAAGGAAACTATAATATTCTGCTTGTGTAATCAATTAGTATCTTACAAGCTTGGGTAAGTTGATGTCTTTTTTAATTACGTTAAGTACGAAGATAATAACTTATAAAATTGACTCACAATTAAAACCTACCCAAAAGATATACTCCGATTTCTTTCTAATTTGGCACAAATGTAGAAGTATATAAAATATTTAGGTCATATTTTTTTATTTTGGCCCACGTTGAGTTTTACGGGCAGTTTTATAGCTTTTTAATGTTCTTATTCCTATCATCAAGTACAATAAAAATAAGAAATAAAATTGAATATAAGATATAGTTAAATAATTTTAACAAAATCGGCATAGCTGAGACACGAATTATTCTAAATTTTTTTAGCTGAGATTCCAACCGAAATATTTTAAATATGTGCCAAATTAGTAAAAAATAGTTCAAATCTCGGGCAAACCGAGAAATTGTTTGTATAAATAATTTGTTTCAACTTTTTACATGTTTTGTTTAAACATTTTTTTTTATTATTTATACAAATAATTTTACACATTTGACTTGATATTCATAATCATCAAACCAAAAATGCTTACATCTTGTATTTAATTTTATCTCTTTTCTTACAAGAAAAAACACGATTAGAACGAGAAAATATTTCGCTAACATTATTTTTGATTTTTCATGTTTTACATTGTAAACAAAATAATTAATATATTAAGATTCATAAATTTTAAAACAATTAGTTTAAGTTAAAGTTTAATTCATTGAAATTTAACTAAGGTGAGTTAAAAGTTATTAATCTTTCAGCTTAACTTTTAACTAATAAACTAGTTATTACTCAACGCTGGTATTTTGTTGATAAAAATGTTTAAAAAATGAATAAAAGAATAATTTTACGACAATATTAGTGAGATAAAAGTGTCAATATATGTAATAACCTTCTTTTATTTTAAAAGCTATCTGAAATATTTTAAAAACGACTAAATAAAAGTTGTAAAACATTTGACATCAGTACCAATTAAGTAAGAAAAGACATGAATATGGAATGTAAGGCGTTATTGCTTTTAAAAAATGAATAAAAGCAATAACGCCTTACATTCCATATTCATGTCTTTTCTTACTTAATTGGTACTGATGTCTTACAACTTTTATTTAGTCGTTTTTAAAATATTTCAGATAGCTTTTAAAATAAAAGAAGGTTATTACATATATTGACACTTTTATCTCACTAATATTGTCGTAAAATTATTCTTTTATTCATTTTTTAAACATTTTTGCTTTTAATAAATGATCAGTCTCATTTAATTTGAATTGCAAACACATAGACATTATATGTTGTAATGGATAAATAGAGGAGTATAGAAATATAGAAGTGACATTTATGAGGGGTATTTCAGATTTAGAGCGCTAACTTATCATGCTGCCACGTTTCCACTCGTATATTATCGACTTCATAAATATTCTCCTTGAAAAATCTAAAATTCTCTTGAATCTCTGACGATAAATTGACGATACACACATACACGCACTTTCTCTCTCTCTTTTGCATAATACAAATTTACAATTAAGTATCTCAGAAACGATATGGTAAAGATTATTGAAAATTCTATTATGCATGGTTAATTCGATTAATTTTCGCATTATGTACAGAATGTTGCATCAACATACAGCTGTCAGTATGGCGAGAGAGCAAAACAATTTGCAACATATTTTTATATTTTTTTAGTGGAGAAAATGAGTCTCATTTCTTTCTTTTGCAGACGAGTACACCGTCAAGTCTGAGCTGAGTCTGTGTCCGGACACGCACACCTGCCAGCGAAGCGAATAAGTAATCCATCAATATTGACCAATATGATAATATATCTCACTCTGTACATATAACAGGTTCACCTTTTATCTGGTCAAACGCCAGTCAACCTTCTTAATCGGCGTTTTTCACGTTGTGTTTTTCCCTCTCGCACGCACGCACGCACGCACGCACGCACGCACGCACGCACGCACGCACGCACGCATGCATGCATGCACCTGCATTCGTCATTCGCGCTTCTCGGCGTTTAACGCGCGCTCGTGTATATTAATACGAATAACGCGATGCGCGGAGAATTATGTTAATCGCGACGGAAGGAAGTCATTTATGACGCTCCTCGGACACGGCTGAAAATGATCTCGTAAAAGGCGTCACCGGGACGATTTTACGAGAATTACGACGGCTGGGCGATGCAAACAGGAGTCGATAAAATGTTGCCGCGATGAAAATCGATGCTATTTATACAAGCAATCTCAAGAGAAGGAGAAAGAGAGAGGGAGGGAGAGACAGAGAACGATGACAGTTATGTTGTAGGCCGACGACCTGAGTCAAAATTTTGATCCTTCTCTTTCGACCTCAATGTTCTATTTAACAGCTATTTTGATACCCCAAAGTTTGTATCAATCTCTTTTGATTTTATTTAATTCATAGCTTCGTCGAGAAGTCTTCTTTGGAGCTTACAAACACTTTATGCGTTTTCTATCATTTAAAGGTATTATAAGTAGGACTTCTATTTTCGTATTAAACATACATTTTTCCCACAAAATATACAGATGTTACTCTTTAAAGTACAATCAGTGTACTTTCTTCACTAAAATGATGTTATATTTACAGCTTCAGTTCAGTTATATAAGTATAGCACTGCAATCAGCAAAATCTTGTTGATTGGATCATCTAATAGTAGTAACTATCTCCATCATTGATGCACTTTGCGAACACAGACGTTGTCATTGCACACAAGATACATGAAGGTCGTTAATTCACAAACGCAAAAGTGAGAATTTGGATTTAGTATAATGTATGGGAAATTTATTTATCATAAATAAATGCGCTTTTTTCAAAGTGTTACATTGATCTGGCCGAGAGTAGAATTATAATTAAATACTCTGGTTTAGCTTAAGAGAGTAGAAAGTTTAGGTCGAAAGTAGTTTAGCTCGAATTTCGACTCGGGGATACACAATCCCCGTATAAAGTAATTAAGGCATCGCGTCGGACGGAAATCGCGCCTCGGCGCGATGTATAATACCGAGCAAATTTTCTCAAACCGCCAAGTGGAATACAATTGTTTCAGTGAATGATCAGCATTGCCCGGAACGGATATCATAAATTCCACGCCATCCTGTGATTCCATTCCATCCCGCCCCGTGGAGGAATTACGGAATCCGCGCCAAAGAGGTAGCCGAGGTGAACGTCTCTCTTTCCCCCGTGCGCGCACTCATTTCTCTAATTCGATTTATTTCTCCGGTTTCGCGTGTAACATCGTACGCAACTTTGCAACGGTCAGTCGGGATCGTCCCCACCGGAGAGATCGATCACTTCCCAGTGCTGGGGATTCTTGCCTAACCTTTCCTTAAGCTTGATCTATAATATATTTTCTGTTTCTACACTGAGAGAAAAAAATAGTTGGAATAACTATAATCTCACTTTATTTTATAGTTCGTTTTGGCCTCAAACATATATTTATAGTTCATCTAAACATGAAGATGTAGTAGAATGAACACAGATTTATAGTCACTATCTTATTACTATATTTATGGTAAAGCACCTTTTGGGAATATAGTTACATATAGTACCTATATTTGCCAAATATTCCAATTGTATTGACTATATAAAATAATTAATTTCTCTTACCATTCAATATTTGCCACCTTACCATATTTTTTATTTCAAATAATTATAATTCTTGGTAAAAATTTTACACAGGTCAGTTATACTATACTTATATTGTAAATATTACAAATATTATGGTAACATTTACTATGAAAATTATATTCCTAACTATAATATTTTTACTATGCCATTATAGTTCCAAATATCATACATTTTTCTCTCAGTGTACAATTTGCGTTTTGTTTCTTGTCTTCTGTCTTTTTCTAGCTTCAAGCTTAAGGTTTGAGTAAGAAAAAGATAAAGAGAAAGAAGCAGGAAGCAAAGAACACACTGTAGATCAAGCTTTAGAGCGCCGAGGAGCGCGATCACGTTTTTTAGAACTCTATACAAAAATGCTCTCTCAAAGTAAATCAGTAAAAATGTATCTGATCTGAAATCAGTGGAAAGAGCATTTCATCGGTAATCAGTGAACATTTACTAATGTTCAGTGGAAACATTCTCACTTTATTGCTTCATTTTATCTTACTGATTTTTACTTAAATCAAATTCTTTTATTTAAATAGAATAAAAAATTGCTCTCACGAAAGGCTGAGATAAAATGTATATTTTCTTACGTGAGAAATATTTTATATTAGTCTAAGTAGATACGTGATTAGTACCCCAAACAAACAAATATTTTTTATTTCTTAAATATTTTCTGTCTCGGTGTAGAAACATAAGAGAAACATATCATTTTTGTGAGAATGAAGAATAAAAGTTCTCTATTATGTTATTTTTATTTATTTTCGTAAAAAAAGAAAAAATAGGAAAAATGTTCTCTTTTGCAAAAAAAAAAAGGATTAATTTGTGTGACAGCTGTGGCGAATAATAAAACGCACGTAGGAACCGATAATAATGATTTACTTTGCACGGGTGATTTGCGATCGATCGCAGCGGAGCGAATTTTCGTCCTCGTCTTCGCGCTCTAGCCAACAAAAATCGGCGGCCACGCGCTCGTAAATCTCGCCGGCGACGATGGAACATACGTCGCGTGCGCGTGTCGTGACGGTAATTTACTGTCTGTACATACGCGATAGACTGGCAGTTCCTCCTCCGCGACAATGACAGTCCCGACGCAACGCTATTGTTAATTTTAGTCGGAATAGCGACGCGAGATGAAATAAGCGAACGCTCTGCGACGGAACGGAGAAACCGGTTGTTACACCCACGGGACCGTTCGATCTTCGCGAATGCCGGGAGATAGGAGAAAGATATTTGGATCTATTAAATATAAAGATGTCAGAAAGTAATTGGTGGACGCACGAAGTTTCGAAAAAGAAATAAAATAAAAGATAAACAGAAAAATAATGCGTATAAATAGTTATTCGGTTATATTCGAGTCAGGCAGCTGATTTGCTGTCGATTAATTATATTTATTTTGCGGTTATGTAATAGTTATTTCGGCAAAAGAGAAATATCCGGAGCATTTTCGCAAGAACAGATCGCAAGTGTCATTTTAATGATATATCTTTTTATTTAACCGTGATTCGCAGGAATTTTGGACATGGTTTACTTCGCTTCCGACGTCATCAAGCCAATATAAACGCGTGATTGATCAGGAATCTCAATTAGTTAAACTTCCTTTTTCTTAATTTAAATTCCTTTCTTTTAATTTAAGAGTCCTTCTCTCTTTCTCTAAACTCAGGTTGCATTACAATAAGCATCGAGTGATTAAATGGATTCACGTGAGTTCTGCTTTTAACCGAAGGAAGCTGACTGTAATTTATATTCCTGGACTGTACAAGCGCGATGACAATCATCCATGTGACGAATATAACGTTTTTAATTAAAATAATGTCCACCCTCGTTCCCATGATAACTGCGGCCGGAATGGAGGAACCGGCGCGCGTTTACTCATACGAATGTCTTATTCTGGTTCGTGAATCGCAGGAAGCTTTCCTCTACGACACGTTCGTCGTACACCTCTTCCTGCCACGAGCTCTCGCGTCCTATATTTAGAAAGTCACGATTACACAAGCGCAATACAATATCGTCGTTATCGTCGTGTATTCATCGCTCTGTCAGGAGAAATTGTGAATTCTGGGTTTAAATAAAGTGTGACCATTTGTGTGTCGCGATCGTCTCGTCAAATTATCGAATTCTCAAGATGTAGAACCGATTCGTTCTGTAACACGCATTGACTGTCGGATACAAATTTGTAATTAGCTCGCGAAAAGAATTGTTCCATGCGCACAGGACTTCTAGCGAAAATAAATTTTTATTGTAAGTTTGCTGAATAAATATTAGTGACTACACACACAGCCAGGGTTACATAAATTTGGCAGCTGTAAGTCTATTTGTAAAAAGCTTCATATGGCACTTATTTTTATCACAGAATAATGAGAGAAATGCAAGAGAAACACCAAAAGAATGAGCAAAATTTGCCCAAAACAACAGGTTGTACAAAATTTAATATGAAAATCTGAATGTAATTTTTAGTAAAATGTTATATGAACATAATAAAAAAATTTACATTATTTTGTGTGATTATTTTATATGACTATTTTGTGAAAATATGACGATTAATTCAATATATTTGTTATTGAGAATTAAGATTTTAATTTTCAATTAAGATCTTAATTCTCAAAAGGAGAAAAATCAATTAAGAATTGAAAATTTACTTCACAGTTGCAAAAATTTGACGATCAAAAATTTAAAATTTTAATTATCAATAACAAATAAATATATATTCTGAATTACTGTATAATATAAGTTGAATAATTAATTTAATAAAGTACATATTTATCTCACAAATGTACTCAAAAGAATTGCAAAGTTTCCATCATCGTGATAATCTATCTGGGCGCGGTCAGAAAATAATAAGAAAGAACAAATAACTACAGTTTCGCTGCGAGATTTCAGTTCGCTCAACGGACCGAAAACAATACTCGTAGTAGTCTACTTGCAACGCACAATGTCTGATAAATTGTCCGTGTACGTCCATCTGCTCTATGATGAAACTTTCTCTCCCTCTCTATTATTCCACGAAACTATCTATCGGCGTCTTAGCGGGCTTTGTCGCGGCGGAAATGCAGCTGTCGTACTATCGATCGTCCGCGTTGACGCTAATTAAGGGTGCAGCGCGAAAATAAATCTATCGGCGATTTCTCGTCGCGATGCACCGACTCGCGGACAACGGAGACGCGTGACTTTCCGGGTAGACAAAGTGTCATACGTCCGGCCGTTGTGAGGGACCGGGTCGCCTCGAGATTTCTGGCAGCGCTCCCACCCGG
The DNA here is from genome assembly GCF_010583005.1 of Odontomachus brunneus. Classification (NCBI taxonomy): domain Eukaryota; kingdom Metazoa; phylum Arthropoda; class Insecta; order Hymenoptera; family Formicidae; genus Odontomachus; species Odontomachus brunneus. Next base: position 1,853,822 of record NW_022639460.1, on the reverse strand, counting down.
AGAGAGAGAGATCCTTGGACACACACCCGCCCGAAATATAATGAGATTGATTCGCGCAGGATGCGACCACGCGTTTCCGGCCGAGACGCGCTGCCACTTTGTGAGGCTGCTCGACAATGTTATCTAATTACACGTCGCAACGAAACGTCACACGAACAGCAGCAGCAGCAGCAGTATAAACGAGAACGCGAAGAATGTAGTTTCACGTCGGTTCGGCGATTTTCATATGAAGAGGGTAATCAAGGACGTGTCTGCTCTTTCTCCTGCTACATAGTGCGTGGCAAAAATGTTGCAAGGCCGGATTTCTACTTCGCGTAGATACGTGCAGCTCGCGGCCGCCCGGATAGACTTTCAGGATTAGCTTTGTGTGAGACAATTGGTGACGAAAGAACTTTGTAATTTTTTAAGTTATATTTATAGAGTAAATGTATTGAATTAATCATTAGATTTTCATATTACTCAAAGACAGGTTTGTCAGTAGTTCATTAAAATTTTATTGCAATTATAACTCAATTCAGGATTGAAATGTTAATATATAGTTCGGAAAACTAAATTGAAAATTAAGATTTTCGTTTTCAAAAGGACAAAGGTCAATTTATTTAGAGTTGAACATTTACACCACAATTGCAAAAATTTAATTGAGGAGCGAGAGTTTAAAATTTCAATTCTAAATATAACAAATAAATATTATATATTCTCAATATCAAAATCGTGTATTGAATATATATGCTATATCTATATTATTTTCTAATAATATATATTCTCTATAACAAAAATATACTCAATTAATCGTTAAATTTGCGTTATGCAATAACAAAGTAGCTAATTAAAATTTTATTGCAATTGAAGCTTAATTCAGAATTGAAATGTTAACACATAATTTAGAAAATCAAAATGAGTGTTAAAGTTTTAATTCTCAAATTAAGATTCTAATTTTCAACGGAAAAAAAGTCAATCAAGAATTGAATATTTCACAATTGAAAAACACAAATATAAATTGAAAATTTACTTCTGAACTGAGAATATTCAAATATGAAAATTGAAATTTTAATTCTCAATAATAAGTATATTATATTGAATTAATCGTTATATTTACACAAAATAGTCATGCAAAATAATCACATAATGTAAATTTTTTATTATATTCATATAACAATTTACTAAAAATTACACTCAGATTTTCATATTATATTTTTACATGACATATTTGAGCAAATTTTGATAACTTTTTTACGTATTCCTGATTTATCATTCTACGTGAGAAGTGTGAATGCACATAAAAAAATACATATTGAAATAAAATAAATGTTACTTGTTTCAAGTATTTCATAAGTTCGTGGATCTGCAAATATATCGTAAGCATCAAATTTACTCACACTTAAATATACTTGAATCTTAATGAGTTTCACACTTCAATCAAGAATATTAAAGTAAGATGAAAATTCGGTTTGCTGCATAGAGTCAACGTTTTCTTCGATAAAGTTTCTAATATTCTTGCAAAGAAAGTAAGTTTTTCTTTCGAACACGTGATAAAATATGCGGCGAGTATAGTCTTGAAAACTGTTATCAAGGAAACATTCTTTATTGATGTGAATTATTACTTGAAAGCAGGAAATTAAACTGAGTAATCGCCCTTCTCAGCAGTGCAATGATATTTTCTGTGTGCCGCATGAATCACATACACATACTCACGAGGGATACAACCTTTACAAACCGACTAACAAAGTTGCTGCCAAATTTACGCGCACCTGTCTATTTGGGGGCACCGCTCTCGGCTCGTTACCACCATGGGAATCACGAAGACGAGTATTCCCGGCGAGCTCGCCACAGAGAGACGCGGGGATTGCAATCTAGCAGCCGCGGAACAAGCATGCCTGTTCTCTCCGTTCAGTCGCCTCCTCCTCCACCTCCTTCTCTACTTCGTCCTCCTGCTCGCACGCGGTTCTCTTCGATATCCGCGCGCCGTTGGTGAATTTCATTTATACGCGAGGTCAATTAAGCTGAGAATCTCGTGCGGTGTTATCCGGTGCCCCGTAATCGAGGTGCACGAGCGCAATACCGGTAGAACCGAAATACGCGTCGCGAGAAAGCGGGTTCCGCGCGGATGACTTAGCGGCGAATAAATTATCGCCGTCGTATATCTCGCGGATGTATTTAGTGGGTCGTGGCTCCACAGCCACGTCGTCGGCCGCTCCGGATTTACGTCCGCGTCCGGTACTCGTGAGTTCTCACCGCGAACTTTGTGCGCGCGAAGTTCTCCGAGATCGCGAATGTCTCGCGCGAGATATTGGAGTCTATTATTTGTGAAGCTATCTTGAATACCGAAAATGCACTGAATACCAACGTTCGCTACCACAATTCTTTTGGAAACTCTCTTTAAGGGATATGTCTTAACAGAAAAATTAGGTAAAATTTTGCAAGTTTTGTAAAAAGTTGTAAATTATAAACGTATAATTTACAAGTATAAACGTATAAAATACTTCAAAGCATTTGTGTCACAGTATGTATTTTTTTGTGTGTAAGAAATGTGATCTTCAAAAATCGACTGATAAAATATAAGGAAAACCGAGGCTAGATCATTTATAGTTTAGAATTTCGAAGTTATAACTTCTCAGTCAATCAATTTGTTGTGGCTGACTGTATAAACACATGATAGAAACAACCTTCTTCTATGTATTAATGTTCGCCACGATTCTGTTAATCCGTTACTCCATTGGTTATATTTTTAACCAAAATATGAACATGCAGCAACGTGATCATTTTGCCCTGGCACCGACTTCGGTTTCCCGGTAGCGCGCAGGGCCACTTTATAAAATATAAATCCTGATTAATAGTTCTAGAGTTTCCGCGAGAAATCTTCACAACCCTCCTGCCGACTTTAATTATGAACCAACCATTAACCACTAGTTATTACATCCACTTAGTTATGAGCTAACCTCTCCGCCCATATGCTCTGTTTCAATAATTTTATGAATGAAAATTGCATTTATTACCGGAAACAGTATATGATTTGCAAGAAATTTTTGCAAGAAGCTAGTAATACATCGCTCAATTTTATTCATTCACGATGAAGAATATTAATGCTTGAACCTAAACTACAATTAGTAATTTTTCCCGTAGAATTAAGTCACGCTATTAGTTTTAAAAAAAATCAAATTGTTAATAATTTGTTTAAACAATTATTGATTAAGCAAATTAGAAAAATTAATTTTTTTCTATATTTAAACATGTTTTGATATTCTATTTTGCATAGTTACGAAGAGTTCACAGATTGTAATTCAGGCTCAGGCATTAATGGCTTAATGAAAAATTTCTCTCTCTCTCTCTCTCTCTCTCTCTCTCTCTCTCTCTCTCTCTCTCTCTCTCTCAAGACTCGAAAATTTACTTTACTATTTTACTATTACCAAATTACTTTTTTCTATTTCTTAGTTGTAATATTATTCCGATTTTAATGAAACTCAGAGAAAAATATTTATGTTCTGAAGGGACCATTTCGCGATTTTGTATCCATTATTTCTTTCAAGATAAATACTATGAAATAGCACATGAGCAATCTCTGGGGGCCATGTAACTCCGGTTTCCTCTGTCTACCTAAGTCGTTCGCCAAAATGATCGAAAATCAACTGTTTTGTCGTAAATATCTCAAGATTATTAAATACCGAGTTCGTTGGGAATCGGTTACATTTGTTTTTAGACTTGCTTTCTCGGAGTATCGTTCGTTATTAGTATGTCCCCCGAAAGCTCGGCTCGTCCCGAAGATTCACGCGCGTCAAGAGGAGTCGTCGCGTACGCGAGGAATAAATGATTAGCGGTGTGCGTTTCGGCAATCGAAGACAAAGATGGTTGCTGTCCGTCGACAGGTGAAGACTCAGCGTGCATTCCAATTAGCATGCTCTCTCCCGCGACGAGACTTCTCCTCTTACCGCGCGCCGTGAAATCAGATCCAAATCGCATGAATCTCTTAATTTTCTCAAATTTACAGAGAAATCCACGAAGCACTTTCCTAAGTTGCACTGTGAAAAATCTGTCTTCACAAGTCCTTTTGAGAATCGTGCAATTATCGCGTGCTTGCGTTTGCTCATTTCGAGAGACCGCCGCATATCCGGTGCCGAGGAAACTTATTCCGAATTCTGAACGACAACCGCATCGACATCTTGATTTTCGGACGATCCGAGGAGTGCGCGCTAAGTCCTTTCTTCGAATCCCCGAATTACTACTTCAAATGCGACGGGGGTTGAAACCGACGTGAGGATCCTGTCGATCCTGCAGCGTTTATTTTACGAATCGTCCTGTACGATCGTTTCTACGCGGACGCGCGACGTGAGAAAGAGACTTTCAAGGATAAATTATATTTAACCTCGGGGAAGACACGCCTCCAAGGATATCTCTTAAATCGATGTTTGAAGTGACTCGGGAGGAAACGAGATAAGTTTATACACGCGAAATTAGCACGGGATTGAATTTAATGATATGGGACTCAACTTATCGCGCTACACTGATGTCACCGATAGGCGTGGTCAGCCATATCGGGACCGATCAAGAGAATGTTGGATCAGTAGGAACCTGTATTTCCTTTTCATATTTTTTATGTTAATTCATATATATATATATATATATATATATATATATATATATATATATATATCTCGTCAAATGCACGCGATGCGATATACCAGTCGCAAAAATCAAAAGCATCTCTAATCTGGGGTAGCTTGAATGAGCGAACAATTTACGGTCCTAATACTTTCTTAAAGTGAATCAGTAAAACTTTTTCAGATTAAATAAGCAAAAACAATATTTCACTGATAATCAGCGTGAGCATTCACTGATTTTCAGTATGAAAATACTCCCACTTTACTGCTCCATTTTATATTTTACTGATTTCGATTACACAACCAGTGAAAGTACAATTTCACTACAAAATCTATAGTAATCTATATAAATTTGTTGTACATTCAAAAAAATCGGTTATTAAAACAAAAGCACGTTTAAAGATCGCTAGGGAAACGAATAATTAGAGTTCAGACGTACAGAAAAACATAAGCAGTAAGATTTAAGAAGCAGCAAGAAAATTGATTAATCGCAGTCGATTATTTTTCAATCGTAAGGAAGATTGTCGACAATGATTATTCAATTTATCCGCTGTAATATATACATACATATATATATATATATATATATATATGTGTGTGTATGTATATATATATATATATATATATCTCCCTGTAATATATATATATATATATATATATATATATATATATACGAATTTCTAAATATAAATAAAGTACAAGCTTATATTTAATTGTGAACGCGAAATTGTGAGACATTTTGACGCGTCAGAAGTAGTCGAATTTCGATTCGGTGTTGTTGGCGGGCAATCACGAACCAGACTAGTGGCACCTAAACAGCCGCGCGGAACTGTTTGGTCGAGAGGCGAGAATTCGACCTGGGGACTGTACGAAGGAACGTTTGTTTCGTCGCGATCGCGGGACGAAAATTACAACGGCGAGCACCTTTGAATACAATGAGTCGCCTATGAACGGCTCTCTCTCTCTCTCTTTCTTTCTCTCTTGATGGTGCTGGTAGGGCATCCCGTAATGGCACGGCAATGATCGTGGGGTGAGAGCGAGAGACGTCCGTCCGGGGCGACCTTAATTTCGATCGCCATGAATTTAAATCGCTCCTAATGTTGCGACGGCCAAATAGGAGGATACGAAAGCATTGGGATCCGGATCGTCGCATCGAATTACAAGCGATCATAAGAGGCGAAGGAAAGACACTCACAAGATTTGCGGTTGCACCGCATGCGAACGTGCGTCCGTACCACGTGCCAATTTTCGGCGCTTTGGACCGTTATTTCTCGATCGTTGTTTCCCCTCTCGCGAAGGATTTGTTGAATTATTTAGCGCACAAGCCATGTATATTCAAATGATCAACTTCTCACAGCAATTTTAGACTGCAATCGGCCTTGCTATTTCCCGTTGCGTTCCCAAATCGACTGTGATTAATCAGTTTCTTAGGTTTGAAGCTTAAGTCTTATGGTTTATAAGTTCTCATTGTAGACACCGCTTAAGCGTGGCGCGAGGTGCCTCAAAGTTGGCGAATGGTTTCTCGCGATATTCGCTCATTAACGTTCCGCGAGAAATGCCTGATCGCGGGGGGTTGAGGCTGCGTCGCGTCTCCTACAAATAAGGCGCGGAACACGTCGATGGCACGGCGGCGACCGACACAGTCGGCGGTGATTCCGCTGATTTACGGCCGCACTACCGGTGTGTAATCATCGCGTTGCTCATGGCGCGCCGTGTGCCTACTACCCGCTGTCAATGAGGTACTCAGCTCTAAATTATTATTCGGCTTTATCGCCCGTGCATAAACCTAAGTATTCCCCGAGCGCATAATTATGCTCGCTCAAGGCTGCGCCCACAGCTGCTATGAGCAGCACGTAGGATATGCGCGATTTTGCGATATATCACAGGCGATTTGCTTTTCTTGAATCGCGATGCAATAAACATTTATCACAAAATCGCGTCTGCGATTTAAAATCATTTTAGTTAAATATCTATGCAAATATCGCGCGACAATCTGTGATATTTTATACTATCTAATTCAAACTTATACATATAAAAGCATAACGGGATTGTGCCGTTATAATAGCCTTAAAATGTTAAATTGTATTATTTCTTTCTTTATGTATAATTTTTATATTTTTTTAAATATATGTTTCAAAGATTATCAAAGATTCGGAAATGTTTTTTATTAAATACAAATTTTTCGAGATAATCGACTTTAAAGAAAAATTATTTGTTTCATGATACTTTCACACGTATCTATGAAGTTACTAATTATTGAAAAGACTTCTGAGTAAAAATGATAATTTTTTACGATGTCTTACGATTGAAAATCGCATTTGCGATACAAAATCGCGCACGATTAATCATATTTGCGATACAAAATTATAACACGATATATTGCGTTCATTGCGATTTTTAAAAAAGATTGCATCGCGATACATAATTTCATAAATCGCACATCCCTAGCAAATGGCGAGTTTCTTCGATCAGACCCGTGCGCCGACAAAGTTCGCGCCTCGCGTACTTTAATCTAATTTCCTCTCGTCTTTATTAAGTTTCGAAAATAAAATCAAGCCGGGACAGTCCCCGCCAGCCAGCGATCGTCGAAAAAGGCGAGGATCCGAGATTCCCGCTTCGACTACACATCCTAATCCGATTTTTCGCATCGTGGACTTTCATCCGCGTTCGAGACAGAGTCATGGGGAAATGATTAAAATTGCGACCAGGTAATCGCCGAGAGATTTCTTCTAGCTCAACCGCGCACGCGGTCCTCTCTCTCTCTCTCTCTCTCTCTCTCTTTTCCTCGCACCTTCCAACTCGATCAACAGGTTTTAAGAAAGGACATCTGTCTTCGGTTCTCTGCGCGAATAATAGGGATTTACAGGGACTCGTTCTCGCTCGCGAGAGTTCCAGCAAAAAGAAAAGAAAAAAGCAAAAAAGGGAAAAAAGTAAGGAAAGAGAAGAAAAAGATGAGCATCCTTAGTGTTCGCGAGAGGCAAGGGTGCCTCTTTTCACTTGAAGATACTGAAAACTTTTATCTCGTAGAATTCCCGAGACACATTTACGGGACGCGTTCGAGACAGTGACCCGATTAGCAAACCGACGTCTTTCTTTGTGCTCTTTATGGGAGGCACCCTCTTACCCGAAAATCTTAACTCTTTTAACCCCTTATTACGCTATTCAAGTTGAGAAACGACAGAATGTAGTTCGCACGGGAATAACACATTCGATGAGCTACGAGATGCAAAACAACGCGAAGAAAAGATCCCGTTGATCCTTTGGACTTAATTTGGGGGAAAAAGGGAAAGGAAGAACAAGAGAGACAGAGGAAATACGCGTAAAGAAGGTAGTTGCAGGAGAAGATGCAAAATATCCGTATAGAAAATGTTCCAAATACGGTATAGGTTCTGATTGGAATTGCTGTCCCAGAATTTATCATTCCACTCTGTGATATCAATTGAGAATCTCATTCTTTCCCATTCCAAAATATGCATTTCTATATAGAGTCCAAATACACAGAGAAAGATATCATTCTACTCATAAGAAAAGAGATTAATCACTTTTCTTTCTTTAGTAATGGTGTTATCTTCAAAAAATATTTTCTTTCAATTTCAAATATATATTTCAAATATATATAGAATAAATTTCAAAATATATAGAAATATTTCGAAAGCAAATATATGATTTTTATCAATAATCACTTATTTATGTCAATTTCATGTGAAATACATGACCATTTAAAACGATCATAGTGTTTATTTATTTTTGGGATGTATCTCGTTTGCGGCACTGGATCTCAATTAAGATATCCCATTAAGCTAACAAGAAAGCTGTGATAGAACTATGTAAAAAAATAGACGAAGAAATGGAAAAAAATTTCCTGTCTATACAATCACATATAACGATTCGTCGAGTTGTCACACGTGATTGTATAGACAGGAAACTTCTTTCTATTTTTTTGCTACTATTTTAACGTCCCACCACAGATCAATTTTGCATTTTTATAGAGAAATAATAAAAAATAAAATAATCACTATATATATATCAATTATAATTTAATGAGATATACCAGATAATGTCAGTTGTATAATAATTGAACTAAAAAATAAATCATGTTCTAATTACTAAATAATACAGATTTAATAATTGAATGAAAATAATTTCTTAATTAAATAATATTACAAATTGGGGGACATAAAAAAATATCTTTTAACAAGATTCCAAAAATCTTTTAAAAATCTTCAAAATCTAAAAGATCTCTTTAAAAATATTAAATCTCTAAAAATATATTGTTAACATTTCATAACAAGTCATTGAGGGACGAAAATTCAATTACTGGGAGGTTGCCTCAGATCTCAAGCTATTTCATATGCGCGGGTTATTCGCTCTCGTCTCGATTCGACGAGATTCGCTTACGCGACTTACCGCGGCGTGCGTAATAATGAACTTGACACAACCGGCTAATTGCCGTGCAACCCGACGCCGAAAGGGCCACGCGAGAGACGTTGAACCGCGCGCGGCGCGCAGAACGTAAACGCGCGCGCGCGCGCGCGTACAACGACGCGATCCGCACGTGCGTAATTGCGAGCGCACGCGACGCACCGTAGCGTTTATTACGGCCGAGGTTTCTGTTTCGTTGGGCAGGTGCGCGCTCGCAAGGGCGCCGCCAACCGTGACGTGCCGGTAATTACATCGAAGGCCCCCTCGCGTACGTACTGGGCCCCGCGCGTCCTCCCCCTTGTCCGCGCGGCGCCGAACCCTTTCCGCCTAAAAATCACCATTAGACGTAGATAAATGGACGAACTCGCGGCCAATTTGCACAAATTTACCGTCGAAATTAGCTCCTCGCGAGGAACTGCTCGCCTAATTTGCTGAAGGGTCACGGGTTTTGCTTCCTCGAGAATCATATGTTAGCATGTTCACGGACGAGTTTTAGCAGCTTTATTATTTTTTTTGCGTGTAACACACTCGGAATATACTCCGGAGATTAATGTCCGATCTAAAGTAGGTGTAATAAGTCCTTAGTCTTTTGTTTTAAGTCATAAACTGTAACGCAATTCCCGGCGAAAGACATTTGCAGCGCTGCCAAAAGCTAGAAGTAGGGGTTTGCTACGTCTGGCAGCGTGAAGAACGCTTTCGCTGGAAGTCACGGCTTCAAGTTTAGGATAAAACCCAGACGCAAGACGATCGATGATGAAAACTTCATAATTTTTTCATGACATTCATGAGGCAGATACACTGTATTGAATGAATCATTACATTTGCATCACGCATTCAGAGAAAAAGCAATATAACAAAAAATGTATATTGTCCCCTTGCTAAGAACAGTACAACATTTTCAGAGGCGATTAAATTTATGCCTTGAAGCCGATGAAGGCAACTTCGAACATTTGCTTTGTGGTTGATTATGTAATTGTTAACTAGTGAGAGGCAAAGGGACTCACGGTAAACAAGCACCCCAAACGTGAAAGACAAGCACCCCAAAGAAAACAGAACTTACTACGTCCACGTCGTTGTTTCTGGGTAATGCTAAAAGTAAGATAATCGCATTTAAACAAACAGCTTCTGAGCGCTTTTAAAACCTTGATTTGACCTTCTGAACGTCAAAATAAAAAATTTAAAAATATCATTTCTGACGTAAAATTTCCCGTTCTCTTCGAATCCGGTGTCAAAAGTAGGCGGTCCCATTTAAAAAAATCACTATGACCTCCAAATGACCTTGAAATTTGACCTCAAGATCAAATTCATTTATTGAGAAAGATGACCCCCATTGTCCTGAACAAGTTTTGTCTTAACTATTTTTCTATATCTGGCTTACCTATAGAGAAATTTGGGTGGGTCCCGTAAAATAGCCCACCGTGTATATAGAATTAATGTGTATAGTTTGATCAAAATTATCTTATAGTTATTGCAAGTAAACGATTATGAAAAAACTGTGTAATAATTATAATATAATAATTATGTGGTTCGCACAACTCTCTAATCATCTTTAGTTGCAACAATTATAAAATAATTGATTAAACAATAAACACATTAATTCTGCATGCCGAACTCTCTACAGTTGTCAGCTGTATGGTTGCCATCATCGTATCTTTTCCTTTAAGTGTAAATTTATTTTGTTATATTGATGTGGCAAGTAATTTAATAAAAATTTCATTCAGATTTCAATATTACATTTTACATGATATATTCTTTTGAGCAAATTTTCTTCATATCTTTTTTGTATCTTTCTACTCTGTCATTTAAACTCATATCAATAATTATTATTTGAAACTCGAGTGAAGATATTCAGATTTGAATTTGCAGTTAGATTAAATTAGATAAAATTTTGTTTTTTGCACCATTTCGCGATTTTGTATCCGCTATTTCTCTCAAGGTAAATATTAAAAAAAAGCACATGAGCAACACACCTCTGGAGCCATATAGCCTCTATGGTCTCCCTTGCGTCCGTGGTTGCGACAACCGCGCGATGTGACATATCTATGGGTGATGACAACGTCCTGACAGACGGCGTGTTTTCACAGATACGTCCTGTCATTGGTTACGACTACCAAGCGGCAATACTTCCGATGAGGATTCCGAGGATAACGACGATTCGTTCGTTCCGCGCGCGCTTCCGGGAATTGGGAGTGCGCGCCGCGATTTCTCCGTTCGGTAGTCTAATTTCTCTTAAAAAATTAACTCTGAGAGCTAAAGCGACTCGAGGAGCGACCCGTTAACCGACTTTAGTCTTTTTTCTTCTCGCCGCGCGCGTCTCGATCGGATTCTTCCGGCATTTTTCTCAGAGGCGCGCCGCAACCAGAGATCTTTTTCCGGCCCGGTGCATATTTTGCCGGTCGTTCGGTTGGTCCAATGCGTCCCCCCTCCCTCCTCCTCTCTTTCCCTCTCACCCTCTTTTCTTTCGCACGGCTCTCTTATGGGAAACTTTTTTTTAAGCTCGAAAAATCCCGCCACACCCATCAAATCCCACGCTCGCGCACCGTGAAAATTAGACAGAGCATCTTGAAAAGTCGTCGTCCCGCTACTCTCATCTACGTCGCGTTAACGAGGTACTGGAGTCAAAAATTAGCGTGAACGAATATGCCCCTAGTAAGAAAGATTGGTTCTACACAAAGAGAAGAATATTGTAGTTCTTTTTACATCACAATTCTTTTAATTTTAATTTTACTACGTTTTTAGTAGTAATATACTATCTAATAATTAGTAAATCAATAAAAAAATTAATCAACCGTCATACAGGTAATCATGAATAATTTAATCGACTAATGAAATTAATTGTAAATCACCGAATAATCGATCAATCAATCACGAGTAACTTGATTGATAAATTTAGTCGTGATTACATATATAACGATTGATTAATTTTGATTATTGGTTACATCGATTATATTAGTCAATAAAAATTTTATTTGATTAATGCCCAACACTGACGCAAGCTGTCATTATCTAACCCTTCCACTAGTCGTTTGTCTTTGTCAATAATTGACCGATATAATTATTTATTAATCAGTATATAGCTAATCAATCAGATAACTTAATTGATTGATGAAATTACTCATAATGACATGCATGATGATTAATTAACATTGATTATTGATTACGTCGATTATTCACTGAAATTTTAATCGACTAAAACTCAATATTAATGCAAATTCTTGCTATATGATCTGTCTTATTGTTTATTTATCTTTCTTTGTAAGAAAAAAAAACACGTTTTTAGTAGTAATATACTATCTAATAATTAGTAAATCAATAAAAAAATTAATCAACCGTCATACAGGTAATCATAAATAATTTAATCGACTGATGAAATTAATTATAAATCACCGAATAATCAATCAATCACGAATAACTTGATTGATAAAATTAGTCGTGATTACATATATAACGATTGATTAATTTTGATTAGTAAGTGAAGAAAAATCTCTCCGTCGCGGCGAGAACGATCTCAAGTCACGATCGGAAGCGAGGCGTCCTCGCCCTGCGGTTTTCTGCCACGATTTCCGCATGACGATCGCGCGGAAACAGCCTGAAGTGGAGGGAGGAGGGAGCGGTGGAATGAAAAGGAAGGGAGGAGTGATTTCATCTGGCTAGAGTCGTATTCCGGGTGTGGAACATTTAAAATTCACGTCAATATTATCCGGTTCGCGCTTTATCGCGGCGCGCGACGCACGCGGCGAGCGAACGAGGAGAGCACGAGAATAGACGCGATATCTTCGGTTGTTGACCGTCCAACGGCGTTATTCGTCGCCCACGATGGACGGACGATGGATGGACGGACGCGGGCAGCGCACACACCATCAGCCGATGGATCGGTCGGTGCCCACCTCGCAAGTCACATCTCCGTGCGTGGCTTCCGGCCGTACTCGTTGCTTCCTCCCATCGTTAATGACCTGGCCGCGTACTACCACCTAACGTCGTTTACCTTCAGGTGTGGCATCGCGCACGAGCGCCATGGGAAAAACGTGGCGCGCACGTGATCGTCCGCGTACCTAAGCCGGCTGGCTGGCTGGCGTGCCTCTCCCTCTCTCACCCCCTCTCTGTGTGTCTTTCTCTTTCTTAAGAGGAAGCCAGCCGTGCGCCAGATTACACTCGCTCGTCGGCTAATTAATTTACGTTATGTTAAATTACGTTAATGCAGTGGAGGGATTATCCTCTTATCCTGCTTCCTCCCTCTTCTCTACCGCGCGTTTTGCTCGGCCGAGTCGCTCATATCGATTCCCTGCCCCGTTTGTGATCTTTTTCCTCACTCGCTCCTTACATCCTGCAACCGCGTGATGCGGCTTCCTTGCCGGACTTACTTGTAAGTGAGTGCACCTTTTTCTGCCTTCGCGCCTATCGCTCCGCCGAGTTCTGTACTCGGCGTTTTCCGCAGCTTATTTATCGCTGCACGTTCACGATAAAGTTACGATTATTACAGAGTACGGGTGAAGAGTTTGCCGGAGAAGACCCTTGGAACGCCTTCGTCGATTGCCTTGATCACCCGTGAAAAGAGTGTGTGTGTGTGTGTGAAAGAGCGTGTATGAAAGGGAGTGTGTGTATGTGAGAGAGAGTCTATGTAAGAAAGAGAGAGAACATTTCCCGGTTTCGATACCGCTTTCCCCCGTTAATGACCTGTCAACCGCTCAATTCCGCCACTCCCCTCCCTTGCCTCCTGCCTGCCACCACCGACGACACCCATATCGCGTTCAGGTGCATCGCATACGATCATGTGTGTATGTTCGCGCTGGTCCATTGCGCGCGGACGAAAAGGAAATGCAGGAAACGATTTCACGCAACAACGCTCGCGGTTAAAGAGCGACATTCGCTCGTTACAGTTCTCGGAATATTTTCGGAGGAAAAAAATAAAGGGCACGGCGCTGAAAGGCGGAGGCAAATCTCTCTCCGATTAGGTTTCTAGTTACACGAGTTGTCACGAAAGTCCTTCCTCCATTAACCGTCTTCTCTCAGAAAAATAACATTAATATTTTGTTATGGCAACAATATTTTGGCAAGTGATATCTCAATATTTTCTTGCAGTATTACGATCTTCGTATAGTATTAAGATAATTCTCGAAATATTTACGGAAAGAAACAAAGAACGCGATGCTGAGAGATGCGATTTTCTTTGATAACAGCTTAATCACTTTTCTTGTACGAATTATCCCAAAGAGAAAAATAATACTTCCTGTATTGACAGTCTTCTCGGAAAACGACGACGCGGGCTTTGATTTCTGCGTGTGTTCCACGCCACGAATATTATGACTTTGGTGAGGCGATGTGCTCGCCAAAAAGAGTTCAATGGGCGGGAGGAGCTTTTTCACGAGAACGCTACGTGGAATCGCTGTTTGGTCTGTTATGCCACTGCCGAAGACCGCGCTCTTCAAAGAGATATATACGTTGATTCAAAAGAGTTAATAATAAACGCACCTCCCGCGCCCAAACGCACCGGAAGAAACGATTACGCGCGAGAAGAATTGCGAGTAATTAATTATTTTTTCAATTAATTATCGAATTTAATTGTCGATTAATATAAGCCTATTCAATTAAAAATGTTTTAATTAACCACTGAAATCTAATTAAAAATCATTCAATTAACCTTTAATTTGAAGAAATTCAATTAAAAACTGTTGAATTAACGATTAAAACGAGCGAAAATAATTAAAGATTATTTGATTAACGATTAAACATAGTCAATTAAATAACCCCTTAATTATATTGACTATGTTCAATTGTTAATCGAATAATCTTTAATTACTGTCGCTCGTTTTAATCATTAATTCAACAGTTTTAAATTCCTTTAAAATAATCGTTAATTGAATGATTTTTAATTAGATTTCTTGAAGTCAGTGGTTAATTAAAATATTTTCTATTGAATACGCTTATATTAATCGTCAATTAATTAAATTAGAAATTATTTATTCAAATCAATTATTAAATTGAGGTGAATTTGATATTTTTACAATTCTGTTTCAAATAAAATCAACGGACGATTCTTTGATGGAATCGCGATTTGAATAAATCGAGAAGTGCGTCGGTTAATAAAACCCATTGATCCACATTTTACTACACTGTCGTCTGTGCGATTGGAATTCGCGATTGGAATGCGCAATTAGAATTCGCGGATACAGGAGAAGTCACGCTGTGAGAATAAGAGAGCAAAAATTAAACGAGGGAACGCCTACACTTCGCGCCCGCATCATCACAAGATAAAAGTATCAGTCCCGAACGCACGTGCGTAGAGAGAATTTTATAACTGAGGAGTACATTAAAATTTTGCAGTAATATATTATCCTTTCATTTTTTATATGTGCTACTTGGAAACTGTAGGGTGCTATTGAAAAATTTGCTGTTTTACTCTGTAAGAAATTTGCTATGTTACTTAACAAGATAGATCTTACTAGCAATCTTGATCTATTAAAAACATATATGACACAATTGAAAAGAATTTATATGAAAAAGAACTGTAATATTTTCTCCGTGTATCTAATCCTGAAAATTCTTACTGCTTTGCTCTTCGAATACGAATATTTAAATTTTCAACGTACATGCAAAAAAAGGATTAGCCTCAAGAGCTAAAATATAACAGCTAAGAACATGTCATTGAAATAAGCAGAATTAATGTCGTTACTACTACACTGAGAGAAAAATATATCTAGTAATTAATAAGTATTTACAAGTATTTATTTTTGGTGGATACACTATTTATTCAAATCTAAATTCTATTATTTAAATAGAACAAACAAGTGCTTTCATGAAAAACTTGGATTTTATCAAGATTTAAAGAAATGTATATTTTATTATTTAAAAAATATTTTGTTTAGTACCCACCAAATAAATATTTACTATTTCTTAGATATTTTTGTTTCTCAGTGTGAATATAGAAGGTTTCCATTATTATCAATTCGGTTTTCACTTAAATTGCACTTTATGCCCGTCGAAAACGTAAAATTGACGAGACTGCTAATTAATCACGTCACCGTAACAACGAACCGTAGACGACACGAAAAAAGAAATCTCAACAATTCGATCGCAGATTGTTAACTTTGGCGCAAACACAAAATGTCTTTCGTACTTACATAATCACGCTGTTCGATCCTTGTGGCGATTTCACGTTCACCGGAAGCGCGGTAATTTTCCCCGTGCAATGGCGTTGGTTTCAAGTCGCTACGACGTCCACAAGTGGAGTTATTCACAATTATATCGATCCGCGCTCTAGATCTTTCGGCGAAAAAGACGCGACGAGTGAAAGGAATGCGGAGCGCGGCTATCTCTCTCTCTCTCTCTCTCTTTCTCTCCCGGCGAGTCACTTACTACTGTACGCGACGGCACGCGGTGGTACGACTCATTGCCCTCCCCTCCTCCCCCCATCCTACGGACTCAGATAAGCAGACTCCGCCCACTTTCTCGGCGCGGTCATTCACCTCACTTTAGCACACATCGCGCCGACGCCAGAGCAAGTACACGCATCCGTGTTAGACATGCATGCAGCGAGGTTTCAAACGTTTATAACACGCGAAATAAATCGAGATAAATCGAGGTAGCGATATAAAATAAAAAGGAATCTCCTTGGCACGCGTCTATACTGCTCTTTCATCGTTCAGTTGAAAGAGTCGAGTGTTTTAATCGATTGAAGCGAATACGGTGGTTGAAATTGCGAGTAATTAATTACCTTTTCAATTAATTGTTGAATTTAATTAACGATTAATATAAGCCTATTTAATTAAAAATATTTTAATTAATCACTGACTTCAAGAAATCTGATTGAAAATCATTCAATTAACGATTGAACATATAATTAAGGTAATGTAAGTTAATGTAATTAAGGGTTATTTAATTGACAATTAATATAAGCAAATTTAATCGAAAGGCACAGTAAGACGATTGACCAATTGATATGTGTGTGTGTCAATCAAAATTAGTAGTTATTTACATTGCTCATGGTAACCAACCGAGCTGAATATATGCTTACATATATATATATATATATATATATATATATATATATATATATATATTGCTTATATTAATTGTTAATTAAATAACCCTTAATTACATTGACTATGTTCAATCGTTAATTGAATAATCTTTAATTATTTTCGCTCGTTTTAATCGTTAATTCAACAGTTTTTAATTGCATTCCTTCAAATCAATCGTTAATTGAATGATTTTTAGATTTCTTGAAGTCAGTGGTTAATTAAAATATTTTCAATTAAACTTATAGGCTTATATTAATCGTCAATTAATTAAATTAGAAATTATTTACTTAAATCAATTATTAAATTGAGGCGAATTTAATTGATATTTTTACAACTCTGCGCACGATTCGTGTTCTCTCTCGATGACACGAACGCTCGCCATTATGAATCTCGACGTTTCCAAAGGCAATTTGGAAATCCGTTCGATCTCTTCTCGCCTTCCACATGCCAAGAAAACATCTTTCAAGCGCATTGCGCAAGCAGCAATTTCCGCGTCTCAGGGTGACGCAAACGCCACTTTATCCAAATTTGTACACATTCGCTGTTCTACGGCGAAAATCGTCGAGATTGGCGCGGCCGGATTTAGGAAGCGATTATTCACGGTGGAATTTACTCGGCCGGAAAACAATGTTCTAAATTTACGCGACGATTTCCTCGTTGACTGGTCGTCCAAGCGGAGCCGCTGTGATAGACTCTACGTTACGTTCTCCTTATGTTCGTCTCTGTTAGATCATACTCTTTTAAAGTGAATCAGTAAATATTTCTGAGTTAATCATCAGTAAGAGGAGTATAAGCACCGAATATAAGTCGAGTATATTGCACCGAACCGTATAAGCAGTGAACATTTACCGAAATTCTTTCAGTGGAAATACTCCCACTTTACTGCTCCATCTTATACCTCAATGATTTTATAAGTGAGATTTTACCGCAAAACCTATACTGAAGAAAAACATGCTTGAAAATTATTTGTGGCATGTAAATTTTACTAATAGAAAAAAATAAATTTTATTTCTCAGGGGTAGGGGGGGGGGGATAAACTTTACTTCATTGAAATAAACTTTGTATCCCACAAATCAATTTTCTAGTAAATTTTTTCTTAGTCACATATGTTGTATGATGCGTCAAGTCCAATTTTCTACTCTGTAAAATATAATCGGTGTATTCTTCCCTGAAATGCAATACTTATAACTGGGCGGTTCAGTTATATTATCGGTGCATTCCCAGTGGGATGATACGGAAAAAATTAATAATGAACAAGCGGCCTGTTTTATTGAGCTGTCGTTAAAGAAAACTAATCTGTTGTTAAAAAAAAGAGATAAAAATTAACGAAAGTCTATTAAAAATTCGCCTCAATTAATAATTGATTTAAGTAAATAATTTCTAATTTAATTAATTGACGATTAATATAAGCCTATAAGTTCAATTGAAAATATTTTAATTAACCACTGACTTCAAGAAATCTAAAAATCATTCAATTAACGATTGATTTGAAGGAATGCAATTAAAAACTGTTGAATTAACGATTAAAACGAGCGAAAATAATTAAAGATTATTCAATTAACGATTGAACATAGTCAATGTAATTAAGGGTTATTTAATTGACAATTAATATAAGCAATATATATATATATATATATATATATATATATATGTAAGCATATATTCAGCTCGGTTGGTTACCATGAGCAATGTAAATAACTACTAATTGACGTTGTATGATGCGTCAAGTCCAATTTTCTACTCTGTAAAATATAATCGGTGTATTCTTCCCTGAAATGCTATACTTATAACTGGGCGGTTCAGTTATATTATCGGTGCATTCCCAGTGGGATGATACGGAAAAAATTAATAATGAACAAGCGGCCTGTTTTATTGAGCTGTCGTTAAAGAAAACTAATCTGTTGTTAAAAAAAAGAGATAAAAATTAACGGAAGTCTCGTCTCGAGGAGCTGGTGTTCCCGCGAAGAGCCGCGAGACAATTCATGGTTCTCGCTCGACGACAACCGGGAGGACTGACTCTCTCACGAGGAGAGTCGCGACGAAAGATTTTCCCTCGTTCCCCTCGAGCCCCTGCGCGCTTCTTCACGGCTCACCCCGAACAGTGATGGCTCTATCGCGGAATGAACCGAACGCCGTTTAGCATTTCAATGAAAACTATTCCTCGAGCAGATTCGGCGAGACAGAATGAAAAATAATGTATAAATATTTGCGTCGTCGAATTTGTCTCGGCGACAGTGAGAAGAAATATTTAACATGAAAAAGCAATTCGGGGTAATTAAATTCAACGAAGAAGAGTTACATGCGCGTCAAGCGCGATTATTTTTATCTCTTCAACGGAGAATTATACATTTTATGTGTACGTTACCGTCGCAGCTCGTATACACAAGATGTCTCGGGAATAGGCGGCTAAACTTTAAGAGAGAATATTCTATTTATTGTAAAGATAAAAAAAGATTCATGTCACCCCTATAAATCCGAAGACATTTCTTGCTATAAATGTTTTCTTTGTCAACAAATATGAATTTCTTTCTTTCTTTATTGTTGAATATAAAACGTGCTCTTGAAGTTTCATTAACGCTATTTTAACTCTTACACAAGGTTGATAATCTTTCTAATTATCACGATTTATACTCATTCCAATTCGATCTATTTGATAACAAATATTAATATTAAAAAAAAAAAAATAAAAAGGGAGAAGATATTTAATATATCCTAGTATTAATGATAAGTATTACATATTGTCGTCGTGTTACTTTGACTATTCTACGTTGAGTTCATATTGAGCATTTCTAAGTGTTAAATAATATATGTTACATTTTTGTGTTGATTTTTTATACATTATTTATGCTATTTGTTTATATATTTGCGTCGCGTTACATTAGCACATAAATTAGAGTGGATGAGTTGAAATATGTAAAGTGTATTAATTTTAACACCAAATTTTTTACAATGTATGAACCAAAATTATATTTATGTCTAAGGGACTTTGCAAATCGACTGATTGCTTCCAAATTACATGCCGCCTATCTATCTTTTCGGGACGATAAACAGAATATGCTCTTAAAGTTTGGTCGCTCGCTTCTGAAACTCCCTCTCTTTCTCTCTTTCTGCATATATATCATGATATTAGATAAATATTATAAATCTTATCATGCAAGCCTCTTTCTCTGCACGTTCGTCGGTTTCCTCATCGGACCTTGAAAAAACAGGGACTTCCGACGGCGTTCCCATACGTGGAACCGAGCTACCTTGCTGGGAGATCGGGGGAAGCTGCGAGTCGTCGAAAAAGAGAGAGACATCGGCAGGAACGCGAAGCCGAGAGCAGCGGGAATAATAATTCCGTCAACCGCGCTCGTTTCCTCCGCTCCCTCGGTACAACTTCGCACCTTCTTCGTGCCTCATAACTCGCACTTCGTCGTCTCGCATCACGCCCGTTCGAAGGGAGCCACGAGAGAGAAAGAGAGTGAGAGAGGGTGGGTGGAAGAGAGGGAGAGAGACACCGGGCTCCTTTTCTCCGTTAAATCAAAAATACTTCTCCGAATTCCCCCGAATGTGTCTAAGCGCGCGCCTCCTCCCACGCGATTTTCGTCGCGACTAAAAATACGTGTTCTCGTAAAAAGAACGTTATTTCCTACGTTATCCGATATTAGTCTGCGGCTATGTTGAATCGCGGTCGGTTAACCGCGCGTGTCGTTACCTCGTCGATGGTAGCATGAGAACCGCAAGTTCCAACCATCCATTCACCCATCCATCCATCCATCCAACCAACCAACCAGCGCAACTTGCATTCCACGGGAGCGCGCGTGCGGTTCCCCGTTCTCGTATCCTCGTCGTCGACGACGATGTCGCGCGCGACTCTCGCGTTACCGGACTATTTATACGTACGAGCAGCTAATTCGTTTCCCCCTCGCGCGTTCACCTCGCGGCGGTCGGAGCCCGCGGCGGCGATGGTGGATTTAAGGTGTTTTCGATCAGTGACAGCGAGACGAGCGAGCAGCGCGAGGCCGACCGCCTGACAGGCAGAAGCACGCGTCCTATCGTTCGCCAGCATCTACCGACACGTACTAATTAGCCCGGATAATCCACCGTGAATAACGATCTGTCCTCTTGTACGAACAAAACGTGCGAGTTCAGATAACGATCTTACAGGGGACGATATGCATATAGAAACTCGCGATCGATATCCATCGAAACTACCAATCTTGCTCTATCTTTCTCTTTCTCTCTTTTTCCTCTCTCCATCTCTCTCTCTCTTTCTCTTTTTCTATATATATCCCTCTCCTTCTCTCTCTCTCTCTGCGATTTGTTAAGTGTACACATGCGTCGTCTTCTAATTTCTATACCATGCTTTTTCCGCATTTTGACTACTATTCAGTTGTATATTGTGACATTACGCAAGAATTTAACTCGAAGTGACAAATATCTCAATTCTTGTGCGCGATTTATACATCGACCAAGACGTAATCATATTTCTCCGTTTCGCCAGCAGGAAAAACGACTCGCTATCGAGCATAGAAAACTATATAACAAGAGATGTTTCCTTTTTACAATTTTGCAAATACAATCTCTCTCATATCACTTTGCTTTTCCTTTTCTCCGTCTGCTACAATTTGACTTACCCGAGTCACGAGCTGCAGGATTGTCGCACAGAGCTATTTAACGAATCGCTTATACTTCTTGCATCAAAACTCTGGAATGTCCTGTCTGACAAGTAAACCTACCCAAAAGATATACTCCGATTTCTTTCTAATTTAGTACAAATGTAGAAGTATAAAAAATATTTAGGTCTTTTTTTCACAAGTAAACCTACCCAAAAGATATATTCCGATTTATTTCTAATTTGGTACAAATGTAGAAGTATAAAAAATATTTAGGTCTTTTTTTTCATTTTGGCCTATTTTGAGTTTCACGGGCAGTTTATAGCTTTTTAATATTCTCACTCCTATCATCCACAAATACAAAAAAATGCATAAAAAATAAAATTTAATACAAGATATAGTTAAATAATTTTAACAAAATCGGCACAGCTAAGACACGAACCATTCCAAATTTCTTCAGCCGAGATTCCAATCGAAATATTTTAAATCTGTGTAAAATTAGTCAAAAATGATTCGAATCTCGGCCAAACCGAGAAAGAGAGAGAGAAATCTGGAAATTTTAATTAAAATTTTAACAAAATCGACATAGCTAAGACATGAATCATTCTAAATTTCTTTTTTTTTTAACCGAGATTCCAACCGAAATATTTTAAATCTGTGTTAAATTAGTCAAAAAAAAAAAAATGTTAATAGTACCCACCCAAAAAATATTTATTAATTTTTTTAATGCAAAATCACGAATAATTTCATCGATCTATAAAATCACAAGTCATTTATTGGCAAAATTAATTATCAATCAAATTCGGACATTGCTTTATTACACATTGATTAATAATTAATTTCATCAATCAAATAAATTATTCGTCATTAAATATATGACGACTAATTAATTTTATTAATTTAGACTAAAATTTATTTTACTTAAGGAAAATTTTCACTGATTAATACTCAACACTGTTGTCAAACAATATTGTCGTCCTATTTTTTAAATATTCGCACCAATTGTGATCGGCTTTCATTGGTTTTCTCTCTTTCTCGCTCTTCCTTCTGTTGTATACCCAAGAGCCATGTTTATATAGTTTTTGTTTGGTGCAGAAAATAATGAATCTTTTAACGGTTCTCTCTCTCTTTCTGTCCGAGAAAAAACGAGTCGCACCTTGATGAACGAGATTTACTTCGTCGCTGGGCGCAAGAGGTAAATTCACGCGGCGCGTGGATGCGACTCCGCTGTAACCCGAAAGGGTCGAAAGGGGAACGTTCTTTTACGGGGCACCATAAAGATTTATATTTAGACGGTACGTGACGCTACAAAGACCCTCGGCTTTCAGGCTGTCCCAGATAAATTTTTAGATGCGCTCGCGCGACCACTTAGCATTAAACTATAAAAATAAGATCGATGAATCATCAAGATGAGTTACGGCGCTCACGCGGGAGACGAACGAGCGTTAACACGGCGCGACTCGCGAGTTATTTTGCGGCGGCGCGTGTTCCATTAACGACAACAACATCGCTTAAATACAATGTTGGGCGCCAATTAATTAAAATTTCATTTCATTAAAATAATCTGTGAATCGATAATCAAAACTAATCAATCGTCATAAATGTAATTTGCGAGTAATTTAATCAATGAATTAATTATTAATCAATGTACAATCAATTAAAGTTTGATTAATATTTAATCTCATCAGTCGATTCAATTATTCGTTATTATCCAAATAGATAATCATAAGTGAAACTAATATATCATTATCTATATCATTCACGAAAAAAAAAATTTCACTACTATGGCTAATCATGATTTGATGAAAATATATTTGTTGCTATAACTAAAAACGTGCAGCTGCAACTAAAATTTTCCGTTATGTTTCTATTTCTTTATTCTTATGTGATAAATATAAGTGCTGTATGAACTCATGAAGAACTCGACAAATCAATCAATAAAATCGCTGCCAAATTTATGTACCTGGACTATCTGGACTATACACAATATATGACGATTGATTAATTTTGATTATCGTTTTGCCGATTATTTGAGTCGAATCGACTTTTAGTCAATTAATGCTCAACATTGGAAGCGCGTCGAGGTATCAGAAATTCGATTTATATCTGGATATATATGATAACTGATCAATTTTGATTTAGCGATTATTGGAAGCAAATCTCAACTTTTATCCGATTAATGCTCATAAATGATCATCTCCGCGAAGACTAGTTCTTTTTCGAAAGCGGCGAAGTATCGGCAATCGGATTTATCGCGAGAGTGTGTGCGACACGACGAATATGGAGTTAAGTAAATAAATGTCTCGTGGACTAGAGCGCGAGACACGACGGGCACAATACGACGACGACGACGATGACGACGACGCGCGTCCTCTCTGCACGAGCGGCGAGCGTAAATTAGCACGGCTGGCGATCGCCACGAGCGAGTTTCATTAATTCGACTGGATAATAATAGGTATCCGCGAGGTCTGCGGGTCGTTACGATTAGGCGAGTCATCGTGGGCTTTCTATAAATAACGGCCGGAGACAGACATCGCCAGGGGGTGGAAAAGGGAGACACGGGCAGAGCGGGAAGGGAGCGAGAAAAAGAGAAGGGTGTGAGAGCGAAAGAGAGAGAGAGAGAGAGAGAGAGAGAGAGAGAAAGAGAGGGGGAGAAAGAGTGAAAGACAGAGAAATAGAGAAGGCTGGTAATCTCGACAGTTCCACCACCGTTCGTTTCACCGTCGTTCATGGTGTGTTGGGTATCCCGAGGGAAACGAAAAGGTGGTCGACGATAGCGACACATGTCCCGAATGTGTTCCGGACACACAGTAGCACAGGGGGAACGAAAGAAAAATAGGGCTGGTTTCTGTGGTCGTGCCGGCGCGTTGAGATTACCTGCGAGAGATGACGACGACTTACGCCACCACCGGGATTATGTTAACAGGCTGCAAAAAAGTTCACCCAAACCTTAACCCAAAACAGCACATTTTCGCATTCGACTTCTTCCGGTATTCCGCTTTCAGGCATTCAATATCGGAAGAGAGAATTATCGTTTTTCCGAAGCATTCATTCTATCCCTTGAGTACACATGTCAAAGTGGTCTGATCTGTCCGTTTGTCCTTTCGCATTTTGTTACAAAGAAGGAAGTGGTAGATCAGTTTCACGCAATTTTGTTCCCGGTTAAATTTGAGTGGCGAACCTGCTCGAGAGAGGAAATGGCCTGATATCGAATATCTGCGCGGGAAAAGTGCTGTTGCATCAATGGAATTGGCCAACAGTGCTGTAATTCGAGTAAATCCTCTCGATTTAATAGTAATATTGTTAAAACCAGTACATTGTTCACGAAAAAAAATTTCACTACCGCGGCTAATCATGATTTGGTGAAAATATATTTATTACTGTAACTAAAAATTCGCTGCTGCGACTAAAACTTTTGTTACTACATCGCTTTCACAACTAAAGATATGTCCATTGGAAACTTTACGTATCTCTAAGTTGACGAGATTACGTTATCAATGTTATTAACGAGATTAACGTTATTAACCTTTAGACTGCCGGGAAAGTCACTTTTGTGATGATTGCACCAATCTCAAAATTCTGTGCTATGTGTATGTTACTTTTATAGAAAAGTTTTTGAGAAAAAAAATCACTTTTTAATGAAAAAATATCGGCAGCCTAAAGGTTAACGAGATTCAGCTACCATACACAGGTTCTCGCACACTCATAAAAAAAATATGATAATGACAAGTACTTTTTATACTTTGTAATTTGTTGAATTTTGTATTGCTTTATTTTATGTTGTTATTTAGCAAAAGTTATCTTTTTATAAATAAGACAATTTGTTAAATACAAAATTTATTATTTAATACGTAAGACTGTTTATTACAGTTTATTTTCTCCAGCAAAGAAGAAAATACTATTTCCACAACTATCTTTTCAAGCTGTTTTCCACGTTATTTAATAAAGATTATCCTTCATGAGTAAAATAATTTATTACATATGAAAGTCACTTTTTAACAAGGTTATTTATTATAGCTTGTCATATTCAACAAGAAAATAATGAAAGGTTCTCGTTTGTATCTCGTGTGTCTGGTTGCGTAATAAGAAAAAAGAGAGAAAATCACTTTCAATTAATCGACGGCAACCTTCTGATCGGCATACGAGCGCATGAAAAACGCGGAGAACTCTCGTCCCCGCGTTCACGTCTCGGAATGGCGCGAAAACTGCATCGCGTGCGCGCACGTGTGCGAGGCGAGGCGACGCGCAACGCATCGCAACGAAGAAGCGCACGAGCAGCAGCAGCAGCAGCAGCAGCAGCAGCAGCAGCAGCAGCAGCAGCAGCAGCAGCAGCAGCAGCAGCAGCAGCAGCAGCAGCAGCAGCAGCAGCAGCAGCAGCAGCAGCAGCAGCAGCAGCAGCAGCAGCAGCAGCAGCAGCAGCAGCAGCAGCAGCAGCAGCAGCAGCAGCAGCAGCAGCAGCAGCAGCAGCAGCAGCAGCAGCAGCAGCAGCAGCAGCAGCAGCAGCAGCAGCAGCAGCAGCAGCAGCAGCAGCAGCAGCAGCAGCAGCAGCAGCAGCAGCAGCAGCAGCAGCAGCAGCAGCAGCAGCAGCAGCAGCAGCAGCAGCAGCAGCAGCAGCAGCAGCAGCAGCAGCAGCAGCAGCAGCAGCAGCAGCAGCAGCAGCAGCAGCAGCAGCAGCAGCAGCAGCAGCAGCAGCAGCAGCAGCAGCAGCAGCAGCAGCAGCAGCAGCAGCAGCAGCAGCAGCAGCAGCAGCAGCAGCAGCAGCAGCAGCAGCAGCAGCAGCAGCAGCAGCAGCAGCAGCAGCAGCAGCAGCAGCAGCAGCAGCAGCAGCAGCAGCAGCAGCAGCAACAACAACGACGACGGCGGCGGTGGTGGCAGCAATAGTGCTGGTGGTGGTGGAGTAGGATGAGGATGTGGAGGTGGTGGACGGTTGGAGGAGGAGGGGAGGAAAGGACGGACGGCGAGGAGACGCGCTCGGCGTTAGAAAGGGAGCGAGAGGGATCGAAGGTACACCGTGCCGACGGAGTGGGGCTCCGAGTTTCGCCGGCGATCCCATGGCGGTGTAGTGGGGACGCGAGAGACGACTAACCACGAGGGGTTGCGGAGGGAACGAGCGCGCGGACGAGCGGTTATTTCAAGCGACGGCTCTTCTGGCACTTCGCCCCGAGCTTTCCTCCTCGTGCTGCACATCCTCCTCTCTCGGGCCCGCGAGTAGTGCCAGAGTCCCGTCAGTGTCGCCGCCGCGACGACGGCAGCCTCCTCGACGAGACGACAGACCAGAGGGACAGAGAAAGAGAGAGAGAGATAGAGAGAGAAAGCAAGAGCCAGTCAGAGCGCAGCGAGTATCGCGAGTGGCCGGCCGGAAGGACGGACGCGTGTTTTCGGAGCGATCTGTTTTGACGGCGACACGCGCTCGTTGTCAGGAAGCCGCTACCGGAGGGGTCGGTCGGTCGATCGATCGATCGATCCTGCGCGCGTAATTTCGAACTTCAGTGACACGCGGCAGTGACGATCAAGCCGGCGAAACGGCTTCGAGGGTGTGACAGTCTTGGTGTGTCTCAGTGAATGGACCTTGCGTGCACGGTGATAAGATCGGGGAGAGCCGCGAGAACCGGAGGAACGTTGTGTACGGGAATTTCATACGAGAGAAAGAGGAAAACAGGGGAAGACTTCGAAGGAGAGAGTACCGTCGCCGGGAAATCGCGCGAGTTCCGAGTGGACGGAAGCGAGGGGAAACCTTGGAGAGACTGGAGGATGGAAGCCGCGTGGAAAAGAGCGAAGGAGGATCTATAACGACGCGCCGCCGTCGCCGCCGACCGGCCTGAAATAACAGCGGGAATACGTGCACAGTGAATCAGCTCTCGTTCGTTCGGTCGTTCGTTAGTTCGTTCGTTTCGTGGTGCAGCGCGACTCTCCTCTTGGAGCAGTGACTGGAGCGAAGGGAGCTTCGTTCAAGCCACCCCTCTTCTGTACCTGTGAACTCTGCGTTGATCTCGGGGTTCAGTGCGCGCGATCAACGACACAGGCTCTATCCAGAGAGAGAGAGAGAGAGAGAGAGAGAGAGAGAGAGAGAGAGGACCCGGGGGTTCCCGAGAGAGATTGGGAGAGAGGAGAAAGAGCGGATTGAGAAAAGCCAGAAACGCCAGAGGCACGTCGGCGACGAGGGAGAGGAAGGCGACGTGAAGAAGGGACAAGAGGGGTGTTTTCGAGCCGGAGGAGACTTTCTCGGAAAGGAGTTCGCGAGCGTGGCAATATCGTGAGTACAACACTGGCTGCTACGTATACTTGTAGATAAAGACGCAGACGTGGAGCGGACGGACGTGGGCGGGCCATTAATCAGACTTGGAAAGCTGAATTGGACCAAGAGTGTCTCACGTCGTCGGGTGAAAATTACCGCCCGCTCGCGTCTGCCCGCGATCTCATCACCACCGTGCAATTCCCATCCCATTGCCGAGAATCCTCGTTTCCCGTCGCGCTTTCTCCCCGAAATAGGTGCAAGACTCGAAAAGTATCAATGCCCGAACCCGATCCTAAACATTGTTTTCATTCTAAATTTCTTGGAGCGAAGCTTCATTCTAAGGCAAGGTGACAATCAAATCACACTAATTTGAGTGATTTCTTCACATAAAGTAAATTCTCCGCTCTGAGTTGTTAAGTAAAAATCTTCACTCGAAATTGAATACTCTCTAAATCTTTTAGAGAGAAAAGTAAAGTGACAGTAAATTCACTCGAATTCGAGTTATTTTCCACTCTCTGAATCGTTAATGTTTTCACTCGAAGAGAGCGAATCATTTTACCGCCAGGGGAACTTTATTCCACGTTTATTCCGATCGATTGAAACATCCGTTTATATGAAGCCAGAATCTATTACGATCTTCAATGAAATACTCATTCTTGTGATATCGAGTAACGGTATTTCCGCCTCGAGTGAAAATACTACCACTTTTCACTCCATGAAATTTAGAGAGTTGGTTTTTAAATATGAATATATTTAAATTTCTAACATAAAAATATACATATATTGAACATATATATGTATTCGATGTTAAAATTTTAAATATTCAGAAACCAAAATTACAAAAATGGCTAGAATAAAGTGTACATCCAAGAATTGATACTCATGTAAATTTGGCAATAACTTTATCAGATTATTTATAAAGAGTGCGTCCCTTATAAGCAGATTATATGACACTAATATCTTTCACATAGAATGACAAAGCAAAGATACGAAAGAAATAAAAAAAAAATTACTAAAGTTTGCACCAAACGATATGCCATGTAAAATATAATACAAAAATCTGAGTGCAACGTTTAATATATTTCTCGCTGCGTCAATATGACAAATTTACACTATTACATATAATTTACATTATTACATTACAAATAAACTCAATGATTAATTATACATTTGCTTTATAAATATATTAATAATTATTAATGTATCAATAAGATTATTAATAATTAAAAAAAAATTGTAAAGTTCCCATCATCAATTAGTTTGTGATAATCGTGAAAGTCTATCTGGCTCCGAAATCTTGCTCAGATAGACTTGAACTCTATTTTTTGAAACTACGTTTATCAGATAGATATACTAGATTATATTGTGACTATTAAATTTACATCATATATAGTGATGTAAATTGTTTTATATTTATTTAGCTATGAATTTACTTAAAATTGCATTCATATTATATTTTGCATGATATATTGTTTTGAACAAAGTTTGGTTTTTTTTTTTGTGTCTTTTTTGTATTTCTATTTTGCCATTCTATATGAGATTAACATTCTATGTGAGTGCCATATATTCATAAGAGACGCAACCTTTAAAAAGCGATTAGTGTGTGTGAAGCTGTTGCCAAATTTACACCTGTTTGGGTGAAAGACTGCGTAGACGCGCAAATTAGAACGATATTGACCCTGTAATGATCTCATTTTCGCGGATATATATATAAGATAGACAAAAATTCTCTAAATTTTAATGTAGAGATATTCAACGTAAGATTCTCATTCCCGATGACGCTCGCGTTTTCTTCGAAAGTGCTGGTCGATTGCGTGAGTCACTTTGCGTAGACGCGGAAATTGGATCAATATTAATTGACTGATTATCTCATTGTCACGAACTACATTTCCTTCAAATAGACAAATGCTCGTTAAACTTTAACTTCAATACGGAGAAAAAAATTGGTTGAATTTTCTTAGAGATGACAATGATGCAAGGAAACATGTTTTGCTTGAAGGAGACAGTTCTTATGAACCAAATTCCATTCTTAACAACCGAAAATTCTATTTCCTTTAACCAACACGCAGTCAGTTGTATTATTTTCATGTTAATTCGGCTAATTTTTTTTCTTTGTAAACGTGAAAATATGATTGAAAAAAGTCAAAAATATGCTGCAAATCGCTGTAAATAATTTGAGTCACAGGTTATTTTAAGAGACATATAATAATGTTTAAACGTGATAAATGATGCGACGTAAAACGATAAGGAATACGTGAAAAGAGATTTAGCCAAAATAATAAACTTGAATTAGCGGTATAGTTACGGGAAATCAAAGAAAATCTTTAAAGCGATACACTCGCTGGAGTGAAATTTCTTGGAGTGGAATCTCACTCGAAACGAGTAAGAAGTGGCAGCATTTTCATTATCGGAACGATAGAGAAAATACTGCCACTTGAAATCGCAAGAGTGACTGTTTCACTCGAGCTTAGAGTGGATTCTGACTCTGTACGAGCTAATATTTCAATCGACCAGAGCGAATGTTCTTCTGTGGCATGCATCAAATGCATTCTTCAGTTTTGAGTCAAAATATTCACTCGGTGGTTCAGAGTGGAGCATTCACGCCATATGAGTAAAGAATCACTCGATTACGACTCGGTGTCCACTCCGTTTTTCACTCCAAGAAATTTGAAGACTACCAGTTGAGTTTTACTTTCTCGATGCGATAAATATGACATAATGATTCACAGAAAAAAGGACATTCTTGTTGCTATTACATAGCGTTAAACAGAGATAAGTTACTTGTCAGAATATATTTTATAACTCAACGAAGGAAAACCTATTCTTATTATTCAAAAATAATCATGAATATGAAGGGGAAGGGAAAGTACAAAACATTGAATGGAGAATATGATGTTTTTAAATGTCGGAATAAGATATCATTGTCACCAAAATAATTACACTATACTTCTTATAAGATTGTTGTAATATTAAAATAAAATTATAACATTAATGAAATTCAAGACCTTAAAATTCTTCTAAAGAGATTATATGTCGTTACTCATATATAAAAATAATTCGTTAATTTGAGTATAATTTGAGTTAGTTTTAGATAGATAGACAAATAGATAGATAGATAGGGAGAGAGAGGGAGAAACTATACATAACATACAGTTAAAAACACATTTTCAGTCCGATATATCTCAGTGCTATCTGTTAATGAGAATTACATCAAAATAATAAGAACGAGTTTTTCTTCGTTGAATCACACAAGATATATCCTTGCAAGTAACTTACCTTCGTTTAACGCTACGTGATCTCCTTATTAGAAGATTAATACGTCAGAAATAAAGGTATCTTCCAAACAAGAATGTCCCTTTTGTTTGCATAGACACCCGGGCCTGATATAACGCGAATGGACGCGTTATGGACGTGTTCCGGCTACGCAATCGCGGAAATGCATGAAGATGCATGTGCGTCATCGAAAGGTAGCCAGGTCGGGGCAATGACGCGCGCGATATCGATAGATTTTGCCGGGTTGTAACCCGCATGTACGGCGCGCGCATGTACGATCCGCGAAGACATCGTTCGGGAATGCAGCTTTAATTGGTATTGCGTCGTTGGACGATTAAGCGGATCCGTGCCATTTATTTCCCGATGCGATCGATCACGTCTTGCAGTACGCACTCGCTGCTCTCTCTCTCTCTCTCTCTCTCTCTCTCTCTCTCTCTCTCTCTCTCTCTCTCTCTC
>NW_022639460.1:1815384-1821790 GCF_010583005.1 Odontomachus brunneus | reverse complement strand
CCTCTCTCTCTCTCTCTCTCTCTCTCTCTCTCTCTCTCTCTCTCTCTCTCTCTCTCTCTCGCACTCTCTCTCTTAGCCGGATGGAAATTTTCCATCCTGCACGAGCATTACATACGTACAAAATAACATGATATTAATGAAGTCATCGAGATAAGAGTTGCTGACTAAATAATCGAATGGTTCGAACCTTGACCTTGAGAAAGAAAAAGAGAAAGAGAAAGAAAAAGAAAGAAAATGCGTCGATGCAATCGCGGTTATTTTTTTTGTCTTACTGCTCATTTGAACATTTCGCAATCGCTGATGATGAGAGAGAGTAGGAAAGAGATAGAGAAAGGGCGCGCACAGGCTGCGATTAAGAAGCGGCGAGGCGATCGGTTAATTGATCGAGTAATTAATTTAGAGGGAAGGGAGAGATCCCAAAGCCGCGATACGTTCTCGATACAACTCGTCTCTCCGTCTTCCCCGTCGATGAAAGGAGATGGGATGAATTCTCCCAGAGAGGTGTAACACGCTTTGTATCGCGGTGGAGAGTCTCGCGAATCTTTACGATATCGAAGGCGCCGAGTTATCGACGCGATTATTTGGGGAATAACATCGGGTGCGAGGATGCACACGGCGCGGTTTAACCCCTGCACTTCCTCCGCACAGGCGGCCAGACCAAGCGCGGCTTACTGAGTACAGGCGGGAGAGAGGAGAGGTAATTTATTCCGGCTTTACTTAATCTCTTCCTTCGCGTGTCTCGTCGGCCCGGCGAGTCGTGCTTCTTTAATCCAAATTCCAGATCGAGAAAGGGAACGAGCGAGCGAGCGAGCGAGAAAGAAAGAAAGAGAAAGAGGAGGGAGGACTGAGAGATCTAGAAACGCGCGCGAGTCTCTCGAAATCCCTCGACAGTGAATCAGATTATCGTTCGGAGTAAATCGTCGGCGCACCGCGATCATTTACCGCGCATTTTTAGCTACGACAACGCCAAACACTTCGTAGAATAATGATGTTTGGGAGTGCTTAATCCCCGTTAAAGTGTCCCTCGCTCGCTTGGCGCCGTTGGGGAAAACAAAGACTACGGAATGGAACGAGGCGCACGAAAATGTTTGGGTGTGTTCTCTAAATTTCTCGGAAGTGGAATATCGCTCAAAATGAGCGAGAAGTGGTAATACATCCACATAGATTTTCGTAAATTTTCACGGCGTGAGACAAAATAGTGATGACAATTTTGCAATTTTTTTCGATTGCATCGATGAGATAAATATACTGTGTGTATAGAATTAATCATTAAATTTACATAAGACAATATAAGTTTCTTATTGCATCAGCGACAAATTTATTAAAAGTTGCAATCAGATTTTCGTATTACGTTTTACACGATATATTGTTTTGAGAAATTTTTGATAATTTTCTCGTAAATTTCCTTTTTATCTCTATTTTATCACTCTACGTGATAAATATGAGAGAGATCCATATGAACCACTTGTAAGGGATGCAATATTTACAAATTGATTACAATGAGAGAAAGAAATATTTAATAAGTAGTAAATATTTATTCGATAAATGCTAACAGCATATTTTTAGTATAAGATATTTGTCAAATGAAAAAATATACATTTCTTGAAAACTTTAAAAGAATCTCATAAAAGCATTTATTTATTCTATTTAAAACATTTAAATTTAAGTAAATATGCTGTATTTACTTAAAATTTTTTAAATTTAGTTAAATTAGTATTTACTACCAAATAAATATGTACTAATTTTTAGATATCTTTTCTCTCAGAATGCAATAGAGTTACTGCCACGTACACCTGTCTATCTGATCTTCTGGAGACTATGGTGCGTAAATAAAATTGCCGCTTCTAGCGCGGAGATTTTGGTGAATTATAAAGCTCCACGAGAGTCCGAGCACGGACTGGATGGACTGGAAGTGCCGCGAAATTGTCTTGAGCGAATCATAAAGCGAGTAACAGTGTTCGCTTCCGGTGTTTACACGAGCAAAACGCTGCCGCCGCCGCGGTTGCCGCGAGCGGCAGGCGGAGGTCCGCGTGAGCGCAAACGATAATATACACGCGAGATGAATTGCACGAGTGTTTCTTTTTGCCCCCGCAATTGTCCGCGATCGCGTGGCTCCTGAGCTCCTTTCTTACATCCTGTGCGATTATTGCTCGTTATTTTTCCCGCGAAATCTAAAACTACGCGCTTCGTCTCAGACGACGAAGATTCTCTTTCAAGTCCGCGACAGATGTCCAATAAATTCGCGTACTCATAATTTAAAAAAAAAAAAAAAAAAAAAGAAAAACGGAAAGAGAGGGAGTTTTGAAGCGATATTTCTGAGGAAAACATTTTCAGTATAAATATCAGGATATTGTCGTCTTGCTTTTTCCGTACAGCATCCGCCGAGTAAGCGTGACTTACGCATCGCGAAAGCCCATGCCATGACTGGTCGTTCTCTGCCGTCTTTTCCCCGGCAGCAAACGCCCGCGAATCGCGCAATACGGATTACCTGTGTACAGTGTGGCGTATTGTGTGCTACTTCTCCCGGGACCTTCGCGATCCTCGCCACCGCACTTGCTTCCTCTACGTAAGGAACGCGAAGTGCGCGTGAAGGATTTATTTCATGAATACGAGACGTGAGCGAGCGGCACGAGGATATTCGAGGAGCCACACGAGGACGAGAGAGAAAGGGGGCAGAGAGAGAGAGAGAGAGAGGCCGAGAAAGGACGAGAACGGTCGGATGATCGAGGTAGGAGGAGCGAGAATTGCAAGTAAGCTTGTAAGAAGCGGCCTACGATTTATTTGACACATCGCGCCGACCGCTCGCGAGCTAGAGTGGTTTATTTTATAAGACCAGATTGCCGGCCTCGCTCCACCGGAATAGAATAATGAACGTTTCTCTCCTTCCTTCGTAGTACAACCTCCCCCTCCTCCTCCAACGCGTCCTCCCTTCCTCTCTCACTCTTTCCACCCCTCATCGTCATGAAAGTCGAGTGTCGTTCGAGAACGTTTCTCTTCGCGCCACGTCGCGACTCCCTTCGTCCTCCTCGTCAAACGGGATTAAAACCTCAGAACGCTAACATTTGCTTCTCCACAGTCGCTAGAGAAGACGTGTCTTCGGTGTGCAGGGAAAAAATCCCAGAGATAAGAGGAAAATGCGTCAGGCTGAATTATTGGTCGCTACAGATAAATCGCGAGTCCAAAACGACGGGAAGATTCGACTTGGGCAAGACGGAACCGTCCACGAAAATTTGAAGTCTTCCTTCGCAGCACATGCCCGAGTCGAAATTTCGAACCTAATTTCGGCCTTAATGTTCCATTTGATATCTATTATACTATAATATTCTGAAGCTTACTCTCTCGAAGTGAATCAGTAAAAATATTTCCGGTTGAATGAGAAACAGAATAGAGAGAGCATTTACTAACCTAATAATAAGTAAACCTATCCAAAAGATACACTCCAAAAGGTACACTCCAAAAGATAAAGACATTTTTGTCGTTAATGATAAGAATGAAAACATTAAAAAGCTGCCCGTGAAATGCAAAGCGGGTCAAAATGAAAAAATATGACCTAAGTATTTTTTGTACTTTTACTTTTTGTGCTAAATTAGAAAGAGTTTGAAAGGATTTCAAAGAATCCTCTTTAGACCACACATAAGAGTAAGATCCTCTAGGATTTAGAAAGTCTGCTAAGGATGAGATTACATTTTTTTTGTAAACAAAGCATGTACGCGTCTGAGGAGCGTATGGTTTCTAAAATTAAAACAACGCGATTTCTTTTCGCCGAAAGTTCACCGGCATTGATTTCTCTTCCTCTTCCTCCCTTTCTCTCTCTCTCTTTCTCTGTCTCGCTCTCTTCATTTCGCGATATGGATTCTCGCAACGAATCTTACGGCTCTTTGTCTTCGGATGTATGCTGGGGAGTTTTAATTCAGAGCGAGTACGTCATTCTCACTAGCCGGTTTTTTACGGCGACGCTGTTGTATCTTATTGACCACGCTTTCGTCACGATCGAATTAACGATAATACCCGTTATATTATCTCCTTATCCTCGGCAACAGAACGCATTGATATTAATTCATTTGGTAATCGCGGCAAGATACCAGATTATACACGATAAGATAGGAAAAGAAATATTTCAAATAAAAACTTACCGAATGCAGGTCGCGATGACTTTTTCGGCGTTCGTCGTCCTGTCACGTAAGATTGTCAAAGCACGAGAGACCTCGAGCAGTGGCACGTACTCTATCTTCTTGCACGTGCATCGACTTTGTGATATAATTGCGAATAAGTCTGAAAAATAAGAAACCAGAGTTTACGCACTTATATAAAAACGACACACACAAAACGGTGTTATTCTATCGCCAGGGAAAAAACGATTACTCAGTTTACTTTTTTCTTGTTAAGTAATGCTTATCTTCAACGAAAAATATTTTTTTGATAGTAGTCTTCAAATATACTCATCGGAAATTCGAGAAAGATTCATCGTCATGTACTCAAAAGAAGAATGTATTCTCTCTTTGCAAGAATGTCGTGAAACTTTATTGAAGAAAACGTTAATTCGACTATGTAATGAGCAAGCCGAGTTGTCTTAATTTAATACCTTCAACTGAAATGCTAAGCCTGCTTAGCATTTCAGAATGTACTCTCAATAAATTTAACACTTATGACGTATATTTATACGATAACTTTTTGGATGTATATATTTACAAAATACTTGAAATAAATAATATGTTACTTGAACGCAGTATGTGCATTTCAGTGAATGCTAATCTGGAATTCGAAACGAGATGTATTTCTGCGCGACAAAGAGATTTGATTCAACTAAAAAAATGTCTGATGAAACATGAACGAATCAGAAATCCCGGTTGAAGCTACCAGAATTCTGTCAAGATAAGCAGAACTTGCAATTGCTCAACTTGAAACAATTGCAAGTTCTGATTAACCAGAAGTCCTGATTTGTTAATCAGAATCTTGTTAACTTGAACAGAATTCTGGTTCGTTTACATTTCACCAGATATACGATTAATTCAATCAAACTTTTCTTCCACGTGTGTCAAGAAAACTTTAGCAACCGTCGTAAATGCTTCTTCAGAAGCAATCGCTGAGGGACTCGCAGCACGGCACTACACGTTTATTTAAGAGGTCAAGGAAATCATGATAGATGATGTTGACACACATCCCTAGATTATAACAGTTTCAGACAATTTTATAACATATTTATTATAAAAATTGTTTAACATGTTCCTGTTCCGCGCGTGTTTGTATGTATTTCCCTTGTTACTCCTTTCGCTCGGGTACAGCCTGTATACACGAAGCTCCTTATTCCGTACATAGATCATTATCACTGTGAATCATTATCTCGATTACTGGTGCATTAAATCGATTACAGATGGATGAAAAGTGCGGAAAAATAGTGCCGGCGTTCGCGCCATGCTCGCATCCTGCTCATCGGTAAAATACGTTCAGCGTTCGATTTTCGATATCGAAGGAGCAACGTGCGAGTCGGAGCGCGGTGAACGGTCGCTGGACTTTATACGTGCACCACGTGTAACCCGTCGCCTACGTCAACGCGTATAAATATTGCTTTTTAATGCGTCAATATGTCCGGGACTTTCGACGCGCATCGCGTTACGAGATTTGCGAGATTGGCCACTGTATCTCCCGTGTGCTCGCGCTCTGCCGCAGAAATTTATTAATAACCGCCAGACACGCGCATGTATTTATATATTTACGAAAGCAGGCGCTGCGCCTTCGAAATGGATTCTAGGAAGAAAAACCCCAGCCTACGCGCTATACACGCCGGTTAAACAACGCGCGGAGCCACCGCCGTTTTCACGCGCAGTCCTTGCAATAAAATGTCTCGAGTATGGCGAACATTAGAATGGAATGGAAATCTCGCGTGTACAGTGGGTGTAAATCATGCTGGCTCTCGTCCAATCGTACGGCCAACATGGGACATTAACGTTCATCGTGTCTGAAGTACGCTTATTGCGAAAACTCTATTAACGAGAACGAGGCGCGATCGGACTCGCCGTCTTCGCGGAATGACGATTCTAGATCGTTAATCGTGCATGCTAGTCAATCTGCGTGTTAGAAGCGCCGTCCTCCTTAACCCTTAGGCGAGCTACTGCGTTATTTTCATCAACGTTAATTACGACGTGGAGTCCCCGACTGACTCTATTTTGTTTCTATTAGATAAGACAAAAGTAAGACGAAGGACATTAGGTAATATTTAAATTAAGAATTCACTTGTATTCCTTAGTATTTTAACTGAAATTTTTTTTGAAAGATTTTATAAAAAAACTATTCTTAAGGTCCTCTCTCTCAAAACCCCACATCGTAGCAAAGATGAAAAATTACGTTGATGGGAAAAAAGTGAAATGAATAAAATGAAAAAAAAAAAAAAAAAAAAAAAAAAAAAAAA
>NW_022639460.1:1811918-1815344 GCF_010583005.1 Odontomachus brunneus | reverse complement strand
AAAAAAAAAAAAAAAAAGAAAAAAAAAAAAAAAAAAAAAAAAAAAAAAAAAAAAAAAAAAATTATACAAATAATTTCTCGATTTGGCCGAGATTCGAAACATTTTTGACTAATTTAGCACAGATTTGAAATATTTCGGTTAGAATCTCGGTTAAAGAAATTTAGAATAGTTCATGTCTCAACTATGCCAATTTTGTTAAAATTATTTAACTATATCTTGTATTCAATTTTCTTTATTATGCATTTTAGTCGCACTTGATGATAGGAGTGAGAACATTAAAAAGCTATAAACTGCCCGTGAAACTCAAAGTGGGCCAAAATGAAAAAATATAACCTAAATATTTTTTTTACTTCTACATTTGTGCCAAATTAGAAAGAAATCGGAGTGTAACTTTTGGGTAAGTTTACTTGTTAGAGATGAAATAGGTTTAAAATAAGTAGGGCCAATAAAAATTTTTTTATTACAGTGTTTGAAAGATTATAAATTAATGAAAAATAAAACAAGACTCTGTTATATTCAATCAATATAAAATAAATGAAGGGGTTGCAAGAATCTCTTTATTTTTTGAAATATGAAATCGTGAAAAATATAAAGACATGAAAAATATTAATATCATAAAACTTTTGGAATCTTTAGATACACTTCAGATAAACTTTAGATATATTAGGTCATAAAACTTGATTTCCGATCGAAAAGAGATTGTTTTGATGATTGTGATTTGTCTTGATTTTAGGAGAGAAAAAGAGAGAATTTTGATCTCAACGATTTCAACGTTAAACGAATCTTTATCGACGCGACGCGCTCGGAGGCTTTCAAGGTTGGCGGTTTTCGTCGCGGCGTCAAAAAGCGAACGCGATCACGGCGCGTCTGGTACGGAATTAGCACCAAAATATCCGCTTAGCTCAGCCTCGCACCCGGTACACGGCGATTATTATCATTATTATTTCCACCGCGTCATTCCAATCGAAGTTAGGTGACTGGCGAAATCGAACTGTCAGAAGCGGCGCGTAAATTCGTCACGTTCCCTCGCGGTTAACCGCACCCGCTAATCTTTTTCCAGCGCTTTTAAAAGCCGCAGGCGGCAGCCGCCGCCGTCTCGCAAACGTCATCGGCCGTTTGCATACGTCCCTCCGCCTCCGATGAATCTCGCCTAACGTTCCGCAACACTTTCGACCTACGCCTCCGTCTAACCGTTCGACGTTTTTGGTAACGCGGAATGAGCGTCGTCGTTTGATACTTGAATAATGCCGGAGAAATTCTCTCAAATTTATCGCGCGCCTTTATCGTTTTCAACTTCTAAGCTAATATCGCCAATAAATTACTTCGTTGCAGCAGTTTCGAGCAAGAGCAGGTTTTGCACAAAGAAGCATCACCACCTTTTAAACACAAACGTGATTAATAAATATATCGGGTTGTTTGAAAAGTTCGCAGGGATTTTTACGAAAAACTTTAAGTCGACACCCCCACAATCGGGCACAGCTTTATTCTTTTCTTTTTTTTCGATAATCTTTTACCATTAAAAAATTAATTATGTTATATAATATATTATGTTTATATAATATATTATATAATATGTTATGTTTAATATATTATGTTTATATAATATATTATGGAATAAACTATTGAATAAAGATGATTCATGAATATCACGAGACAATCGACAATGGAAACTTCACGATTTTTTTTAACTATATTCATGAGTCAAATGTACTGTATTACGTCAATCATTGAATTTATATTATACAACAGTACAAAATTTTTTGTTATGTCGATGGAGCAGTAAATTTACTAAAAATTACACTCTAATTTCCATATTGCATTTTACATGACATATTGTTTTGAGTAAATTCTGATAAATTTTTTTAGAGAGCATTTTTTTATATTTTCGCACTTCATCATTCTACACGAAAAAAATATTGTAGTAAAAATTACAATCAAATTTTTGTCATCTTGGACTATATAGAATCATGATTGAAATTATTACACGATGAAAAGTATTCTGTATTCATGTTGAAATCAATCTGTATATAAAAATTTTCACATACTTATATATTAATTTAACATACTGTTGTTGTATTATTTTAATTATTCTGCATCGAGTTTATATTCATCAATCCTAAGTGACAAAATAACACAATTTATATGCAAATATATGAATTCGTGATGATATATTTTGTATGTAAAGTGCACACACGCACAACAATTTGTACTGTATATTTATTTATTTGCTTTGTGTTAAATTAACAGAAAATATTAAAGTGGGCAAATTGAGGTGGAAATAAATAAAATACTCGGTTTAAGTATTATATAAACAATACTCAGTTTAAATAAGGAGAATTTTGATTGAAGTAAACTGTACCCACCTAATAAATATTTGTTAATTTTTAATATCTTTTTCTCAGTATGTCTATCTGAAAAGATATGCCCAACCATAAAAGTATCGATTTTGAATTCCTCGTAAAGATCCCTTTGAACTTATCAAACAGCCAAATAATACTTGAATTTCTACCTTCTCAGAGCATCTTCGATCTGTCAGGAGCATCAGATAACAAAGAGCACACGTGAATTACTTGTTGAATTACACGCATCAAGGGTGTACAGTCTCGCGCCGTCATAATTAAACCCAATCCAATATTAATTCGATCTAAATGGCACGCCGCGCGCACGGATGAGACTGATAGCAAACTCATTGCCGATTTATCTGGAATCTGAATTCGTTAATTGCCAAGGCCGTTGCATGCCGTAACGATAACGATTTCGCGTTGCAGGACGAAAGAAACGATGACTGGGGGCATTAGATAGATCACGAGAGGCTAGACCGGCAAAAAATAACGAAGCATCATCCTCCT
This sequence comes from Odontomachus brunneus, assembly GCF_010583005.1. Classification (NCBI taxonomy): domain Eukaryota; kingdom Metazoa; phylum Arthropoda; class Insecta; order Hymenoptera; family Formicidae; genus Odontomachus; species Odontomachus brunneus. Next base: position 1,812,495 of record NW_022639460.1, on the reverse strand, counting down.
CGTCGGCGCGCGGGCGACGTCTCTAATTATATTTTATACTCGGCAAATCACGTCGCCGTAATGAAAGCCATTAGGACGAGTATCAGGAAACCTTAATACACAGGCGATGCGCACGAGGCCACCGGACGTTTATTAATTACTTCGCGTTCATTAAGTTAAATTCCCTTTCTAAAGTGCGCAGATAAGTGGAATTACTTCGAGATTCAAAGATACAGGAGAGAGAGAGAGAGAGAAAAAAAGAAGAAATCGCGCGTTTCGCGTGTGCACGAAATCGCACGACCGTACCAATACGCGAGAGACAAGGCATGTCCGGGGGGGAGAGGAGGGAGTGCTGTTCCGATTGCCGACAGGTAGTCGTCGCTCCACGGCCTCGGGATAACGTTCTCTGAAAGAGGGCGAGCGAGAGAATGCTGCGGGAATAGGCGGAAGAACACGGAGAGAGCGTGCAAGGGCGCCGCTAACGAGACCGGGGAATTATACACGCCGGGCGAAGAAACTGTTACGACGTAACAGGTTATTTGTTCAACGGCGGTTACATCGTCCCGCCGCGCGCCCGCGCTTCTCCCCCCCCCCCCCC
>NW_022639460.1:1804958-1811901 GCF_010583005.1 Odontomachus brunneus | reverse complement strand
CCCGGTAGTTGCCTCGGGTGAGGAGCGAACGAGGGGGGAACGGGCGAGAAAGAGAGAGAAACCTCGATACTTTTCATCGACAGGTGGACCCTGTCGAGCCGCTGCGCGCCGGCTGCGCGCGGGACGCGCTCACGAGAGGACGCGTGCCGCGGTGACGATTTGACGACGGAGAGAGGCTGCTGCCGCTCTCTGCTCGTTCGTCTCTGGCCGCCGTCACCTTCTTCCGCCCGGAGTTCCTCGTGCTCGCCCCAACCACCGTCGCCGTTCAACGTTCCCCGATCACGTGGAGGATCATTGCGCGCGCGGCGGAAACCACCGCAAAAGCGCCGAACGACCGCGGAACGTGTCGTTCACTTGAGCGCGCGCGCGCGCGGCACCGCAGAGGTGTATACAGGCTGCCTGATCCAAGACATACACAAGTATGAGGATTCCTGGCATTTTGTAAACGACCACGTGAAATTTCGAGATATTCGAGATATTCGTGAAAAAAGATCGACGAGCCAGAGCGTGCGGTGTAGTGCGAGACGGGCTCTATGTCCGAGTCGAAATTTTGACCCTATGTTGAACCTTGAATTCTACACCGCAGTAGGAGCTAAGATAGCAAAGTAGGTTTAATTCTAATGATATAATTTATTCCTACTTTGACCCTGATGTCTGAAACTTCCGCTTTCGCTTTCTTTAGCGTCAAAGTAGGTTGTACAATAGTAGGATTTTAGGAAGTAAAGTAGGTTCAGTTGCGAATCTCTATAGAAGCTTTAGCTCCTACACTGAGAGAAAAATTATCTTAAAATCAACAAATATTTCCTTGGTGGGTGCCATTAACATATTTACTTAAATCTACATTCTCTTTACTTAAATCAAATATTGTTTATTTAAACCAAGGAAATATTTGTTGATTTTAAGATAATTTTTCTCTCAGTGTACATAGAATATATGTATTTTATAGAGTTCAACATAGGGTCAAAATTTCGACTCGGAAATGAGTGTCAATATCGTTAAAATAAGTTTCACCTAGGTTGTAGATTATCTAAATAGGCTCAAACTATTTTTAAGAGCGTCAAAGTAGCGTCAAAATCTTACGACAAGGTAGAGTTAAATGTTCAAAAGAGAAGTTAATGAGTATCAATATCGTCAAAGTAGGTTTTACTTAGGCTATAAACCGTCTAAGTAGGCGTAAACTATCCTTAAGAGCGTCAAAGTAGCGTCAAAATCTTACGACAAGGTAGAGTTAAATGTTCAAAAGAGAAGTTAATGAGTATCAATATCGTCAAAGTAGGTTTTACTTAGGCTATAAACCGTCTAAGTAGGCGTAAACTATCCTTAAGAGCGTCAAAGTAGCATCAAAATCTCGACTCGGGCAACCGCAAGATCTCGTTGAAAATTGCTGATTGCCTCTTAGCATAGATGGATATCGGCCAACAGCTGCAGGCGGAATGAGAATGCGAGCGGCGTGGAGACAATTGTCTTTCAACGTAACGCGCGAGTATGTATGTCGCTAAGAAACAGTCGCGTTTCAACCATTTTCGATAAGATCTCACGTTAACAGAGCTTGTCCCACAACGTCGTGCCCCCTCTGGGGGGTTCGTCAATTCTTTTTCATTAATACCTCGAAATTTCACGTGGTTGTTCGCAAAATGCCAGAGGAAAATCCTCGTGCTCAGATTGACGCGCTCTACCTTCTACGTGGTTTTGTAAGTCTTGCGTCAAACAGCCCGTATGTAATTCCGGCGAAACGATTACGGTAAATCACAGGGCGGGAATTCGGAGTATCACGGAGCGAATTTAAAGTATCGGTCTGGAAGATGATGAATGATGTATCTTGTTTCCTTGGCGAGAAATTGATTCGCGTTACCTCGCAGCAAGGTCTAACGATTGTTCGCCTCTTATCAAGGGAGAACAAGTGAAATTACCTTGCGAATTATCTCTGCGAGGTGTGCTCACTTCAAATTCGCGTTGGACACACTTTAGTTTAGTTATTGTCAAATTACGTTAGTTTAAAGTTATTGCCAAATTTACGTACACCTGTCTATCTGAGTATTTAAATATAAGTGCTGTTAAAAAAATTTTCTCAAACTTAAATCTGAATATAAACCAAACCAGTTGAGAAACTGATTCTAAAACAAATGTGGAACATCAAGATTAAAGCAAATTTAGACTATTGTGCTAAGTGATTGTAATTTTCGTAATTTAGAGCTCGTTATCATCGGCATGGTCACATGAAGGCGGAGAGAGATGGAGAGGGACTAATCGATTATCGAAGCCTGCGATGCTCGATCGTCGCGTTTAGTTAACGAGCGCATCATCGTGAAATTTATTGTGACCGCTATTTAAGGAACATTTACTCGAGGATACACGATAAATTGTCAATCTTTGTCTCCGCCAACGCGGCGGCGGGCAGGACAGGGAAGGCCTTATGCACCTACTCTCTCTCTCTCTTTTTCTCTCACGACGGGGGCTGATAATGCGAGTCCCTAATAGGCTGACCACATAATAATACTCCGGCCGCGACTGCAGAGTGCCGCGATTAAGAGAGCGGAGAACGGCTCCGGTCCCACGTCCCGTTTTCTTTAACCCTTAAGTGGTCTCTCGCGTGAAAAAGCTAGGTAGCCATTTGGGATTGAGTGTGAGCGTAAAAAAACAGATCGAGTAGCTGAAAGCTGATACGGAAGAACAAACAAAAATGTCTGAGATCGCGCTTTGAGATAGTGACATACATGGGACTAATGAATATGATTACATTAATGGCGGATAGTGAGGAGCTCTCGGGTGTAAGGTCGACGAAAAGCTGAATCGCGACAGATGTTGCGAGTGTAAAGAGAGTCTGTGATAAAATCCGGCAATTCATCAAATTTCAACCAGAAAACTGAACGATTCCCGAGTCGAAATTTTGGCCCTATGTTAAATTTTGAATTCTACAACGCAGTAGGAGTTAAGTTAGCAAAGTAGGTTTAATTGTGTAATGATGCAATTTACTCCTATTTTGACTCTAATGATGTCTGAAATTTTCCTTTTCACTTTAGTGTCAAATTAGGTGTTGGATGAAATAATTAGGACCTAATTATATCACACTGAAAAAAAAAATACTTAAAAATTTACTTGGCATGTAAAGTTTATTCGCAGAAATAAATTTCATTTCATAAAAATAAACTTTACATCCCACACGTAAATTTTTAAGTATTATTTTCTAAGTGTATCTTAGAGCCAGATCATTGATTGAGATCAACACATAAAATAGTGAGGCTAAAAGTAAAATCAAAATTTTAATCAGATATCTAACGAGGACATCCTACTTTCCTCGTGATACCTAAAATTCTTGCGAGAATTTAATAGAAATATGACAAATATTTTGCACCATACACGTTACTTTTAACCCATAAATACTTAATTGTGTGTGATTATTTGATTATTAGTATTATATTAATTGGCGTATGATATATATAATAAATTTGTAAATCGCGAACACTCAGAAAATTCTGCAAATTGCGCGATTGCCATAAATACAGCGAAGTTACAACCATCGAACGTTGTTGGACGCGAGTCGCGCGCAGAGCCGAAGGTTCCGACGAATCTCAAAGAAAAGGAGACTCATCAATCTCTGGGGCTCGTTGCGCTTGTTCCGCCAATTACGTTATGACGATGCGACGTGCTTCATGGACGGTAAACAAAAGGGTCTGCATGCCTGAATTCTCGGTAGCGCTACTCAGAATGCATCGCCGCGAAGGGAACTGACACGACCGAGGACACAATTCGTTATTGAAGAAGACATCTGCGAGCTTGACAACCCCCGACTAAAACTTTATCCCATGGTCCTAATCACAAGTTCATCTCAATCAATAATCTGATTCTTATAAAGTACACTGAGAAAAAAATAATTAATAAATTAATTGTAAAATATACTTTTGTAAAATGAAATTTATTTCTGCGAATAAATTTTGCATACTGCAAATAAATTTTCAAATACTTTTTCTTCAGTGTGATGTAATTTCCATTAGGCATTTCTAAACGGATCTACGCTACACTGAGGGAAAAATTACCTTAAAATCAACAAATATTTCTTTGATGGATGCTATTAATATATTTATTTAAATCTAAATTCTCTTTATTTAAATCAAATTAAATTGTTTACCTGATTTAAGTAAAACATTTGGTTAACAACAAACATTTGGTTTAAATAAAGAGAATTTAGATTTAAATAAATATCTTTACACGTTTAAACGTGTATTCGTAAAACGAATCGAGAAGCGGGAGCCCTAATTGAAATTAACTTTATCATGGGATAAATTTTTAACCGGGATGGCCTCTTTCTCTCTTGTTGATAAAAAAGTTTATTTCTCCAATTTTTTGCATGCAAGCGAGTATCTTTAAGATGCTATCGGGGAGACGGTAAAGTTCGCATTACGCGTTTACGCGAGCAGTTTCCGTTTACAGGCTGATGCGTTTCACGCATCGAGCATTATGATTGTAATTCCATAGACAGCAGACAGATAATAGTCGCGGTTCCACTAATCACTTGCAATTAAGATATTAATTTATTCGCTCGCGATTTGCCGCGGAAACAATGTTCCGCGCACAATGTTTCCTAAAGTGATAAAGCGGCATAACACCGTCATTAATCATCATTACAAGGCGTAATGATCTCCGGCTGGAAGTCGTTGCTACGAAATAATGAGACCGTTCTGCTCCGGGGATCGTGCCTCCCTAATCTCGATCAGCCATCGAGTAACACGGCACGACTACCAGATTTTTCGTTCTAAACGAGGATCTCCGTGTCCGCGACTTAGTGTGAGATTTTATCGGTCGGTGCTCGGCGCACTCGAGAGGTGGTGTGGCCCAGGAGGAGGAGGAGGAGGAGGATGAGAGGATCTGGATCGTGTCACGAACGCGTTATGCTTCTTCCCTTCGGGATGGTATGCATCGGCGATTATTATCCGCCACTGCGATACGACGCGATCGGAATGCGTGCCGCTCGTGGCTTTCAACGGCAATTAATATCCGCGTTTCCCCGAACGCCGCGACTATCCCCTGTTTTCATAAGATTCTCCTATCTGACGCGACGTTATCTTGAGTAGGACACGTATACAAAGATTAAGGCTTGATCAATAACTATCATTTGAAACTCGTCTCAAATGAGATACTTATATTTCAATTCAAGTTAGATGAGTTTTCAGTTGAATCGCGATTACAGGTATGTAAAAATGTCACATATGCTATAATTTGACTGTAAAATTTGAATCTGACACTAAATAAAAATTTGAGTGTCTTATATGTGATGTGTTTCAAGTGGTAACTATTAATACAGACCTAACACTCGATTGTTTTTAGATAAACTTTTGTGATTATCATGACGTGAGACAATCGATGATAAAAAATCTACAATTGTTTAATCACATTTATAAAGCAAAAATATATTGTATTAAACTAATAAATAAATTTAGATCATATAATAGTATAAATGTTTTTTATATTGATGCAACAACAAATTTGCTAAAAGTTATATTTAGATTGGAAGTTACATTCTGATGAGAAATTCTACAATTTTCTAAGTTACAGTTTTGAAGCAGATTATTAAAATAATTAATAAATTTAGATTATACAAATTTAAATGCAAATTTATGTGTAAATTTTGTGTTATATGCATTTTGTGTTGATGCAACAAAGAATTCGCTAAAAGTTACATTCGGATTTTGGAAGCTACATTCAGACTGGAAAATCTACAATTTTTTAATTTACATCTATGAGGTAGATGTATTGTGTATTAAAGTAATCGAATTTAGATCATATAATAATATCATTTTTTGTTATATTAATGCCACAATGAATTTATTAAAAGATACATTCAGATTCAAGTAATGACTATTAATACGGATTTCAGTTGTCTTAACCGAGTTTTAGCTTTAATTAAAGGTTTAGTTAAGTCTAATCTACAATGTGCTCTTTGCATTCTGTTTCTTGTTTTTTTTGGCTTAAGTCTTGAGTCAGAAAGAGATAAAGAAAGATAAACAAGAAACAAAGAACCAGCACATTGCAGATCAAGTTTTAGAGCTTTGCAGTTGAATCAGACGAATGTTCTCGCGGTTGCAGTAACGAAGATACAATTTCCAGTCAGCGAGTTTTTCATCTGATTTCTAGTTACTCAAACTGAAATTTTGTTCTCTACATATGCTCCCCCGGAAAAAAAATCCATGCGTTTGAGGGGATTTCTCCCAGGACGTTCAATACATAAAGCATTATTAATGACTAACAATAATACAGTTTTTTTCTTCCTCCGGAAAGAGAGATATCATCAAATCAAGATTCTATTGTATTCGAGATGCTTCGCGCGCACTTGAAAGTGATTCCGAAGCAATTTGAAAAGAGAGCTCGCGTGCTTACGATTGGATACCTCTTCTAAGAATGCGCGGCCGCCTCACGGCGCGGCGTTTCGAGGACTCGTTATATCGAGACGATCGCGTGGGTCACAATGTGGAGCGGTCCGACGAGGGCGCCGATTAAGACTCGTAAGCGCAACGCTTTTTTACGTCGGTGATATTCATCAAACGGAAATTACAGCTTTGTGTACGGGCACGGAAATAAAGCAGAAAAACCTCCCTCCCGACATCCTCGGCGCGCCTCCAAAGCGGTGTATGTGTGTGTGTGCATGTAGGGTGTGTTGTTCTCGTTTGACTCCCGCGTGCGAAACGAACGCGCAATCTTTTCTAATTATCTCGTTCCACACGCGGGGATCGCGAATCGTAATCGGATATGCTAATGGACACAGCAGAAACGTAACGATGTTAGCCGCGTTTTTATGTCGCTGCTGCGCGCCTTTGGGCACCGACGCAAAATGCACACGCAGGTGCGCGCAAAACAACGTGATGTTACGACGAACCCAGCGGCGAAAACGAGAGAGAGATAGAGATATGAGAGAGAGAGAGAGAGAGAGAGAGAGAGAGAGAGAGAGAGA
>NW_022639460.1:1763146-1803289 GCF_010583005.1 Odontomachus brunneus | reverse complement strand
GAGAGAGAGAGAGAGAGAGAGAGAGAGAGAGAGAGAGAGAGACGCCTCGGGCGCATGTTAGCCGGTGGTGGTGGCACGTCATCGGCATGTATCGCGTCTGCCTAGATTAATGGCGGCTTGAGAATTTCTTAATTATTGCACATATAAGCGCACCGTAACATTGTCGCGACATGATAGATGGAACTGACGGGAAAAATATTTGCACACCTCGTATCCATCGGTGCGACCCCGCGCGAGTGAGGAACACATTGCAGCGACATGGCTACTGTTGGCGATACATAAAGATTGCGTTTAAACTTACAAAATACTTGAGATAAGTAACATTCAGTGAAATGCAGCAGGGGAAACATATGGCGGTATATATGCAGCACTTGTACTTATCATATGGAATGACGAGGTAAAAAAAAAGAGAAATACTAAAAGAATTTACACGAAGTACTATGTGATGTGAGATGTGATATAAATATTTGAGTGCACTCAGGTAGACTTTTATGATTATTACGATGTGAGATATTCGATAATGAAAAAGTTTCACAATTTCTTTGCAAATATACTATATTCAATGAATCATTAAATTTATATCGCACAATAACGTAATTTTTTCGTCATATTGATGTAACAACGAATTTACTACAATTATACTCAGATTTTTTATAGTATATTTTGTACGATATATTTCTGGAGCAAATTTAATTATTTTTTGTTGTATTTCTCTCTCTCATACTTCTATTTTTTCATTTTTTTGTGATATAAATATGAGTCATTCTTTATCACATTCTATGCGATAAATATGAACCACTAATAAAGAATGCAATCTCTACACACAAATCGACTAATAAAATTACTATCAAATTTACGTACATTCGTCAATCTGGATAACTTTTAGTAAATCACATAAATATAATAAAAAAATATACAATATTGTATGATGTGATTTAATGATTACCTGAACACAGTATACTTACACTTGCTTCATAAACGTAACTAAAAAAATATAAATTGTAAAGCAGGAGAAGAATTATAAATTAAAAAGGTTGTAAAGTCATCGACGTGATAACGATAAAAGTCTGTCTGAGAAAACGCACTTAGTTGTATCATTATTACATCAATTCCACCTATCTCTCTTCTACACTCTTCTACTGTTCTTTTCTCTCGATATAAACCCATAAGACGAGACAGTATAATTATTACATCAATTCCACTTATCTTTCTTCTACACTCTTCTACTGTTCTTTTCTCTCGATATAAACCCATAAGACGAGACAGTATAATTATTACATCAATTCCACCTATCTCTCTTCTACATTCTTCTACTGTTCTTTTCTCTCGATATAAACCGATAAGACGAGTTTTTTCATTCACATGGACATGAATTCACAGATTTCTTAGTACGGATAAATAAGCAGAAAATACACTTAAAATCGGACCAACGCGAGACGGGGAGATAAGTTCCGCCAGGCCGCACCGCAATTAAGAACGCGCGAGTAAGTGCAGGCCGTGCACGCGGAGATCACAAGTTAACGACGCAAATTGCAATGTAAATGTCTCTCGGGTGTTTCGGCCCGCCGAGTCCCCGAGGTCAGCCTATGAATATAAATTTTCAATAGCCGCAAAAATCCCGAGATCGTTATCTCTGAGCGGTTGATCGCCTGCGGCCCTGACATCCGCGCAGAGCGCCGCGGCGACGAAGGTGGAGGAGCGACGAGCCCGTACTCGGGGGCGATTGAGTTTAATTTGCCTGGCGGCGTGTCCCGACTTAATCGCGAGAACGACTCTCCCCTTCTTTCTCTCCTTCTATCTCTCCTTTTATCGTCTCGTTGCACCGCGCTACAAAACTTACCGAATCCGTGCGCTTGCTCGCGCGCGTGTTGCACGCTTATCTCGTCGTACTAACCAGCTGCTTCTTGTCTGCTTGCCTTGCTTGCTCTTCCGCGAGAGCCGGCTGAGCACCGTGTGCTCGTGCGCGATCGTATTTACTCATTCAGAGAGAAACCAGTTTTCGTGGCATTCTCCGCGGGGTGGTCCACCGGCTGACATCGGCGGTGCCGGTGCAATTGTCTGGCGCAGCGAATCGCGGGATAAATAAGACCTCGTTGCAAAAACGACCTCGTTCACGCCAACTACGGGCCGAACCTCCCGTTCGCTCCCGATGGGATAAGAGCGGCTCTGCTGCTCGAGTCGAAATCTTACCTCCACTTTGGACTTGGATTTTCTAACATCTGCGCATTTTGAAGGATCATTCGTAGTGCACACACCGAGAAAAAGAAGCAGTTGGATCGACAAAATCGAAGGAATTCCTACCCGAATTAAAATTTTTATCCTACTTTCAACCTTACTATTCTATTCAACACCTATTCTGATATTTTTAAACCTACATCAATCTCTTTTAATTCTATTTAAACTACCCAACTCGAAATTTTGATCCTATTTTCAACCTCACTATTCCATTTAACACCTATTTTGATAATAAAGAAGATGAAAAAGGAAATTTCGGACATAATCAGAGTCAAAGTAGGAGTAAATTGTATCATTAAAAATTTCGACTCAGGAAGTCTCATCAACTTAATCATTTTTTTTCTCAGTGTACGATAACTGTGTATGGGAACTAAAATCCTACTTAACGCCTTTGAATGGCAAAAAACACAAAATGTTACTTGCATGTTCTACAGAGGACCTCTCAAAAAAAAAAAGCTAGTAGGTTAAGTAGAATCAAAAGAGGTTGATACAGGCTTCAGAATATCGGAGTAGGCGTTATAAGTGGGAACTTAAGGTCGAAAGTATTAATGGGAACAGAAGTTCGACACGACTGTTAAGGCGGCCTACAATGTTTGAACGAAGGACTTTTCTATGCATTGGTAATGGCGAATTTGAAACAATTTACCCCAATTTGCCCAAACTATATACAAGTATACATAATTATGATACATATTTTTAAAATCTATAAAAGATGAGTTTTAATTTGGTGTATCTCACTCTCTGCTTGAAATGTTTTTGTGAAAAATAGGAATTTTCTAGGCGGCACACACTCTTTGTTCAAAATACATTCTAAATCTTGGCAAGTTTAACATTTCAAGAATATTAAATTAAAACAAGAATTCGGTTTGCTTACTACGTAATGTCGAGCCAACTTTCTCTTCGATAAAGTTTTATTATATTTTTGTAAAGAGAATAAAAATTTTTCCTCTGTGAATATACAATGGAAGAAACGTTTGAATCATTCTTGCCTAACTACGGCCAGTTGTCGTTAGTTTCTTTGTCTCAAATGAGCTGTTTTATCGTGCCAGTCACCTTTGGCACGATAAAACAGCAGCTGGTTAGAAACCAAGAAACCTGAGTCGAAATTTTGGCCTTATATTAAATCTTGAATTTAACACACAGTGTTTACAACACAGCAGGAGCTACGTTAGCAAAGTAAATTTAATTCTAATAATATAATTTACTTCTACTTTGATTCTGATAATACACGAAATTTTTCTTTTCACTTTCTTTGGTGTCAAAATAAGTTGTATTATAAGTTTCAGAATATCAAAATAGGTGTTGAATGGAATAATAAGGCTGAAAGGATCAAAATTTCGACTTAGATAACGATACTCTCAAGCTTTTTTATTTCCTTATTTATCGGATTTGCCTCGCGCGATCCAGGAGGAATCGACGTATTCAGTGCCTTTGTCTCTCGTTATCCGTGCGTGAGGGAATTACCGTCGTTAGGCGCGGACGAGGCACGCGAGGTAGACGTCTCTTCTTATTTCCGAGACTTGAGAGAACTTCGCGGTCATCGCGATGAAATTGCCAAGCGCCGCGAGCAGGATGCGAATTGGTTTGCGCAATAGTAGCGTTCCCGATACTACGACGCGACGCAACGACTGCGTGTGATCCAGCCAATCTTACATCCGCCTTGACACTAGTGACATTCGTCAGAAATAACTCGCGAGCGTTCGCAATTAAACGAGCGTGTTCTTTGCCCCTTTCCTGTTACTCCCTTTCCTGATTTCGCGACCGACACACGCCGCGGCGGATCGATCCTCGTGATTCGCCATTCAGCGCCGTGGCGAAAATCTATTTATTATTGCTGTCCCGAAGTCGTAGTGGAGTCGAAATTTTGGCTCTATATTAAACCTTGAATTCTACACAGTAGGAGCTAAGTTTGAAAATTAGGTTTAATTTTAATGATATAATTTATTCTTACTTTGACTCTGATGATGCCCGAAATTTCTCTTCTCACTTTCCTTAGCGTCAAAATAGGTTATATTATAGGTTTTAGAATATCAAGATAAGTGTTGAATGGAATAGTGAGGCTGAAAGTAAGATTTCGACTTGGATATTGATCGGCCAATTTGGTATTATTACGTATGAGCGACACGAGCCAGTCAGTCGGTCACGTCTTGACGCTGATTGGGATAAATTGCCGCCGCGATGTTACGTATTGCGTATTTGCGGGAAAACAAGGGTCTATTTAGCGATGGAAATAATTTGGCGCCTCGGCTTCGCTGCCGCTCGCGAAGCGAATCAAGATTTATCGATTCGCCAGCGGATACGTGCCGTTTCCATTGGCTAAGAGCGTACGAAGGGGTCGCGAGGGGTGTAGGAGGGGGAGGGGGCATCGTGTCGACAGCCAAAACATTTCGAAAATAGATCGCGCGTCGTAACGCGTATCTAGGCCATATTTATCGTAGAACAAAAGTCCACGGCGAAATACGAAGGTGCGTTGCTCTCGCGATCGCGCTCAGTGTCGGCCATTAATCGATTGAAACGTCGCCTCACTAAAATCGATAAATCAATAACCAAAGTCGATCGATCGTCATATACGAGACCACGAATAATCGCGCGATTGATGAAATCAATTGTTAGTCAAACTCTGACTTGATTCATTGCACACTGATTGATAATTGATAATTCATCAATCGACTATATTATTCGTAATTACGTATATGATAATTAGCTTATTTGGACTATTGATTTACCGATTATTTGTAGACGAAATTCCTTTTTAAGAATATTGTGTTTAGAATACTTTCCTTTTGGAAGAATCCATTTGAGGCCATAAGAGGATTTCATAAAAGATAAGATTGTATGCGGAGAGAATATTGTAATAGAAAAAAACAATGCAACTTTAGTAGTCCGAAAATAGACTGTCACTATGACGAAAATTAGAATAAAACATAGTAAAAATGACTATAAATGCAGTAAGAGTTATCATGTTTATCATGATCATTTTTACTATGTTTTATTATCATTTTCGTAATAGTATCAGTCTATTCTCGGACTACTAAAATTGCTTTGTAACTTTTATTACAATATTCTCTCCGTATGTATTTTTATTGAGTGAATATCTCGCAAGTATCAATGCAAAGAAATTTAACTCGTTCTATAAAAGTTTAACTCGCAGTTGCAGACCTACTTCCACAAATTGCATTAGAACTGCGAGAGAGAGAGAGAGGGGAATATAAATTCGTATTAAAGAGGGAAAGAGATTTATGTGTCACAGATTTCCACACAGCTACTGTGTAACACATAATATATCTACTTCTTGTGAATACAAATTGAAGTACGTGCGTGTGAATACAGCTCTCCAATTTTCGTTCCAAACGCGCACAAGTTCGTCGGAAAAACCGTAGCGTCACTGGCACGTTTAACTGCACACGTGTCGCGCCTTCGGACGATTTTCCTAACAGCTTGTTTTCCCACGAGATATCGCCGCTTCCGTGGACCACGAATCGTCTGTGCCCCGACCTCGCGACCGAATCGGACCGTGTCGCGATGAATCGCTCATTGTGCGAGGTTACGTCGAGGAATGGAGCCGGCACTCGCGCAACATGTGGGCTCATTCTGTGCCAATCTCGATCTAATTTCAATTCTGTCGCTCGGAACAAGGTGCCGCGAGTGCTAATGGAAAAGAAACGAAGTCACACGCCTGACAGATCGACGTTAAATCCCGGCGATGTCGGCGCGAGAATGCTCGTGAATGTGGAAAGCAATTTCTTCCCGCGCACACACAAACAGGACTATACTGAGAGAAGAAATATCTAAGAAATAATAGATATTTCTTTGGTGAATACTAACAGCAGCTATTTACTTATATAAGATATTTTTTAAATGAGAAAATATTTTTCTTTTCTCAATTTTTCCTAAATCTTAAGAAAACCTTAGTTTTTCATGAAAACGTTTTGATTGAAAATTTATTTTATTTAAATGAATGAATTTAGATTTCAGTAAATATGCTGTTAACACTCACCAAATATTCTTAGATATTTTTTCTCTTAGTGTATGCATGCTCAGAAAAATAAATTCTAGTTGCTAGATACTATTTCCTATAATTCCACATTCTCAACGGAAATCTTTATCGAAATAGAATTCCTCTTGTAATGAAGTAAGCTATTAATTGAAAAATTATTAAATACACTCAGAAAGAAATAGTTAAAAATTTATTTGTGGGATGAAAGTTTATTTGACAGAAATAAATTTTCATTCCACAAATAAATTTTCAAGTGTTTTTTTCCAAGTATATTATACGAACTTTTCTTTTCTTGACCAATATTTACTTGAGGTTAAATAAACCAACGTTTACTTGAAGTCAATCTCCTTATGTTAGAAAAAAATTTATATTAAGAACAAGACTTGTGAATAAAAACGGAATTCTTCTGAGAATATTATATTTAAAATATTTTTAGTTTGGTTTTAGAGGAATCTTTTTGAGAGGCCATATAGAAGCTCTTATATATATGATTTTTCTAAAATCAAAATAAAAAGAATTCTAAGATTTTTCCAAATCCAAAATATCAAATAGAGAGAGAAAGAGAGAGAAAGAGAGAAGGGAGAAAAAAGAAAGAGTAAAATCTTTTAGGATTTAGAGGATTCAAAAACGAGATAATACTTTTGGGGGTTCGAACGCAATAAAGAAAAAATCATTGACAAGATAATCGAAAAAAGAATACAAACTTTCGCGAAAGAACAGTCTTCAATCGTGAAAAAATACCTTGCCAAATTTGATCGATCCGGCTCCAGCACACGCACTCTCGACTTTTCTGGAGATCTCCCGGTGAGATTCGGCGGCAGGTAGCGCGAGACTACGCACGGCTTATCGGCGCATCTCGCCGGGGCATTGTGAATGCGTTCACGTAATTCAGAAAAGTACGTGTTCGTTTTGTGCCGGGCGCGTATCGCGCCTTCGCGTCCTCGTCATTGACGTCTTTGGAAGAAGCGGCGCGGGAGAGAGACAGACAGCAGCGGCGGAAATACGTCGTGATTCGCTACGACGCCGGAAGCGACGCACGTGCGTCGTCGTTTTCGTAATTCATTCTGTTGTTTTCCCGGAATTCGAGGATCGCGCTAAACGCTCGTTGGAGGACCCCGGAGATATCGCGTTTGTTTTGCGCCGCCCGCGCGTGGGCGGTTTCGTGACGGGATATTTCTCTAATTACTTGTATACCTCGTACACTTATATTTTCCTTTCCCCTCAATTGCAGCATGCACGCCCCATAGTACAGTTAGGTGATTAAAGGTTGAGACACTTTTGACTCGATGAGTTTCGCAACACATCCCCTTTCTCTCTCTTCTGTTTTTTTAATAACTTTCAAGAGATACATTTCCTTATTGGGGAGACTAATGCTGCAATTCTAAGCAGAATCGTAAGTCTCGTAACTTGTTCTCGTAAAATTCGTTTCAGAACTTATGAGTAGATTTACAAGTCTATGCAACATCATATGTCGTATAATTACTCGTAATTATCTACGATTTCATGTAATTTACGATATTTATAAGTGATTGCACGACATATGATATTGCATAGACATGTAAATCTACTCGTAAGTTCTGACGAATTTTACGAGAACAAGTTACGAGACTTGCGATTCTGCTTAGAATTGCAACATAATTCTTTTGTTTTCGGTTTTAGCTGATTGACTGTTAAGGATAATTTTCAAAACTCGTGAGAGGCTAGAACGCATGTTCTCTCTCACATTCGACGATTCTCTAAGTGAAAGATTCCTTCTGTACGAGTAGAAAATAATTTAAGTTCGAGTGGCTCAGTGGATACTCTACTTTTTGAATAGAATTTTACTCTAAAGAATTTAGAGTAACACGACTGAAATAAAAATGTCTATGATTAGATACGCACTGAAATCGTCACCTTAACGAATCAAAGTCTCCAAAATAAAAGTTCAGCCCGGAATTTTAGTATGAATGCGATGCTTGACTCGATGGTAGCCGTCAAGGGTGCACGTCTGTCGCGCCGTCCGATCGCCCGGGAATTAATAAAGACGAAAGCGCGATGAAATAATGACGGTAATTACGCGAGCCATGGGCGATGTAATTGATGCAAAAACGGTGCGTCGATGCGAAACCGCTCGATAAAGGGAGCTTTTTCCGTATACAGGGTGTTCAAAAAAGAAGTGTTGTAGACGTAGAGTTGCAGAGTAGATAAGTGGCCACTCTGCAAAGACCTCTTGCTCGTTGCACTGAGCAAAAAGTGCTTAGTAAGCATAGGTCGACCAATCACCCTTTCAAATAACCCTTTCAAATAACCCTAACAAATAATCCTTTCAGAATTATAAGCGTTTTTTGGTTTTAGTAGTGTGTTATTTGTGTGCTCCGATTGATTACGCGCGATAAATAAACACGAACGAGTATCTTATCATATTATCACTTTGATGTTTGCGAAAGGTGTTCTGCGCACGTGTTCTTCCATTTCTACACATTCTTCACGATAAATATTTACGTTATCGTCTTGCTTCCGTTTAGTGCAGTATAGTCATTTGTCCTTATGATTAGCCAATGCAAATTCTTCACTAATAAATAACATAGAATTGCATCAGAGAATCTAAGATACAGAGCTGAACTAACTTAGAAAGAGAGAGAGAGAGAGAGAGAGAGAGAGAGAGAGAGAGAGAGAAAGAGAGAGAGATTAGGAATTTTTTAGAGTCCGTAATTTTGTAACACGAAGATGTCAAGCGTGTGGAGACATACATGGAAGACACGTGGAACACTTATTGTGAATAGAAAGCAGTTATAAAATAATAATATGCTAAGATACTCGTTCGTTTATTCATCGTGAGTGGTCAATAGAAGCAAATGACTTGCGTTATCAAAACCAGAAAATGTTTATAACTCCGAATGGATTGATTTTCCAACCTGTGTGTGTATGTGTGTGTGCTTACTGAACACTTTTTACTCAGTACAATAAATACTATCTATTCTGTAAGGTCTGAAACGCTATTTCTGTTGAACACCCGCTATAATCGCGGCACCGGCCGGATCTTATTCATGCTCCGATAAACCTCGTTAATTCTCCGTTTATTCGGCACGCATCGGGGAAGAGTTACGAGTGTGATCTCGCGATCGGAGCGATCCGCGCTCTTCGGGTCGTTCACCGATTCCGTGCATTGTTCTGTTAGGTCAAGAACGACGCCAACGCTATTCGCCGCGTTAAAGCATTCTCGTGCGGCGCGCGTAAGGACCGACTTCGCGCCTTTCGCGAGAACATCGCCGTCGATATAAAACCAGTCGACCGGGGACGATCTTACGTGCGCAAAGCGAGGCAATCGGCCGAACGGCTCGCGAGCGGACGACAAAGGTGAGACACTTTCTTGCATGCGGATCCACTCTTCACCTCTCGCCAAACATGACCACACCGATTTACAAAGTGTTATAAAGTATAGCCGGCACTCTCTCTGCTTATTTTCGGCTCTCTTTAACATCTTAATATTTGATGAAATCTTGCGTAGATTTAATTAACCCATACGGAAAAAAAGGTTTGGTTGAATTAACCGAATATCTGGTCGAATATGAACGATCCAGAAATTCCGATTGAAGTAACTCGAATTTTGTTTAACCAAAAATCTTGTTAACTTAAACAGAATTCGGGTTACTTTAATCGGAATTTCATATTTATATTCGACCAAATATTTGGTTAATTCAATCAAACCTTTTTTTCCGTGCATATAACTCCATACACCTTAAAATTGATAAAATCCGGGAAAGACAGATAAGTTGGGACATTTTTTCTTATTATAATTTTTATCTATTAAAATTATTTAATAAATAAAAATGTTGAAACATCGCCTTAACATCTTGATATTTGATCAAATCCGCGTGGGAGTTCTGGGAACAGACGAAAGAGTGCCGGCTACTGGACGTTTTACCGTAGCTCGCAGGATTTCATCTCACAACGACGCCGCAAGTGCCCGTCCAAGTGTAGGCGCGCGATCTTTGACCGTTCGGATCCTGCGAGGACTAGACGCGCGCGCGGTTTATCACATGCGTCCTCGTCCCGATGAAAAAACGCGCCTACGACGAGCGAATACCGCGTAGCCTGTGTTCTTTCGTGCGCGCGACGGTGCTCTCTCGTGCCTTCCTCGAGACCCTGGGGTCAAGAGACGACTTCTCTCTCTCTCTCTTGCTCGCTCCCTTTCTCTCTTGGCACATCTCTTTCCCGCACTCTCGATCTCCGTCCCTCCACCTCGGGTTTTATACGTCCGCCTCGTCTCGCTGGCATGTCCACCGTCGCGTCGTCGTCTGCTCAGGAAACCATCCATTACGGAGATCGGTCGGCGTATTTAGCGACAGTGCGGAGTGCGCGCGGCGGAACCGAATCGAGAAAAGCTGACCGACCAAAACGGACGGTCGGGCCACGGGCTCTCGCCGTACCATTCGGGACTCGCAGAACGACGACGACAAAAGCGGGTGAGTGAAGCGGGTCGCAAGACTCGAGCGAGGAGAACGGACGAGAACGTGAACGAGACCACGGCGACTCGTAAGTAGTATAAGCAGCGTATTACGCGTTCCGCAGCGTCGCGACCCGCTATATTGCGCCACTAGCACGTGCTCGCAGGACGCGTCGACCAGTCGTGCTCTCGGACAAACTTCGAGACGGCTCGTGCCGTCTCGTGCGAGTAGAGACCGTATATAGGGGAGACCGGGGCTATATGGCTATATGTTCCTCGTGTGTTTTTTTCTAACATTTATCTTGAGAGGAATAGTGGGCATAAAATCGCGAAATGATCCTTTTAGAACACGAATACTTTTCCCTGAGTTTCGTTAAGATCGAAATAATATTTAAGCAAAAGTACCAACGTATTGGACACGTACTTAGCATGTAGCTAATTCTGGGCATGTTGTTTCAGTTTTAAAATATTGAAATATTCTAACTTTCAATATAGAATATATAGATATTGAATATATATACAAATATTTTGTTTGAAGATTAAAAATTCGTATTTAAAATTGATATATGTAAGATTAAAACAAGTATTTAAGTTAAAATATTGAAATATTCTAATTTTCAATATATGAATAATTTAGAATATATAGATATTGAATATATATACAAATATTTTGTTTAAAGATTAAAAATTCGTATTTAAAGTTGATATATGTAAGATTAAAACAAGTATTTAAGTTAAAATATTGAAATATTCTAATTTTCAATATATGTTAGAATATATAGATATTGAATATATATACAAATATTTTGTTTAAAGATTAAAAATTCGTATTTAAAGTTGATATATGTAAGATTAAAACAACAAGAACGTCCAGAATTAGGTACATACTTTGTACGTGTCCAGACATTGGTACTTTTACCTTAAGTTAAGAAATAGGAAACCTGATTTGGTAATAACAAAGTAAATTTTTGAGCCTCTCGAAATTTTCTATTAATATTCTCTATCGCGAAGACTTTGAGTCAAGACTACTAATCAGGATACATATTTTATACGTGGCCTTCTTATCCTGCGCTATTGGGCAACTAAACCTAGTGCCAGGGTAAGTTGGCTATGTTGTTACATGTTTAAATTACTGTAGAAAAATCGACCCTAAGTGTACACTTAGTATACGATAGTGATTTAACGTTTAATTATGATTCAACTAAAAATTGTTGGAGAAATTAAAATGTCCAGACAGCATAGATATCTGAAAGGCGTCTTAGAGACATCTAAAAAACATCCTTGCTTTGGACGTCTCTTGGATGTCTTTAAAACGTATGTTTACTATCTGGATTCTGACAAACGGTGCTTCTCGTTAAAATCTCACAAAAAGTACTTTAGCGCGGACCTTGGCTAATTAATTCAATCACGATCTAATCATAAATTTCTGATGCGAGTAAAAATAAAGATTACAATAACCACGATCAAAAAAACAGGAAATTTTGAAGTAGTCAAACGAGTCCGGTAGCACGTTCCCGTCTAGGCTTGCGACAGCCGAAATCAATTTTTATTTACCGTCACTACCAGCGGTAATTAAGTCAGACACGAATGCACCGCGACAACGGCGTGATTTATACATCTTTTTTCTAGTCACTTACGGGCACATAAGGCGCGCTCTGTTCCGCCAAAGCCTCCGCGATTAAAAAAGTCTTCCTAGCGCCCGACCAGCAGATGTTCCGAGTGGAGGGAAGGGGAGGAAGGGCAAAGGGTCTCGAGGACCCGAGGTCACAAAGACACTTCTTCCTTGAAGCGAAACCCGTGGCGCCTCGGGCCACGTAAAATGAATTTCGAGACACGAGCGATCCGGTGTCACGGCGACGATTGCAAAAAAAAGAAAGAAAAAGAGGCCGTTTCCGCGGCCTGAGGATCGTCTCTTTCACGCACTCGGTGAGTCTCTGAACGTAATGGAACACTCCTTTTAAGAGTGTTCATTATTCTTCGGCTAAATGACCAAACATTTGCTTTACAGTGTGTATGTAAAAGTCAAACACTCAAACGCTATGATGAACGGTACCTCAAATACAACTTTAAGCTGCAAAAGCGACGACTCGCTCGACGCATTTCAGCCACGCAAATATTGTGTCAAAAATCTCTTTCTAACTTTTAACATTCTTACTGACACGAGGCACGAGGGAATTATCGATGAAAAGTGGCTACACGGAGAGAACATTATGGTGACAAATTACTATGGAATTTTGTATGGAGAGGAATAGGTTGACATTCTGTCGTAACCTAAATTGACTATCCTCTCATTTTATATCTATTCGTATTTCGTTATTTAGCTATTCGTATCCGACTGAAATATCCCACAGCACAAGATTTAAAAGATGTCCCAAAGACATCCAGATTGCTAAATGTCCGCGTAAGTCCTCAGAATATCCTAAAAATATTCCGATGACTTTTAAATGTCCATACATGTCTCCAAGATATCCCTTCAAGATCTTATACTATGAGGGATGCTATTAAAAAATTTGCTATATTTTTAATGAAATTTGCTATGTTCCTTAGCAAGACCAATTCTCTTAAAATAAATCAGTAAAAATTTTTCTAATTGGATCAGTAAAAGGACTACTTCATTGATGATCAGTGAGTATTCACTGACTTTCAGTGAAAACTTACACTTTAATGTTCCATCCAACATCTCGCTGATTTTAACCAAGCAAGATTTTACGGCAAAATCTATATTATACTATATAAGTCCATTATATTTTTCACTATTTATTCATTAATTCTTCACTGAAATGCTATACTTATAATTGGTTTATCCGACTGTACCAAATCCAGCTTTTCTGTGTTTTTTGCGACGGTGAAATTAACGGCTTCGATGAGTTTTACGTGCGATGTTTGTGTTCGCAAAGTGCATCAATAATGAGAACAGTCGCTGCTGTTAACTAATTATTTCAACGTAATTTTACAGATTGCAATACTATACTTCTAACTTAATCACCAATTTAATATTCATTTCAGTGAAAAATATACTGATTATGCTTTAGAAAGTACCTTATTGAGACTCTATTTCTGGACTATTAAGAACATAATAGAAAAGAGAGAAGATTTATGTGAAAAGAAACTATAATATTTTCTCCGTGTAGAAAAATTGGTTATCATGAAACAATAATTTAAATGCAACACTTTCGAAACGCTTTTGTTGAATCAGCATTAGCTAGCTGGACCAGTGAGACCTTCATCTGCTATAGAGAGAATCACGACTTAACATACCTGATATTTTGTACCCGAGATATCGCGTATATTTTCTTGAACTTGAAACGCAATCACCTTATCGTTCCTTGGCTTCTACAAACGCGATAAGTACCGTCATCCCGTTATCAAAGCATCCTCAAATAAGTACTATGGAACGAATACGACGTCACGGAGCAAGTTACGGATAAAGATGCGATGAAGATACGAGAACGTGATAAAGGCACAACGATTAATCTTCGAGTGTCGCTCAAACGTGGGCGAGAAAATCAATAAGGACGCGTTCTCCTTTTCCCGTCAATTTATCATCTCCATCGCGCTCCGAATTGTGAAGCCTCAGGATCGCGGTCGTGTCGAAGCAATCGCGCGCGTATCCCTTTGTCGCGTCGATTCTAATAAATAAATATTCCGGTACCGTATCCCCCCACGTACTTCCCCATTCTACTGATCCCTCGTCTCTCTTCCGAAAGCGTCGCACGTCCCTCGTACCTCTTATTATTCACAGCGTTGTGACTGGGAGATTCTTTTAGTTTCTTACCTTGCGCCTCATCTCATGAAGTCATCAACGGCCGTCGGGAGTATCCTCATCCGGACGAGCCGACGAAGAAGAAAGGCCCCGTAGCCGCATCAAGACGCACCTGTTGAAAATAACGCTCGTTATTTCAACACTCGTGTTATATTGACCGATCCGACCGACGTCCCGCGTCGTGTAATTGATCGTGTTTACTTTCGACGTGTGCGACACACGCTCTCCGCTATGTTAAGTGCTTCAATTTTTTGCGCAAAACTACCACGGAGATTTGCGCGTCGCGGTAAACAAACATGGCAAAACGATCTTCAGAAGAAACGTAAACAATGGTCGATCACAACATGGGCAAAAACGACACTCCAGTCGTCAAACTGATGTAACGTTTTATGGAATTATTGCTGTAGTTGTTTATATAGTTAGATTGTCGTAATACATGCTTGTCGAGCAACGAAATTTTTTCTATCTTTGAAATCATTTTATATCTTAGAATCTAATCTCTATCTTTGGTATCTCTAGTCTCGAGATTTTACAAAATATATTCAATTATATAATTAATATTACATATAATTTAACTAATGCTAAACAATTAATATGAAATCTATATTTTCAATATTAATTTATATTCTGCATAAACTATTTAACGAAACTACTCATTTGGATTCACTCTTAAATTTTTATGTTTCGAGCGGAAACACGTTTCGAGAAATCTAAATGAGTAACTTTGTTAAATAATTCTACAATGTGAACAGAATATGAGTAAATAATTTACATTTCAAACGTTTGTTATTAATTATTTTATCTTTATTAATATATTTATATAATATATATATATATATATATATATATATCATTAAATTTAGTAAAATTCAGATTAGGTACTGAAGATCAAAATAAAATACTAAAAAAGAGACAGATAAATATTGATTTTCAGTATCTAATTTGAATTTTACTAAGTTTAATTACATAATTAATATTATATATATTTTAATAAAGATAAAACAATTAATAACAAACATCTGAAATGTAAATTATTTACTCTGTATATATTCTGTTCACACTGTAGAGTTATTTAACAGAGTTACACATTTAGATCTCTCTCAATTGTATTTCAATTTGTAACAAAAGTATTATTTATTTCAAGATTGTTTCTCCAAATATCTATATCACTTAACAAATATCTGAACACTTTATTCTTCCTCCTTCCCTCTTTCTCTCTCTCTCTCTTTCTCACTGTTTATAATTTAAATTTTAGTAAATATATTTTATTACATAATTAACATCATGTATACTTTAACTGATATTAAATGCGCGATGTCCTAACTATTTACTCATATTCTATTCAAGCCGCGGAACTATTCAACGGAACTACTCATTTGAATTCCCCTTAATTGCGTTTGGAGCGCAGTGCGTAAAATATTCTGAAAGCTCGCGCGGAGGCGACACCGTTCGCGCTGTTCGCTGCTCGTGGAAGCGTCGCACGTACGTATTCCCGGAGCGTATCGTTATGCGCATCACGAGATTGACTTTCCTCTATCGTTGCACGGCGATCGCGAGTGACAACGAGAGGCCCGCCCGACATGGCCTGTGGCAGCGTCGTCGGCCAAACACGGGACGCAGCGAATCCCTCGCGTCCGCACCATCGCCTCGCGAAAAAGGATATCGAGATCGTTGTCGCGCAAAGCGAGTGAATCCGTTCGAACCGCTCCTCGTCGAGACAACTCGATCGTCCAGAGGGATCAGCGAATCCCTCGAGACGTTGCTTGCCCCTGCCTCGATGTGATAATTGTAACAATTTATACATCCACACGCACGCACTTCTAAATACACTCGGAGTCATGTATATTTATTATTATAACTAGGATTATTCAGTCGTATGTGTGTGTGATTTTCAGTTTTACACATATAATAATAATAATAAATACTATTTGTATTACATTATTTAATTACTTATATACGATTTTTGACCTTATGTACGTATGAATAAAGTCGAAAATCGTATAACTAGAATAAGAGTAAAATTTTTATGCGATTTTCGACCTTATATACGTATGCATAAGGTCGAAAATCGTATAACCAACCCTTGTTATAGTAAGAAATGATGCTGGTGTGTACGTGCGTGTAGTGAGTTATGTGTGTGTATAAATATGCTTGATACACATTATTTAAATACATATGTCTAAATACCCACGGCAGATATACGTACAATATTCGAGCTTCGATCGAATTTTCGTCGAGGATTCCGGAGCGCGTTCATCATATGACACGTGAGACGCTCTGATAGAAGCAACAGGTGGCGACATATTTTTGTCGCGCCTCAACGAAATCGGCCATCTTTCCCGTTTTGTCGTCTCATGATCGAAAACTACCGACGCCGACTCGATCGAGCCTCGCGGGTGACAATCTACTCTCACGATCTCTCTCTCTCTCTACTCGACAATGTTTTATTCATCATCCCAATCCCCTTAGATTTCATGCGTACATCGTCACGCTCGCGATATACCGTACGCGTCACGACACAAGAAATGACCTCACCTTGACCTCCGAAATGCGACGAGCACCGTGGACGGTCGTCAACAAGTCGAGCAGCTACCCAACAGTTTCCCCGACAGTCTTCCGCGCTTCCTCGCAGCAGCTGTATCCCGCTGAAACCGTGTCACGCGCGGATGGCTACAGTAGCGTGGATTTTTCCCGGGTGGAAGATCCACGTCGCGATAACGCGCGAAACTGCGCGAACCGTGCGTCGCGGGGGGCGAGCCGCGCAAGATCTGACACGCTCGGCCGCTTACGCCGCGCGCCGCGCCGCGCCTTCGCCGTCGGGGGCGCGCGGGCGCGAAGTAGCGCCGCTGATAAGCGCGAGAACATAAACATCGCGGACGTGTTTACCTTCATTGTTCGCTCACAAATCTGGTGTTGTCGCGGCAGGCCGCGAATAACAAGTTTTTCCCGGATCTCAACGACCGACGGATTGAAAATGTTTACGTTTGAGACTCGGGCGATTGGAAGTCGGTTCAAACGAAAGTAGTGCCCGCGCATCGGAGGGTGAAACAAGCCGGCGGCGTGCAGCGTTGCGGCGTGATAATCGCCCGTGAAATCGCATTTACGCGGTGGTTCTTGAGAACAGAATGGGACCTGCGGATGCAGGTTGCCTTCACCGGCTCGGGGAGAACCGTAAGTCATTTGTGCGAATCGGAAAACGGGACGCGGCGTTTTTGGCGTGCGTGAAATCGGGGAATGCGAACGTGGGGAATGCCACCCACACGTAATATTTCGTTGCAGCGTCAACTCGCATGATCTCGTGGGGTTAAAACAGGACATGTCTGCTAAGCGGCTTACCTTCCGCGCGTCATACCTTAACCAGCCGTGACTCTCGCTCTCAGAATTGATTCGAGATGACGTATTTCCGGCTCGCGGAAAATAGAAATACCGGCGTCGAATACGGCGGACTTTTACAATCCTGATTTCGAGTTTTCTTCCCCTGCTGACCACTGTGTGAGTAAATATCTTTCTACTAGATATTTATTTATATATGTATTATTGTGTTGTTGTGTATTACTGTATAATATTATCAGATGCAATATTTCTACAATTAATAAGAATGCATGAGTATTAGACAATAATTTTGTCTATACTGTATATACATTTCTTTGCCAGGGCAAAATCAATTTTATTCTAATTCTATTAGAGAGAATAATTTTCACTTTACACGCACGATTCATCGTCTCTCAGATTGAACCTCGAAATTTAATGTGACATGTGAGATGCGACGAAAGACAAGCGTTGATTTAAGCGAGTAAGAGAGAGATATCATGTCGAGTTAAACGAACACTCCATCGTAATGCGAGTGTAAATACTACGTACGCAGGGTTTACACACGTGCGATGACAAACGCGTAACGACGTCACGATATTATTCCCCCGGTACGAGCCTCGTGCTTCCGGTTTATGGTTCACCCCGTTTTACGGGCTTATGCTTGACGATTTATGGCAGTGGTAATGTTTACGAGAGTGAACCGAGCCTTCCAGAAAAGCGAACCGTGGCGACCTGCCCGTTGCTCTTTCTCTATTTTCTTTTCTAACGCGCTTTTGCCGTCTTTTTTTCTTCCGCTTTTTCTTTGACCCGCATTGCCGCGACGCACGACAAACGAGCTTTTTAATGGTGAAAGTATCGAAATAGTTTCAATTAGGCGCCATTTCAAGTCTGAGAAATCGTGTTTCTATCAGTCGCGTCCGTCCGTAAATTTCGACACGTCGTAACCCTTCTGTCCTCCAAGGGTCTTATGTCGAATTTGTATTTACGATCTTCCCTTTCTCCCGGGATTTTTTTTTAGGAAAGACCGGGGCTATAGGCCGGGGCCTAGAAATATGTTGCTCATGTGCTACTTCATAGTATTTATCTTGTACATTTATCTTGAGTACATACAAAAAATCGCAAAATAGTCTTTTAGAACATGAATATTTTTCTTTGAGTTTCATTAAAATCGGAATAATATTACAGTTAAGAAATAGAATAAACTGATTTGCAAAGAAAATAGCGAAGAAAATTTTCGAGTCTCTCGAAATTTTTTATTAATATTCTTTATCGTGAACTGAATAAAATTAGGTGATATGTTACTAATTAGAATGAAATTTCTTGCAAATGTATGTACTGTTTCTGGTAATAAACACAGTTTTCATTCATAAAATGATTGAAATAGAGCATATGAGCAAACGAAGTAAAATTGACCTATAATTAAACTTATAATTGAAAGTTGGCAAAAGGGCAGTGGAGATCTTTCGCGGGGAAGGAGAGAGACTCTGGAACTACTAATCAGAATACATATTTTATACATGGCCTTCTTATCCCGCGTTATTGGGCAATTAAATCCAATACCAGGATAAGATAACCACGTGTTGCACGTGGTTACCATTGTTGGATAACCATTGTTGCACGTTCGTATTTTGATTATTACACAATAAAATATACTTAAAGAAAGAAATAACTCACAAACGAAGATATCAATCAAAAAATAGGCAAAAGGACAATTCGACTTCAAGTACAGGACTAATAGTGCTATATACCATATGGGTAAAAACCTTCTTTGTGTTAGGAAATCGTGTAATATTTATTGAACATGAATAATCAATATAAAACAATCATACGTTTCGGCTCAACCTCTTCAGTGATAATAAAACTCAAGGTGTACGACACGAACGCATTACAATTAGTAAAAGACCTGCGCAAATTGACATGAATGTTAATCACAATATTAAAGCCGACAAGACCGTTACCAAAATAATATTAAGTAATAAATTAATATTGGGAAGTCATAACTATAAAAAACATATAAAATAAAATAAAAATAAGTAAAATTGAAATATAATAAATAATTAAAACTGACAATATAAAATATCTTTGTTGAGTTCGGCTAAAAATAAACCGATCCTGTCAACGATAACATCGCCACGTCTTCGAAATACAAATAATTACAGATTTATATGCCTAGCATTAACATTGGCTTGGTTGATAGGATGTTTTATCTTAATCATCCTTCTTTCCATAAGAAAAATTTGGATTTTATCATTTTGACGTTAATTACTAATAATTATCCTCTTGACTTAATTTTTAAAGTTATTAAACGTAGACTGAGGTTTCTTATTGTGAATGGTGGACGAGGTACAGAGACAGTAGAAACAAATTTGACAGCTTCTGATAAAAAATATTTTACCTTACCATTTTGTGATTCAATTTCGAAAAGACTGACAAAGCTTTTTAGAAATAATTTGACAGATATTGCTTATTCTTGCACTAATAAATTATCAGGATTAATTCGTGTGCATAAAGACAGGTTGCCTCTTGGTTTCCATAATAACGTTGTATATAGGTTGCAATGCAGTGGCTGTGATGCTTCTTACGTTGGTCAAACTAGTAGAAGACTCTCTACACGTATTGGTGAGCATAGGAGAACTCCTAAGAGTTCTACGGTGGAGTTAACGGCCATACAGGAACATTGTTTGAGGAAGAACTATGATTTTGATTGGGATCATGTCAAAGTTTTACATGAGGAACGCTTTTACTTAAAACGCCTGATCTCAGAAATGATTTTCATCAAATTTCAGAAGCAAGGTCTTAACTCACAAAAGGATACTGAATATTTGGGCACCAGCTACTGCGGCTTGTTTTGAAAATAAACTTTGTTTTGATTTCTTTCTCTTCCACAAGTCGTTTCCGCATTGTTAATGCTAGGCATATAAATTTGTAATTATTTGTATTTCGAAGACGTGGCGATGTTATCGTTGACAGGATCGGTTTACTTTTAGCTGAACTCAACAAAGGTATTTTATATTGTCAGTTTTAATTACTTATTATATTTCAATTTTACTTATTTTTATTTTATTTATATATTTTTATATATTTATATTGTTTTATATATTATATGTTTTTTATAATTATGACGGCTACTTCTCAATATTAATTTATTATTTAATATTATTTCGGTAACGGTCTTGTCGGCTTTAATATTGCGACTAACATTCATGTCAATTTGCGCAGGTTTTTTACTAATTGTAATGCGTTCGTGTCGTATACCTTGAGTTTTATTATCACTGAAGAGGGTTCATGGTTGAGCCGAAACGTATGATTGTTTTATATTGATTATTTATGTTCAATAAATATTACACGATTTCCTAACACAAGGTAGGTTTTTACCCATATGGTATATAGCACTATTAGTCCTGTGCTTGAACTCTAATTGCCCTTTTGCCTATTTTTTGAATAAAATATACGTTAACAAGATCATAGCGAGCATTAATACATAGAAGCTTGCCTCTATCGTGCTTATACAATCAGTCATAGCAATTAGTCGCCTGAGCAGTTCCAACTTCGAAACTCTAAAATGTAGGGCATCTAGCCCTGGTCTCCCCTAAATTATGTTTCGTTACCGTTTCTCGTGCGTGAAAATCGCGCTCTCAGGGGTTTGAAGGGTTGCACTCGGGCCGGAAAAGGGGAGAAGGCTTGGAGGAAAGTCCAGGCGTGGCTAAGAGACGACCGCTCCGTGAGCCGCTCCTGGTGCAGCCAGGAAGCGCGTCTTGATTTATGCGCGAATGTTTAAGTGCCGCGACGATCCTTTCCCTGCTCGCCGTAGCATCCGTAGGAGATTATCGGGAATCTCGCCGAGATCTACGAGGGATCTCTACGGGAAGGGAGGAGCGTGCTCCGACCCTCGACAAATTGAATGAAATCGCTCCAACCTGTTTCATCGCGGCGGCCTACGGTCCGAAGGATTCGACCACCCGTAATTATCGTGACGTAGGTCCGGGACCTCGGCTTCATGGTGTTGACGTGGGCGAATGTATAATTCAAAACTTACTCTTACGCGTCGCGCCGGCACTTTTCCCAGAAACTTTCGTGCTGTTACTTTAACGCCGCACAGTGCGAGATTTTTGGATATTCCTGGCCAATACTCTGTATGTTTCGAATTGAAACTTGCGATATTTTAATTAAAATAAGTTCATCAGTTACATATAGATACAATTATCAGATCATCTGATAATTTACAAATTTTACGACGTCATTACGTAAATATATGATCTTTTTACTCGCAATTTTGCGTAAACTCGATATGAATCGGAACAAATCAAAAGCTTTTTCATAATACGTTCTACACTTTCGCTATGTGAACATTTTATTACATAATACTATCTATATTTAAAGAAAGCTCGGTCAAGCTACATACTGTCGATTTTCTCCTAAAACCTGCAAATTTTTGCAATTTCTTTAAAGTGTAAAATAAATTACGCGAAAAGAGCTTAAAATATACATCTTCAAAAGATATTCAAGCAATGTCGGGAAGTACAATAAAATCCTGTCGAAAAATGATATGATAAAAGAGTCCTATTTACTTCTTAATGGTAACTCTCCATATTGTTAAAATAACAAATTTTTAAATAATAGTGATTTTTGCCGAAAAGGAAGAAAGATACTATCACGTAAAAATTTGTTGCGTTCTCAGTTGAAGCATCGTAAAAAATATTACAAGTTAGTGTTAATGTTGGTTACTCAGCAACCAATATGTTAGATAAAAATACACTAATAATATAGGAGATCAATAATAATAATGGAGATCCAGCATTCGCGCATAAGATTCGACTTCCGGCCAGATTTTTTGCTTAGATCCTTGCATTGCGCGTAACGATCACTCGGTCGTCGCGGTTATCGCCACGAGTAAAACGCTGAGCTAAGCTGCTAATTGAGATAGTAAACACGGGAAAATATCGCGATTTTCGCACGCACGTAAATACTCGCCCACCCGCTTCGTTTTCTCGTATTTCACGAAAATACGACAATGAGCATTTTTGAGGTGAGCGACAGTGGACGGATATAACAGCGATGAATCATCGTTCCGAGATCCGAAAATAGAATTACTCCTATAAATAAAATACTCCCATGGGTGCGAAAACACTTACGAGCGCGCGTAGCGCGTGTGTGTGTATATATATCGCGGTCTTGTTTCAAGAGAATGTCTTGTCGAAAAGTTTCAAGCCGCGCGAGAACACGAGAGAATTCCATGTTCTGCCGGCGTCAGATTCTCGACCCGCTAATGGAATCGACTTCGTCTGCTCGCTCAGATAAACTTTCACACTTATCACGTCGCGAGACCATCGATGTTTGGAAACTCTACAATTTTTTAATTGCATTTACGCGCGCGCGAGGCGAATATACTTCACTGAACTCATCATTAAATTTACACCATTAAGTTTATATCACACAATAATATAACTCTTTTATTATATTGTTGCTACAAATTTATTAAAAGTTGCATTCACATTTTCATATTACATTTAGCATGAAATATTGAATTAATTTCGACTATTTCTTTCGTCCAGATAGACTTCTCTGATTATTACCACGCGAAACGATGGTGAGAACTTTACAATTCTTTTAATTACTTTGATGAAGGGAACATATTTTTTCATAAATATGTTCATTCATTGAATTAATTCAACGAATTAATATATATGCATATCGCATTAATGTACGCATTAAATTAATTATTATAAATTTACGATTGCTCTTTTACGGTTTTACGGTTTATCAAGAAGGAAGAGGTGAAATTAAACTCGAATTATCATTGCGAGGTACTTTGAATTCCTTCATGCTAGGTGCGATTTAATCTGCAAGATTACAGAACAATACGTACTATGTATTCTATCTAAATGTTAATTCTTGTAATGTTACGTTTCAAGTATTTTATCAGTTTTTATTTCCGCAAGTCTACCATGAGTCATCAAATTTATTCGAAGTACATTCTGAATCCTAGTAAATTCAACTATTTTCTTTGAAAAATAGTAGTTGCATCTATTTTGGCATTTACATATTTGTCGTGTCAAAAACAAAGCTAATTTAAGTATAAAATAGAATCGCAATTTTTGTCAGCAATTTTGGAAAGAAATTGGCGGAATTGGCAGTTTTCTTGGTGAAATATCAACGAACCAGGAAATTCTGGTTGAATTTATCATAATTTCATTGAAATTATGAAGTCTTGTTAAATACTTCACCAAAAAATTGGTTAATCTGACCAAAGTGCTTTTTTTGCACGATGTGATAATCGTAAAAGTCTATCGGGGTGTTTATTCGGGACGGTTTTCGAGATACCGAGCACTCGGCGCGTTATAATTGAAAATTACGAGGAAGAACGAAGAGAAACGCGTGCGCGTATACGAATGTATGGGGCGATTGTGTCGATGAGATATCTATACGAGGCGAGAAAACGCAGTCTCGCGCGAATGCATGGCTTTCGTTACGATTTCGACGAGAACCAGACGCGCTGGAGGAGATTCTAGCCTCGAACCCGAGAGACCGGGGTCTATTATTCTCTGGGATATCGTGGCAGCGAGTGCGGTCAGTAAAGGCTATCACACACAAAATTCCGTAAGAACTTAAATCGTAAGCGTAAGGAAATCGACCAATCCCAATTGAGTATTCGGCTCTTCGTAATGGAGAGGCTACGAAGAGCCGAGTGCTCGATTGGGATTGGTCGATTTCTTTACGCTTACGCTTACGTTTTAAGTTCTTACGGAATTTTGTGTGATGGCCTTAACACGCCGTAAAGTACGCTCTATTCTGCTGTATTCGGCCGGCTGTTTACGAGAATCCGCGCACGCCGTGCCGATTCTTGAAACATGCGAAAAGAAAAATGAAATCACACTTACCGTGCGACGTGGTTACTTTATGACGGTCTTTATGAACCGGTTCGCGATCACTTTTAAGCGAACCCGAGCGGATATAAAGATGTCGAGATCTGCCAACGAGCTTTTGTCGATCGTCCTCGAGGAGCACGAATTGCTTAAGGGGCAAGGGATAAGTCGGCGAAAAGGTTTTCGCGAGAGTTGAAATATCGAGTTGATCCATAAGTTCGTGCGCATTTTTATCTAGTTGGCATCCACATGTTGGTATCAGGAAAATAATTCCATACAGTTGACTATCTATATATATATATATGTTTTAATAGCTGACACTTTGGAATATATTTTGTGATTTAAATGTCCCAATAACTAAACTGGTAAGAAAGCACGAAAATCACTTGGAACATTTCTTTGTCGGAAAAACACAAGAGTTTTACAAGAGGGAAATTATAAAATTACGTGAAAGACGGCAAAAGGTTAAATAGAATGACGTATATGTTAATAATTAAAATTATTCTTAATAAGAATAAAATGCACTACAATTTTATTGAAACATTCGCACGAACTTATGAATCAACCTAATAGTAAAATATTAGGAGACAGATACAGTCGATTCCGGCTATAAAACACGTATCTCTGGAAGGGGACGGTTAAAAAGAAGAAGAGGAGAAGAAAGGAAGGTGCAGGAATGATGATGATGATGATAATGATGATGAGGACGACGACGGTCATATCGCGGCGATGAAATGTGAGGCACTGCCCTTGCGTCCGCGCGATCGGAAGTCGGCATAAATCTCGAAGCACTCTGCATTAAGCACCGGCGCAAAATTCCAATAAAACGTTGTAGAACGCCAGGCCGCGGACGTTGGCTCGAGTGAGAAACGCCATTTTCCGCGGGATTTATACATAAAAGGTGAGCGCGTTGGCTGAGGAATTTCGCGATCGCCGTTTGATCCAATTTGACGGCGCGGAGAAAACTGAACGTTTATGGCGCTCGTTAAGGTAGCTTTACGAGGCTGAACCGGTCTGAGAAGAAAATCCCGTCCGCCAATTTACTCGCTAAAGTGTCGCGGATATTCAATCAAACGGGGAAGACTATTGATAATTATACAGACAGGTAAAAGCCAGCTGCTGCACGCCAACTCAGCAATTATTCTGTGATTGCAGCAACCACATGATTAATTGTTCCGTATTTTACTATTGTGCCAACCAGATTCATGTGTGGGCCAACTCTGCTGTTGTTTCCGAGTACCCTGAGAAAAAGTATTTTGTATTTGGTAACGATAATCAACACAGAGAAATAATTACTCTAAATTATGGTCAAGAAAAGAAACTGTTTCTTAACGGACTTCACATAGAATGCGGAGGCGTCGTGCTTATAAACTCGAAGTCGTAAGTGGGCGCGCACGAACGATGCTCCCTTTTATCGAGCACTAAATCCTACGTAACGTTAAGTTGGCGCGCAGCACGAATGCATTCGTAAACAGCGTACGCGATACCTTCGTTTCCGTTTCTCTGATATCGATGGCGAGACGCCACGACGTTACTGAAATTCGACGTGACTTGAGCCGCACGTGAGATCGCGAGATCGTAAAGCAGTTAATAGCGAAACGATACAGAATACCTCGCGCTTTTATCGTCTGTTGAATTGTCAGGTATGCTCGCGTTTAAATTAGAATAGCGCGCGCGTAGGAGATGGCTGGATAGCGACACACTTCAATTCGCACGGAGAAGGAAAATATTCCAATTCGTGTAACAGAACGGGGACCAATTCGGGCGATAACTTGGTAACAGGAAACAGTATTTTTGTTATCGTGACAGAAAAAATTTGGATATTTGAATATTTAGCTTTGATTAAATTCGGTTGAGATAAGTCAAAGCAATTGATTGAATAGTAATCTCCTGGAGGATCTTTCTCGGCAGGTAAAGTAAATGTTCCAATAACTGAACTAATAAGAAAATACGATCAGTTATTTATAAACTGCAATAACTTAGCCCTTTTCGGGCTGCTTCGTGGGCGATGGACGAATGCTCGACGTTGCTCGAAATTCCGCGACCCACGCGTTACTAAAATCGCCGAATTATTAGTGCGACGTTGCACCGAAATATGAAATTTCTCTAATATTGGCGACGCGCGCATATTTTCGCGAGCGATCTCGTCCGATTTATTCCCGCCCGAATGCCAGTCGGCGGAATACGCGCGAACGAGAGTATCCGCGCGAAAGTATTTTAATTCGTGAAACGTGACATTCGCTTTTATACCAACTTCAGTAAACCAATCTTGCAACTTTGAAAACGACAGTGTCGTTCTGGAAATTATTACGTTACTCTCTTAAAGTGAATCGATAAAAGAAATATTTCGCTGATGATGAGTGAGTATTCGTCGATTTTCAGTGAAGACTCTCCGACTTTGCACTGAGAAAAAAATATTTAAAAATTAACAAATATTTATTAAGTGGGTTAACATATTAACGTAATCCATCCGTCCTTAACATATTTCACATGTTAATAACATATACATATACAGGGTGTTGAAAAAAAAGGGTCACATATTTTGATAGCAGATAGTATTGATCAAAACGAGAAGAAAAGCTCTAACTAACATGGGTCCTAAGACTAATATCTTTTAAGATACAAGCTATTTTGTTATTTGAGCTCTTTGTCATTTTCTTATTAGTCGTGTCATCTTTAGAATGTAATGAACAAAGGAGTAGGGGACAGTGAGGTACAATGGGGATATCTTTTTTTTAAGTGCCTTAAAAAATAAACAATTAACAAAGAGAGATAAAGAAACAATTTTTATTTTAATATGAAATGTTAATGTGAAATTTTAATATGAAATTGCGAACTAAACGTAAATATCAGGAGAGAGAAATGAAGTTAGAGTGATTTGAAAGAGTGCGTGATTCTCTAAGACGTAGGGCTGAAACATGCGTGAGAGTGAATGGCAATCACATAGAGCACCTCCTCTAATGCTGAGTCAGCATTAAAATTTTTTGTTTTTTGTAAAAAAAGAGTTTTTATTTTGTTATCATACATTCAGTTTCTTTACTTCAGTTTTTTTATGGAAGATAAATGATTACATTTCATATTAAAATAAAAATTGTTTCTTTATCTCTCTTTGTTAATTTTTTATTTTTTAAGGCACCTAGAAAAAAGATATCCCCATTGTACCCCACCCTCCCCTACTCCTTTGTTCATTGCATTCTAAGGATGACACGACTAATAAGAAAATGACAAAGAGCTCAAATAACAAAATAGCTTGTATCTTAGAAGATATTAGTCTTAGGACCCATGTTAATTAGAACTTTTCTTCTTGTTTTGATCAATACTATCTGCTATCAAAATATGTGACCCTTTTTTTTCAACACCCTGTATATCTTAATCCATTATCCGCAATCGATCGATCAATCAAATCAATAAGGATTCCCATGATATCCAGTCTAAATAAGAAAACAATAGGCGCAGGCAAGTATTATCTAAAGTACAATCAGTATACTCTTCACTGAGATGACTGTGCTAGTTCATGACAGACAATGTAGTTATCGTTTACGTAGTCACTGCGCAGACTTTTCTACCGTATATCGTACCGAAACGACGAATTTGACGATAACATTGTCGTCGTAAGTCACAGAATAAACCTGCTGGCCGACCTTTCGAGGTCTCATGTGAATCCTACGCGTTTCACCGGGTGACTAATACTTTTTTATTTCTTTCCGGGAATTGATCTGGTAAACAAACAAACAGGTACGAACTGACGTAACTATTCTATAAAAAATACTCATTGTTATCGACTCTGCGACTATTATTTCTGAGATTTTTTATCTCGACAATCTGTGGTCGCCAGGTTTCTTCGAATGGTTCGCAAACTAAATCGTTTCGGGGTTGTCGAGGACAACGTTTTTCTACTTCATATTACCGGCTGCCTGCTTCTCCTGTTACGAGCCTTTTTCTGGCCTGCTCTGGGGAAAACTTTCTGACAACGATACTGGCGGCGAGAGTTGAGAGAGAGAGAGAGAGAGAGAGAGAGAGAGAGAGAGAGAGAGAGGGGGGAGGGAAGGGGGCGACAGAACGAAAAGCATCGACGAATTTCGACGGCAGCGAGGGTGTACACATTTCTCTTTTTCATCGATGCAACAGGTGATGGGGGCCGACGTCCCGAAGGAACGTCGGGCGAGCTCGACACTAAGAAATCCGTGAGATTCCACGGCCCCCTCGAGAGCCGAGGGTCGGTTATTAATCGTCGCTCGCCGGATTCGTCATTTCTTCTTCCCCCATCAGCTTTTACACAGGCGCGTATTCTTCTTCTGGAGTCTCGTTTTTTCTCTCTCCCTCTCCCGTCCACTCTCCCTCTCTCTCTCTCTTTGTCTCTCCTTGTCTTTCTCCATTCCTTTGGTAGATAGCGGAAGACGTGTCCGCATGGTCGTTAGGGTGTCTCAAGGAAAACAATCCGTCGCTCTCAAGTCTCATTCTCGACGGCCATTAACGGCAGCGCGGGAAAACAGACAGCGTGTGCGCGCGTCGTCGTCTATTAAAAATAAATACTCTCGCACTGTCACGTCTGCCACTGAATCTCGTATACGATCTCACTTCTCATTCTATGTTATCAACACACTCGTGTATCTTTTACTGTTATCATTTCATCGTAATCACCATAGCTAACCTGTTTTATGTGATTAGACTTTTGTTTTCTGCTATTGATGAGGGTTCACAGAAAGATCGAAACATCTAGACTTAGTAATTATGTCGATTTAAATTATCTTGACTTATATATTGATTGAAAACAACGCTTTTGGTTTGTTTCATCAACTATAAAACTCATGCACATGCTCTAATTACAAGTAAGGTTCTTTGTACAAGTAACTTGTAAGTTCTTAGAATAAAATTTTATTAGAAAAATAGGCACAGAGTTACTAGAGTCATTTTTTATTCGTATAGAATGAATTCTTCATTCTAAATCGTCGAGTAAATATTTCTACTTGAAATTGGATCTGACATAAACGAAGAGCCAAAAATGCTTGGACCTTCCTTAAGCCTAATCTGCAATGTGCTCTTTACTTCCTATTTCTTGTTTTCTGTCTTTTTTTTAGTTAAAGGTTTAAGGTATGAGTCAAAAAGGGATAAAGAAAAAGAAACAAGAGACAAATAACACATTATAGATCAAGCTTTAGACTGTACCCAGACGGAACAAAAAATCAGGATGATGTGTCAAAATGACGAGAAAATGACTCACAACGGAAAGTAATGTGTCATAATGGCGAGAAAATGACTCACAACAGAAAGTGACTAAAAACTCACTTTTTGATCACAATTTAATTTTCGCGTCATTTTCACGTCAACGTAATTTTTTGTTCTACTTGGGTACGATTTTTGACTTTATGCTTTAATGTCTAAAGATTGAAAATCCTTTATTTGACGTTATACTCTATCGTCACAAAAACATATTCACTTTAATCGATTAAAACATTTACTCATGTGAAATCAGAATTCATTCCAAGTTTGAGCGAAACATTAATTCACTATCGCTCTATTTTGAGTGAAAATACTGCCACCTTGCACTCGTTTTGAATGAAAGTCCAAATTCTAAGAAAGACTTTATATTTACACGAAAAAAAAAGATCTGGTTGAATCAACCAAATATCTGGTCGAATATGAACGATTCAGAAATTCCGATTGAAGTAACCCGAATTCTGTTTAAGTTAACAAGATTTTTGGGAGATTAATCAAACATGTCTGGTTATTTAACCATGTCTAGTTAAATAACCAAACATGTTTGGTTAGTCTGCCAAAAATTTTGTTAACTTAAACAGAATTCGGGTTACTTCAATCGGGATTTCTGGATCGTTCATATTCGACCAGATATTTGGTTAATTCAACGAAATCTTTTTTTTTCATGTAGGTTCGCCTCAAGAGTATTGTTTGTCAATCAAGATAGCTCTGATTTATTCCGTTTATTAATTTCTCCTTTATTATGAGTCACTTTCTTCTGCAATTGCGTCGCACGCTCTCGTGCAAATTGACTCGTTCTTATCGTTCGTCATTTTTCCGCGTCGGTCGAATCATACGAGGAAAAATTAATTGATACTGTGTTGATCGGGACTAATTTACGATGTCGGCGATTTAACGTCGCATTAGATCGGTCGGCGAATGCGTCGGTATGGGAAGCACGTGCGTAAAGTCGCGTCGATCCGCACGCACGCGTCCGCACTCTTCAGGGCCGTATTTCAACGTGGTCGTCGTGTCTAAAACCGTTGGTCGCTTGTCCTCGGCGAGTGCACCATGTTTTCGGCTTTGGCCGTCGGCCAGTGTGGAGAGACTCTCTCTCTCTCTCTCTCTCTCTCTCTTTTCTCTCTTTCTCTCTTCGCGAAACAGAGAAAAATACGACGAGGTCGGGCGACCGAAGAAAAGGACGAAACGTGGAAGGGAACGAGCATTTTGCTTCGCCATTATTAATAATTCGTCGCAATGGCGCGGCTTCTTTACTGACTACTTGGCGTCTCTCAGCTTTTCTACTGTCTTAAATGATTACTTCTCTCTTTTGTTCAATCGTGGGGGAGAACCGGTTAGAGTCACGACGAAGATTTGCCAACGAGACTCGCGGGAACGTCGAACGTTCCTCTCGATTTATTTTCGATCTTCGTCGACTCGACTAAGGCCTGTATCATCTCTTCTCTCCTCTCTTTTTTTTTTGCGTCATATCTGCGCGGTGATTGTCCGATTAGAAGAGAATCATCGCTTCCGTTGTTTTCGAAAGAGTCATCGCCGAAAGAATCTGTGCGTGTTACTCGATCGTGCTGCACGCGAGAGAGTGAGAGAGCGAAGGAAAGGTAAATAAACTCTCCACACGGTTTCTGTTTCAGGAAGTCCCCAATGCCACGATCACACTAGCTGCACATACCCGGTGTCGAACGAATCGAAATGGCGATGTGGGTCTACCCTGTTCTCCTGATGCTCCTCGAGATCCTGGATGCCGGACTAGCGCGAGTTGCTCGGCTAGGTGAGACGACACGACTTTAACACGCTGACTTCCGTGGCGATAAAAACGTAACCGACTGTATATACGTGACATAACAAATTTAATATGTAGCCGATAAGAGCCAGTGAAACGCGCCAACGCGTGTATATGCATCGCGAATTGCATTTATTTATCTTATCTTTGGCGAGTCAGAGTTGAGTTGAGCATTGAGATAATCAGTGGAAGTCAACGTGTTGATTTCTTCATTTATTTATTTTTTAATTACATACATATCTTGAAAGAATTACGATATCTGTCGGATTGCGCCCGAAAAAATATCATGTTCTTATTCTTAGAGGATATCCTCTTATTCCTCTTATTCTTAGAAGATTCTTAGAAGATAGTCTTAACCTTACAAATAATCCTCACAAAGTGATATACGTTGCAACCGCGGTTGCTGGTGCAAAACACCTAAAACTTTTAATGGGAAAATCATAATGTCTGACAGGATAATAATGTCCGACACGATAATAATATCTGACATCTTGTTGTGGATATGTGTGTGTCTCAAGGAAGACACTTCCTTGAGAATCTGTGCCGCGCAAAACGAAGCGCAATCAATTTCAAGTCGCGACACAACTGACTCACGTCCGCGAGTTATTAATTCGTAGAACGCGCGGTTATTAATGATTTAGTCGAATTATATTTCGAGGCCCGTTAATTCAAAGAAGCGCCCTCACGACGTCTTCTGGGAACGCTCTCGCGAGGGCAAGCGAAGGCGTAATTGCGCGCAATAGAAATTCCATAGGCTCATCTAAAAATACAATACAGATATCGCGAAGCTAGAAATGCCGAGAAACCGGAATCGTCGTCAGCGAGTGAGCTTCGTTATCACTCGGGTTACGATGCACCCCCTTCCCCTCGTCACAGTAAATTCTCCGACGTGTGTAAAATCGGAACTAGCGAATGCCGCGAGAGACGACGCGGCTGGTACGCGCGCGAGCCTCGTAGCGAGCCGCAGATTTGTAAAGGAAGTCTGCAGCATCATCGCCGACGCCGCTGTATTTTCGTATTGAAAAAGGAACCAACACAAGCGTGGCAAGCGCGGATCGCGCGCCACGTGAAAAATAGCGCGTGGAAGAAGCGCCGGGGAACGCGCGCAACGGCCACGAGGAAGCTGGTAAAAGCGAACGGGCGAAAGCGGAAGTACGAATGAGAAAAAGGAGCACGTCGGTCCGCGAGATGCCGGAGGAGTCGTCCGCAGCTGTTGAGAATCGATTGATGCATGTGCCGCTCGGATTTGATCGATGATGAACTTCCGATCGTACCGAGACCGAAGGCATTCGCTTTGAATCGCTCGCAGTGAAGTCTTGAAACCAATGAAAAATCACTCGATAAGATAGCGCAATACTTGCCACTCGGAATTATAAAAGCGAATATTTCACTCAGGCTCAATTTCGCCGGGAATTTATTGAAATCAGAAGATAATTTCATTTTAATGTGACATAAATATGACATCTGTCAATCATGTATAATGGGGTTTTTCTTTTTTTTTTGTGAAATTTTATGAAGATTTATTCGCAATAATGTTCATTATATTTCTAATATTCGAGCATATAATGCTGAGATCAAAGAAACTTACTCAAATTTCTTGTAAAGAAATCGAGTTAAAAATCACTGAAAATGATAATAAAAATTCTGCCATTCGAAATATAAATATGACAGCAGCGAATATAAATATGACATCTGTCAATCATGCGGCGAAATTTAACTTTTTTTTGTGGAATTTTATGGTGAACATGTATTTGCAATAGTATTCGTTATATCACATTTTAAATTTTCAATCGCTGTGCTGAGGTCGAAGAACCTCAATTGTGAATTTCAGAGAACGGAAATCTCAAAAGATGTTAAAAAGCTCTGAACAAAATGCCAAGGAAGAAGTTTATTCCCTCGAATAAGATTACTATTAATGCTAGGGAAGACGTGTAGCCCCGTTAGTAGCGAAAGGGTTAAGTGTGAGCGAAAGATCCTGCGGCGAATGACAGAGGTTGGTCGCGCAATTGCGGACGCCGCTATCAGTGACGAGTGATTTCTCTCCGCCACGATAAACGACCGTCGGCACACGCCGCCGCGGTAATTACGTTCCGCGCGGGATATAATTATCGTCATGCTGGCGCTTATTAATTGCCGCACGCACGCGCTTCCGTGGATACCGACCGGCCGGTTTGCAGTTTTGGCGACCGCGCCAGAGGCGATCGTGGCAGTCACGTCTGCCACTCTGCCCCTTCTCTGCCACCCGTTGAACATTAATCGGCAACAAAGTGTCAGCGCGGTTTCGACTTAAATAGCTAACACGCGATACATATGCGCGAGGCGTCCCGCCGACGACGGCGCGCACGTACGAGTTCGTCGGGAAAAGCTGATAATTGAATCGTAGCCGCGAAGAACAGGAGTGCGATGTGAGTGGAAATACACTGGGATCGAGTGTCGCATGCGAAAGTCCGAGGGTTTCGCCGGTGCATAATTTCGCGAATTTCCACCAGCGCGTCGCGACTTCAACGGCATTCTACGACGTCGTGTGCGTGAGTTGTGTTATCGAGACGTTCAGTCACAGGAGACAGCAACTGCGACGAGTTTTCCGCTCATTTTGCCTAATGACACTTTTTCTTTAACTTTTTTGGTATTGTCAGTCGACGTGGGAAACCAGAAAGGTGCTCTCTTGAAGTGAATTGGTAAAAATGTTTCTAATTGAAGCACTGGAAGGACTATTATTTCACCAATATTTGCTATAATTATTAGATTAAATTGTTCGATTAAATGAATTAAAATATCCTGAGTTCTTTAGTTTAATACGTCTTACGTTTACGATTACGGGCATTTCTGTGTGAAAGTCTTAAAAACATCCAGCATCTCGACTCGTCGTCTTCGTCACCGCCGTTTCTACGTTCCACCAGATTACGAAATCCTCTACGACGTAATCCCAGCCTTACTACTACGGTGTCGGTTGTTTGGTGAACGAAGGGAGAAATTAGGAGAACACGTATGGCAGTGGCTCGTTTATTGTTTCGAACAATAAAAATGTCGATTTTCCCTCAAACGTCGAAAGTCGAGCCGAGGCCGCAGGGGTCAAAGAGAACCGCGACCGGCCGAAAATTTCGGTGGGCACATCTGGCGAACAGACATGGCTTTGTGTACCAAGCCTTCTCTCGGTTTCTCTATACACCGTAGGAGGTGCGTGCCACGAAAGTAGAGATTTCGTTGGAACTTCATCGACGGTACCACGTGCGTCGCGTAAACGCGTACCCGCGCGATCACCAAGTCCTCAAGTCGCCGTAACTCACTGGAATATCGTCAGTTCGAGGATTCAGGGAGCGACTTCTTGGTGTCGGGGATTATAGTGAAAGAGAGACAACCAGGTCTGGTTGTCATATCAATTAAAAGGAAAAAATGTACATATTTTTTAATATGCCATATTTTTTAATATCGTGTACATTTTTTCACATACAAGTATTACACTCTTTAGGTAAAGGAAAGAAAATATCCTTATATATATATATATATATATATATATATATATATATATATATATATATTTACACACAAAAAGATTATTAAATTCTAAGCAAAGTCGCGTGCAAATGTAATTCGTACCTCGAACTGTTTGTCACATGTCTTTTATGTAAAGGAAACATGACAAATTATTTCTGTTTTAAGATCTTAAACGTTTTATTAAAGTTAGTGATATCTTATGATCAGGCATAAATATCGTTGAACTAAGAGGATAATAATTCTCACAAACTTTGTAATGATAACTTGGAGC
The DNA here is from genome assembly GCF_010583005.1 of Odontomachus brunneus. NCBI lineage: Eukaryota > Metazoa > Arthropoda > Insecta > Hymenoptera > Formicidae > Odontomachus > Odontomachus brunneus. Next base: position 1,767,930 of record NW_022639460.1, on the reverse strand, counting down.
TCTCCCTCTCTCTCTCTTTCTCTCTCGCTCTCTCTCTCTTTCTTTCTACATATATATAAAAGACACAGACTGACTGTTGCAATATGTATAACATAATACATTATTGCGTATGCTTCCATGCTCTTGCGTAAGTCACGTCATAGCTATGTGACGGGCTCGCAACGCGTGACAAATAATCCCACTTAATTTGAGTCAACTTAACCCGCACGGTCATTTGCAATAAGAGAGATTATAGACTGTGCTAAACGCAGAAAAAATTAGCTAAACCCATAACATTTCTTACAACTAAAGAGAGATTGCAATCAGAAATCCTAACGGTTCAATAGGAGTGGAGACAAGAGAAAATTTGCTCACTGCGTCCAATTTTGAAAAAATGTTTATAAATATTACGTGTTTCCATCACAAGCCATCTCGTACAGTCGACATGATACAAGCGAGCTATAGAGGAGATCTAGGCATTTTAGCTAATAACACAACGTTTAATTTTATTCAGTCACGATGGAGAATATTAACAGAAAATTTCGAGAGGCTTGAAAATTTACTTTGTTATTACGAAATGAGTTTTTTCTATTTCTTAACTATAATATTATATCCCTTTAATGAAACTCAGGGAAAAATATTTATGTTCTAAAGGGACCATTTCGCGTTTTTGTATCCATTATTCCTCTCAAGACAAATATTAACCTTTAGAGGTCCGGAAAACCAATATTTTGGCGCACCAGAATAACTTGTTCAATTTTTTTTTATTAAATATTCATTTTCTTAATATTATTAGCAATTTTTAATATTAATTTTTAATATCTGCACTTTCAAATAAAAAAAATTAAAATTACGTGATAAAAGGGGTAGTTTTTGTAATTTTATAGGGGTTGTTTTCAGGTTTATTGTATTTTTGACATCAGATTTGGATTCTACGTCGAAAAATACATCGGAAACGCATATTTACACTTACAAATTGATGTGAAAGAAGTATTTTTTTCGAATTTGAAATTTTATATACGGGCTGATCCCTTCCGGACCGGAAAGCCAATATATTGGCGCTAATCGATACTTAGTGTATGGTCAATCCATGATATAAGATACCTTTTTTACCACTTTACTAAGACGGATATGCCCTCTCAAATCCCGGCCCTCCAAAGGTTAAGAAAAGCACATAAGCAACATACCTATGTAGCCTTGGTCTCCTCTACTATAGAAAAGGATACGCTCCTCCATTTCTTACGTGAGATATGAGCTCTGTGACAGCTGACGGCCGTGTGACTTCTAGACCCGGTCTCCCCTGCACTATCGACGAGTGTTCTCTCGGTGCCGCGGCAGGGAATCGATATTCCGGTAAATAAATGCGCGAACAGGCGGGCGAAACACGGTTCGTGGCACGATATGCGTATGAGCGTTATTATGATTGAGCTCAATTGTCCAATTGCCCGGTCATTGAATGCCGAGCCGGGCTCTGCTCGAGCGCTATTACCGAATCGCCAACGATATACCGTGCTTGTACGTCGCCGTGTACGAAACGCATTTTCTCGGACTAAATTCAGAGGCGGGGGCCTGTGACGCGCGGCCGACGGCGACGAGGAGCGCGCTGAGAGCCACTGCCAATCTTTTGTCTATTAAATGTATTCAACAGCGTAATAGCGCGGCTGATATTACCAATTGGACAATGAAAGAGATGGCAGCGGAGTGCGATTTATGGGGGATAGCGGGGCAGAGCGCGACACGGAGGACTCTTGGCGAAGGAGATTTCGCCAAGAGACCGACAACGACGACGACGACGACGGTCTATGCCAGTTGATTCGAGCGTCACTCACGTTTTTCCGTTGGACCCGTGCCCACCACCCGCATCCACCCCGTTCGCCGCGTTCGCTTCGTCTATCACGAAAATCAGGTGAAGACGAGCGTTCTTCGGGAAAGCATACTTCTCGGCTTCCGTGCACGCGTCGTGGTCGTGCGGCATATATAAGGCGATGACATATTTGTTTATAACTTAGGTATGCAACCGACACAGTAGCGTCCGCCGTGAGGCTCGTTTTCGAGGCCTTAACCAAGGCCGATCGGATCGGGAGGAACGCGTTGACTTGACGCTGAGAATTAAAGATGTTAAAATAACGCATATTATACGTATAATAAATTACGTATATAATAACGCAGGTAATATAATTACGCATATAATAAATTACGTATATAATAACATAGATACACATTAATTTGTTTTATTTTTATACATACGCGAAAAGAATTTTATAATAAACTTTATTTCTTTCCCAAGGGTAGAAAAATTCGTCTAGAAAAATTTATGCGTGTTTATTTGGAACTGCTACATTTGCTTCTTTCCATAAAGAAGATAATTGCGTGCATTTAACTGAAGGTAAATGAACCTAGTAAACAATCTGTTAGCAGTTTGACGACAAATTCAACATGACCTGTCGACAAATCCCTAGTCATGTGTGTCTGCAATCTGTTGTTGTTCTGTCGACAGAGTTTGTAAACAATATCTGAGAGCAGATTATATATATTTCTGTATATTTTTAGGTTATATTGTATTGCAATTTTATATCGATTATATGGTAATCATTACATTATTACAGAGGGTGTTTTATACCCCGTGAAGATACTTTTAAAAATCTGAAACTCTATGATTACTCTCTAATTCTTGTATGTTTTTACTTCACAATCTCTGACCTTAAACATTTTTTTTATTTATGATAATATTAAATACAAGAGAAACAAAAAATAAACAGCATATAAATAAAACCGTAGTTTACTCTTCAAATAAAATAAAACATTTTCTTTTAAAATATTTTTTCTTTAAGTAACAAAAGCAGCAATTTTTTCAAAAAACAAATTTTTCGAAAAAAAAAACTTTTTGCCTTTTTCAATGATTTATAAGAGTCGGCTTTTATAAAAGATTATAGAATTATATTTTTATACATATTACCTTATTTTATATTTCTACATATTGTTTCGCTGCTTTTATTCTTACAATATCACAGGATTATTATATTCAGTCTATATGTATATTAACATTTAAATTCCAAGGCACGTCACACACGCGTAAAAACACGCATTCGAGGTTAAAAGTGTCCAGAAAGTTGTATCTCGACGCTTTTACGAGGACTGAGGGCAATTGCCGACCGTGAATGTAATCGCGGAACATCAGTAAACCGGAAACTGAGCCGACGCGGAAGCTTTTCCGCGAGCAGGATTCTTCTCGCCGACATACGTCCGCGGACTGAAACTCGCTCGGCGCACTCGTTAAGATAACGAGCGCTCTTCGGCAACGAGTCCTTAATCTGCCGAGTCGAACGATGCGTTTTAAGGTTGTAATTATGCGGCTAGATATGTGTACCCGGCGATGATCGCTTCGGACTCGAGCCCGTCAAGAATCCAGACGTTTCTATCCGCTCACTGCTCTCGGCCCGCGGACCTTTTCGTCCTTTTTAACCCTCTTCTTCCCCCTCTCCACGCTCCTCCCGCAAGACCGTCAAAGGGAGGGCTGCTCCGGGGCGAAACGGAATCTTAATTAGATCGCTCAGCCAGTTTCGTCGGTCGCTCGTTCTATCCCCCGCTCTTTCTAGTAGAGAGACGCGGATACTCCGACCCTTTAGGTACTTTATTAACGCGATACCTTAACGCGAACGGACGATGCGTTAAAGTGTCTAACAGGACAGGATGCTCCTTGATCCTACGCGGCTCTTTTTCTCGCTCAGTTTGTCCCGGACCACTCTCTATCTGTCGATCTCGCGTCGCTGCATATCGGATCTTTTGTCGCAAGGAAGGATCTCGACGGGTCAAGCGACCGTTTCGCTTTTCTAGAAAGCAGAGAGATGGATCGATCGATCAAGAGAAAGGAGGGAAATCGTTAAAGGATCGTCGCGAAACGCGCTTTCCCCGATGAAGTAATCAAAGGCGCTCGGCGTCTCGATTTCGAAAATTCTTCGACCGCACTAACGATAGCTCCTCGTGAAGAAACGTGGACTCAGGTAGACAGGTGCACGCAAATTTAGCAGCAACTTTATTAGCCGATCTGCGAAGATTACGTCCTTTAATATGAGTGCTTCATATGACACTCATATCCCCAAAAAAGAAAAAAGAAACTCTTGTTATTTCCTGTAATAATTATTATAGCTATATTGTGTTTTTCTTCAAAATTATAAAATAAATTTTTTACTATGCGTACTTCCTTTCAACGCTTATTCTAATAGGCTCTCTACATTTTCAACTTAGATTTACTACAAAGATTTATTTGTCTAAAATGTTTAAGTTTTATTTCTTGAAGAACTTGTGTATATAAAATTGTGTAAAAATTGTCATTATTCGACTGTATTGCGAATATATATATATATATTTTTTTTTCTTTTTTTTAAAGAACAAAGACAGACATATGATTTAACTGTTAGTTAACATACCAAAAGATTAAAAAAATCGACCTTCAAAGAAATATAATGTCATGCTTAGCGGAATCTTCTGAATTCTATAGGATTTTACTCCCCAAACAAATGTAAACTATGTTTTAGAGAGATCCCAAAGATGTCTAAAATTCCAATTTTTAATATTAATATTAATTTAATATCAATGTATAAAATCATTCGTGTTACTTTTAGATGCAATATAGATTAAATCTAAAATTTTTTCAGAATTTTTACATTATTTTGAAGATAAATAATACATCTTTAACAATTAACTCAATGCAATATATTTGCTGCATAAATGTAATTAGAAACGTTACAAGGTCTTCATTACTAATCATCTTACATCGTGATAATCATGAAGATCTGTTTAGGGGG
>NW_022639460.1:1691037-1763108 GCF_010583005.1 Odontomachus brunneus | reverse complement strand
GGGGGGGGGGGGGGGACGTCGTTGTCGATCGAGTGGATAGGAACATTCCTTTACAAAGAAATAGAAAAACACATTGGCCGCGTTTCCGCGAGTTTCTGCGCGGACAGAGCGTGCCGCTTGCGAAGGAAAGGATTATCGCGCATCGAATTTCACCTTTTTGTCGAATCTTACTCGTTAGATCGGTCGCTCTCTGCGCGGGATGTCCTCGAAGAAGATCTCTCTATCCCGCGCGCGGACGAAGAAAACTTTTTAAAAGCCAGACGAGCGCGCGTGGGACGATCGTAATCCGACACCGCGACGGAGCCGGTGCTCCTCGACTTCCTCGGGCTTGAGATTTTTCTCCCGCTTCAATTTTTCGGTTTCGTGGCGGAGAAACACCAACGAATACATTAGCTTCGTTCGTAAAACCGAGCTACGGCTATAGGGATGTGCAATTTATGAAATTGTGTACTGCGATGTGATCTTTTTTAAGGATTGTACAATGAATGCAATATATCGCATCGCAATTTTGTATCGCAAATATGATTTTAAGCAGTGCTGAAGCTGAAAACTTTACCGACTGACATTTTTCTGCAAAGTTTACGTCGTATTGGTTGTACAGAATTACAAATGCTTTTATACAATAAAAATATGTGCAAAAATAAGTAGAAACATTGTTCAATATGTAACAAAAAATTTGTTTAATGTAAAATCTAAAGTAACATTTGCCTAATTTAAAAAATAATTATTATTTATTGATAACATTTTTCTCATAAAACAATAAGACTATCTTTTTTTTACCTTTTTTTATTAAAATATTCATGTCAACCAATATTTGGTAATTTCCTCTGAAACATATATAAGAAATATATATAAAAATTATACTATACAGAAAGAAATGACGCAATTTAACATTTTAAGGCTGTTATAATTGCCATTATGCCTTCAAATGTATAAGTTTGGATTAGATAAATATTATATAAAATATCATAGGTTATTATATAAAATATCAATATTTTGCGATACTTAACTAAACTAACGAGAACTTTTGAGGCGCGATTTTGCGATAAAGGTTCAATTGTGTATCGTATTGCGATCAAGAAAAGAAAATTGCAGTACGCGACATCGTAAAATCTGTATGCTCCTAAGTTAAAACTTTTCTGAGGTTAATGTCCCATTATATAGCATCGTTAGACATACGATTCTATTCGAATTTCTAAGACCACGAGATGAACGAAATTTGAGATCACACATTGAAAAGTCATCTGAACCGGGATAAACCGAGCCGGGTCAAAGGGTAAAGAGCCAGAAAATGACAGTCCCGGGAAAAAGAGATGGTCAATTTGGTTACCTTGGTTGGCGCAACGAGTTTCCGGAAAAGCGGCGGTACGCGAATCCACGGGCCGTTCGTTATTCCGTGGAACGGATTATTCCGCGTTGCGTTCTCTCGTTCGCTCGCCCTGAATGGCACCAGAACTGTCGGTTCTCGCCCGAAATAGATGCAAGTCGACACGAGATGCGAGTCGCCGATCGGCGGAGGGATTCGCGCGGACAGCATGATTCACGTGATTTACGTTGCTTTAATTGTCCCGCTGCTCGGCCGCTGCCTTCGCGCGTGCGCTGGCGATTTTCGCGACGTGATACAGCGGCGCTAATTAACCAGGAGCAGAAAAGAAGGAAACAGACGGCCAGGGAGAAACGTCCGCCGTGCGAGATCCTCGCTTCGAGATACTCGACGTGAGACTCGGCTATCGCGTATCTCGATCGTTCAAAGAGCATTCCAAGAGTCGCTCAACGCGCGTCTTCACGTTGCGCATGTAACCTGCAAAATGGATTCAGTAGTAGCTCGACTGAGAGTTAGCCGCGTAAATATTTGACTCGAGAGAGTTTTTCCGACGCGCTCCGCTCGGGATAAACATGCACGATATAGAACGAACGATATAGCGGGATATAGAGTGCGAAAACAAACGATTCGCGAAATGAAACAGCGGCGGGAAGACTTCGCAGGAGCCGAACGCCGCGGATCGTGCGAATCGCTCACCTGATCTGCGCTGCGCAATTTTGCTCCTTTCGTTGCATATCCTTCTTGCATACCACGCATCAATTTTTATAAGAAGTGCGATTGACTTTGATCTAGATAAAGAGATGTTCTGACTTTAAAATAAAAAAAATTACTTATACAAATATATCTCGGTTTGGCCGAGATTCGAACCATTTCTGATTAATTTAGCACAGATTTAAAATATTTCGGTTGAAATCTCAGCTAAAGAAATTTAGAATGGTTCGTATCTCAACTATGCTGATTTTGTTAAAATTTTAATTAAAATTGCTGGATTTGTCTTTCGGTTTGGCTGAAATTCGAACTATTTTTGACTAATTTAGCACAGATTTAAAATATTTTGGTTGGAATCTCGACTAAAGAAATTTAGAATGGTTCGGGTCTCAGCTATGCCGATTTTCTTAAAATTATTTAACTATATCTTATATTCAATTTTATTTCTTATGCATTTTTGTTGTATTTGTTGATGATAGGAGTGAGAATATTAAAAAGTTATAAACTGCGAAAGTTATAAACTCGCGAAACTCAAAGCGAGCCAAAATGAAAAAATATGGCCTAAATATCTTTTGTACTTCTACATTTGTGCTAAATTAGAAAGAAATCGGACCTACGTTTTGGGTAGGTTTACTTGTTAGTTGTATAGAATTGTAATTGTGCTTTTAGCACAATTACAAAGTGTAAATGTCAATATATGGAAAGCAGACAAATTCTCACCCTCTACAAATCGTCTGATAAAGTTGCTGTCGCGAATTCACGTAGAAATGTATATCCAGATAATTAATAGAAATATAATTGAAGAATAATGATAGCAATAATAATGATATCTATTTGGGCACGGCATCGAAATGGGTTAATGCGTTATTAGCGTCGCTTGACATTTGAGCCCATCTATTCCAACGGGCGCACGAGAATCGACGGAAATCGTGCTTCTGCCGTCTAGTCGGCAGGAAGAAGGACGCGATGCGAAATTATGATCGCGCGTTGGACTTCGTACCAGACGAGTCCTCGAGATAACTCCCAGATAAATCGGCGCACAGGGCCGCTTCTAAATCTCTAATCAGACGCGGCTTAATTTGCGCGTTCGCCGAAATCGTCGGAGATCAGTGTAGCCAGCCGTGCGAAAATATTTTTGGCACGGGTCGTCTGGAGTGCCAACGGTAATCCATCCGTTCAGCCTCGTCTCGTCTCGTCGAAGAACGAGGCGATTGCGTCGCGTGCTCTCGCGAACGGTCCTTGGACCGTGCGCTAATCGTCGCATGTCGATTCGCCCGATTGTCGCTTCGCGTTACTCCGAGCCGAAATTTTAGCTCTGTTTCTTCGAATTCTACTGAAGCTTCTAACGTCTGTATATTCTGAGGAGTCGGTGTATATTTAGTGCACACAGAAACTGAAATTCTACTTAAAATTACTAAAATTCTATTTAAAATGACCGAAATTTTACTTAAAATTCTACGCCTCTAAATGGCAGAAAATGCCACTTATAAGTCCTTAAAAAAGACCTCTGGGCAAAATTAATAGATTAAATAGAATCACAAGAAGTTGATATAGGACAAACATCATTCATCCATACTTAGTGTTGATGTAATTTTTTGATTCTTAGTGTTCGATAGTCAAAACTGTTTGAAAAGTATGAAATATGCTGGTGATGTGAATTCTGAAAATATATTCGGAAAAAGAGAGAGGAATTGCAATACCAACTCAACCATTTTAATTATTGTACACGGAGAGAATATTGTACTTCTCTTTTGGTATAAATTTCACAAAAATCTTCACATAAATCTTTTACAAAAATTTTTTCACATACATCGTTACGTTTTTTCACATATGCATTAATTTTTACTGTTTGTAGTCAGTAGGAAACTGCCAGTAAAGTCTATCTTACTAAGGGACAGTAAATTTTCTGCAAATTCCGTTAAAAATATAAAAAATTTTATATAAATTTTTCTATATAAATTTTTACTTTCTCCTATTTTTAAAATTCTCCTTTTATATATGGAGGAACTTATTTCTCTGCATACCAAAAAACGCTTGGTTAGATCAGCCAAATTTCTGGTGAAACATAATGTAAAAGAAAATCCCGATTGAAATAACGAGAATTCTATTTAACTAGAAATCCTGTTAATTTGAACAGAACTCCGACGGTTTCGCCCAGGATGTCTGGTTCGCTTATATTTCTCCAGAAATTTGGTTAATCCAATCAGTCTTTTCTCTGTGTAGACAAAGCTTGCGCGAAATATCCCAAGAAACAAACGAACAGAAAGCACGTACGACGGGTAGCGCGATGAAGAAAGGTTTCTGTTTCGTGCACTTTGAAAAGGGGTCTTTGGTTCCGGGATGTGCGCGTCGCGCGCGAGAAATCGCGTGCCGTGTCGCGTCCGATAAGTCGGCCGGTTTCGCGCGGCCGGCTTGATTGAATTATACGCCGGGTCGCGCGCGAAATATCGGTGACAAAATGTTCTTTACACCGCGTTTGAGCGATCTTATCCGTGCGCGCCGCATGCACGGAATCGGGGTTATTTATGAAGCTGTCCCGAGCGCTCGAAGAACCGGTCACGGCAACGCGGAGGCAGCCGCGCCTCCGTTTGCGCGGAAACTTTGATAGCGATTTACGAGCGGCGCGTGCTGCCGGCGACGTACCGAGAACCAACGCCGAGAGCTTGAGAAAATCTGCGTTCAAGGATCGGTCTGTTATTGGAAGATTATACGGTGCTCTTTGGTCGCGCCAAAACGTGTTGCCGCGAAGAGATGAAGGGCGACTTTGAAGTATGGATGTACGATTTTGCGATATATCTTTCTTTTCTTCAATCGCGATACGCAATTGGACTTCCGTCGCAAAAGCGCGCCTGCAATTCAAAATCTTTCGTCATTTTAGTTAAATATCTGTGCAAATTTCCATGCGCGACCATCCATGATATTTTATACTATCCGATCCAAACTCATAAATTCAATAATTTCATCAACTCTCATTTAGAGGCATATAATGGGATTATGTCATTATAACAACTTTAAAATGTTATTATTTATTTGTTTTACATACGGAAATTCTTTTACTTTCAAATAAATGAAACGCGAAATGATATAAGATTTTCCTGCGTTAACTACTCTGCTTCTTTGCTTTAACTACGCAGAGAGAAAAAATATTCCAAAAATTAATTAAAAAATATTTATTCGACGTATTGATAACTAATAAAATTCGGTACTAATAACATATTTACTTATACTAATACACATGTTTCTTTATTGGGGAAACATTATCTTCAAATTAGAAAATTTATATTTTCTTAAAATCGTTGCTTTTCATGAAAGCAATTCTTGATTCTACTTAAAGAAGAGAATTTAGAGGTAAGTAAACATTTATTATTGGTGTCCACTGAAAACAAATTTTTTATTTCTCAAATATTCTTCCTCTCAGCGTAGCTTAGAAATTATGCTTACTGAAATTTTAGCCCAAAATTTCACCCGGTATTTCGATTGGTATCCGGTAGGACGAGCGCAGGATAGAAAGATGCGAAAAAGAGGGAAAGACGCGAAAGATACGATTGTTCTTTTATGCCCGAATGTGCGAGAGATCTCTATATTTATCGCTATCAGGATTTATACAGCTATGACGGAAGAGAAGAGCATTGCGTACGTCAATTAGCCGGCGGTCACGAGATGTCACGAGGTAAAAATGTGCGCGTTTCAGGCGCGACGCGAGTAAATAAACAGCAGCTGACGTTGTCAAAGACGAGAGATTTCCGTCGTCGCGCGTGTTAACGGCTAATGGCCCCGAACAAGGCAAATTTGATATAAAGGGATTAGGTTAATTATTTCACGGGTTCAAGTCAATTATGAATTATATGTACTTGTGATTTTGAAAGTTCTTCACGATTTGCCGAAGTGTTTTCTTAGTTCTCGCAAATTTTCCTTTTGGTCTCTTTATTAACGAGATTAATTTATTTCGCCTCTGACATAAAGTACAAACCTTTTTATCTAGCGAATTAGCGATAATATTTTTGAACACATCCCTCGAGAGAAAATGATTATATGCAATTATATATTATTTATTAAAAATAATATATGATTGTATGTAAATTATATATAATTATATATGACTCACATATACATACGCTTTATCTCTATACAGCCATATATAATCATATATAATTACACATATCTACACGAACAAAAGATTGAACGAAGGAAAAGAGAAAAATGGTTCTATTCAATAAAACGTCGGCATCACGGTCTGTCACAACCAAAAGCGGTTGCCTTAATTTAATCTTTTACAATAGCACTTTTTTCGCCGTCGACATATATAATTATATATGATTATATGTGGCCGTGTGTGGAGATAAAATTCGTATATAATCATTTCTTGCCGGGACGGAGACGAGATCCACGTAGATCCGCCGACAAAATCACACAGCCGTCATTTCTCTTTCGGGATTCCTCTGCGTGACACACGGTGTATGTACCTGTGCGTTCTCGCGTACGAATCCGTACAAACATCCACGTACTCGTGTTTGAAAGCTCGGGGCGAAGCTCGTCGCTGGAGGAACGGAAAGAGAGGGGAACAACACCGGTGGCAGAAGTGGCGGCGCGGAGCTCTTGAAACATTTACGGCTATTCCTGGCGTCTGGCTAGAGGCAGATGGCCCGCACGGTGTTAGTGAACGCTACCGGGAGGAATCGATCCTACGTTCAGGGATCGATCGGAAGCCCGCGGTCCAGCTCGGACGAAAAACGCACTGCATACAGTCAAATGCTCGACGGGCGTTTCCTCGATGAGTTTCGCAACGTATCTCGTATATTTAATAGGAGAATTTCATATTTAGTTATTGTTAGAAGGTACATTTCCCTGACTGAAGTAAATTAATAAATTTCTCAGTACATGTTTAACAAAATCTTCTTTTTAATAATTCTCAGGAGATATATTTCTTTAATTAATAAATTAATTAATCAATTTCTAAGTAAATTTTTTTTAGTAATTCTTGGGAGATATATTTTCCTAATTGAAATAATAAATTTCTAAATAAGTTTTTAAGAGATTTTTTTTATTAATTCGTAGGAGATACTATTTTCCTGTTGGATATGCGATACGTTGTGAAACTCACCAAAATGAAACTTATGCATTAAGGCTCTCAGATATTCAATCAACACAAAATTAATTTCTGCTGATAAGAGTCATGAAATTATTATTCTACTGACGTTCCTTTAGCTCTTATTAGTCAAAATTAATTCCTGTTGATTGAAAGTGTTGTAATCTTTAGGACCGATTTTTCAATAGTAGTTTAAATTCTGTTCGAACATGTCAAATATGTTTTTTTGCAACAGAATTTTAACTTAAATCTGACTTCGACATTGAAAAATCGGCTTTTAAGCATTCAGCTGTAAGCATGCGCAGTTTTTGATCGTGCTCGTCCAACCTCACTACCCGATTTCTGAAAGACGTGGAATTATATCTATAAATAGAAAGCGCGTATCTTTGTTGATGAAGTCGAGATGAATTTTGACAATCGATCTTCTTGCGCCGCGCCCCGACATCGGTATGCCGATGCGCGATCGGCGAAGTACCTACCATGCCCGTCGAATTTCCTGCATCGGCGCGCAGCCATCCCGAGGTGCCACGTGCCTCGCATCTGTGCCGTCTCCCGAAAAAGAGCGAGGCGAGACGCCCACGACGAGCGACAATAAACTCGATCGATTTCCGTCGAGGGCCTCTCGCGAGATACAACGGGCTGTTTGTACGCGAGGATGAGATTACGCGAGGATGTTTAAAGATCCGCGAAAAGAAAGAAAGTTTCTTCGTTGTTCGCGAGGAAAAGAGAGAGTTTGATTGAATTCAGTCTTTCCTCTCACAGCCTCTTCCATCTGTGCGTTTCGAGCAGCTCGGAAGTGGCACTGAATATAAAAAAAAATCATGTAAATATTTATTTATTTATCTAGTTTACATTATCTAGTTTACATATAGGAGAAGAGATCCTTTTTTGATATATTAAAACGCACAAAGCAACTCTACGTTAACGCATAAATACAATACAGATTATAGAGCAAAACAGATTATAGAAATATCACTACAGTAAATTGTAAAGAAGGAGATAAGTTTGAAATGTAAACATAACGTAAGAGTAATTACAAGCAAAGAGAAACAATGAAAGGTGAAATACCGGAAACTTGAGAAAATTTTTTTTATAATAGAAACTCTTTTTTATAATAGAAATGTGAAGGTAAAAAACATATGATAACAAACAATAACATTATTAATATCTGGACAAAGTCTGTACAGTCAGGCGATTAAATGTTGTGTGTGAGGCTTTTCATTAATAAATTTCGTAACGTATTCTGCATTCAATAAGAAAATTTGTTCTTAATACTTCTCAGGTGATACATTTTCCTATTGAATAAGAGATGAGTTTGAAAACTCATCGAGAAGGAGCGCCGAAAGCTCTAATTATCTGGCTGAATTATCAGTTAAGGCCAAGAGATATACTGATTTTCGGGATTAAAGAGAAGATTCGATTCTTTGGCACAACTCGCAACCTTTGGCTCACGCATATTTTCATGGTTTGTGTACAATCGCGAATGTAAAGGCTTCACATGCTGTTTTCTCAAACGTAGCCGACATCTAATGCAAGAATTTGTTCTTGAGAAACCAATGTCAGCTGGTGTAAAGCCGAACAAGTCAGAAGAAGCCGCGACGGAACTATCCCAAGTGCCGTAACTTCCCTATACAGTTAAGTAGACCTTCCTTCCGTAGAATGCTCCTTTCAGACATCCTCACATGTCGATGGACATCCTGAGACGAATTTTCATCCTATTTTCAACCTCACTATTCCACTCAACACTTATTTTTCACCCAGTTTCATTCTCTTTCACCTAGTTTCACCCTCCTTCCAGCAATAGTATCAATGTAGGATTTTGATCATGATAATATTTTGATCACTGATAATTCAGCCAGATAATTAGGGTTTTCAACTTTATCCATTTCTTTAAAAATAATTCGTAAAACCTTCCTATTTTTTCGTTATTTGATATTAAAAAATTTGTTACTAAAAGAATATTTTGTTAGTCCAAGTAGAATTTTAAATGTCACAGTTAAAACCACTGTTTTAGTACTTGATACAAAATTGTCTGTGGACCGGTTGTTCTTGGTAACTTAACTGAGTTAAATCATATGTCTATTGTCTTTGTCTAAGTTGAAAGAAAAACGAACATAGACATATGATTTAACTATCAGTTAACTTACCAAGAAGTTGAAACAATCGACCTTGTGGTATATAGAATTTACAGCAGCAAAGCATTTGAACAATGTCTGCTAGGAAAAACTCTTAGCAAATTTCTCATATCTCTAGGTCTGTTCTTTTTAGCTGAACTACCCGAACTGGTGCACACCGATGCAATAAGTTAGAGTAAGACAAATATATTTTGTTTCATCCTAACTTATTGTACTAGTCTTCACCAGTTCAGGCAGTTCAGCTAAAAAGAACAGACTTTATATCTCGATAATTTTGATTGCAGGACCACTTTTTATTTGAGTGAAACCAGAACCTCCCCATGAGAGAGTGTCGCGTCGCGAAGCCGCGATTGCCGTACTCTCTTCGCATCGTACAATCTTCGGCGTCCCCCGCGGAATTCGCGCGCGACGCTGCCGTGGACGGAGATGAAGACGCGCTTCGTAGTACTATTAGCGGTCGTAATCACGGGGGGGACGATTCAGAGGCGAAGAGCAGTGAAGGGGGGTCGCGAGGGATGGCGTCTAAATTTAGGCGCGATGCATTCTGGGGACGACGGACGACGTCGGGCAGGCCAGGGCGGCGGGGAGACAGGCAAAAAGACTCCAGATGGGACGTCGGAAGGGACAGTGTCGCGATTCACTTCTGGCTGGCTTCCAAATGGCGATACTCCGTGGTCCGGCCTCATGAATGAGCCGCACGGAAAATGAGTTTCCTTGATCAAAACTAGCGCGAATATCGCGCACGCTAGGCTAGGCCCGACGACCGACGACGGGCAGACGAACGAGCCGACGACTAGGCCGCCGTTCGAGCCAAGCTTCGCTCGTTCTTCTTCCTCTTCTTCTTCTTCTTCTGCTGCTGCTGCTGCTGCTGCTGCTTCGTTTTGCTCGGTTAAGCGACATCCCTCACCGACTTCCGCGAGTTCTCCGCGGTGATTATTATAGATCGTCGCGCCGACAGCGCGAATCGATATAGAGCGACGACGGGAAGCGAGCTCTCCTAACTTAATAAATCCTGATTCAGTCGTCGCGCGTGCTTGACGATCGAATTAAAATTACTTCACTCGCTCTGTGACTAATTGGCAAATCCGCCCAGAGCCGTGGGTGCCGTTGGGAGTCGCGTCTCGTGCATTCGCCGCAAATGCGAGCACCTTAGTTGATTTCCCCGAGGAAGCGAGGATCATTGCGCAGCACGAACGACTAATCGATTCAACTTCGGGTCGGCGGGAAACTGTTATTTTAGCGGAGCAAATTGCGAGTTTCTTTTCGCGGAAGTACTGCCCGAGGAAAGGTGGGATGTAATGTTGGGCAGGAAAAATCTGACGTTCCTTTTGCCATCGAACCTCTGATTCCTTAAGGGTATCTTTAAGGTCTACTTATCTTGAAAAATAAAAACAACTGAATTTTCATCAAGCTTCCCTAATATATTTCCTAATAAAATGCTTTAATTTTTTCTGTTGAAATAACTCTTTAAACGAAACTTTTGAAACATTATCTACAGGTATTTGATATCAAAGTTATTGCAAGTGTTATTGCTCATTGTAACGTCTGAGTGTAGAGTAGCAAAGAGTAAATTTCCAAAATAAACTGGGACCCAAAAGGCTAACAGCGCCCAAATCGGAAAGATCCAACACGTATTCTTCACAGTATTCGCACGAAAATATCAGGATGACCGATGTGAGACACGATGTGCTACCGTCGTATGTGACGCATAATGAGACGCATCGTGTTTTATGTTGCAGAAAAGACGATTAATCCCGACATCGCGGTGACCACGGGCGACAAGCTCAACCTACGTTGTTTGCCAAACCTCAACGGCGAGACGACGTGGTACAAGGACGGCGTACAGTTGCAGCGGTCCTCCGCGAGGATGAAAGTGATCAAGCACACGTTGAAGATAAAATACGTCGACGCGGCAGACACCGGCGTCTACGCTTGCAGACTGGAGTCGTCCGACAGTATCGAGTGGCGTAACGTAACCGTTCGCGTGGAATCGCCACAAAACGACAGCTTCCAGGGTGGCGAGGGTGAAGAGACGAGCGGCGCGATGGACACGCTCAGGCCGGAGGACGAGACCAACGATCTGGAGATCGAAACAAGAAGTGAGTTCTGCGAACGATTCACTCAACTTTAATTTACTGCGATTTCGAGTGGCAGTGTTTTCATTATTGCATTAAATGAAATTACTGCCACTTTTCACTCATTTTAAGTGCGATTTCACTTCGAGAAATTTTTAGAGTATTTTGATTTATCTATTTACTTAAATAGAGTATTTTTTAAGCTACTTAGCAATAAATTTAATAAAAAGCAAATTGAATTTTTTTCATAATAAAATTCTTTAATTTTTTCCTTCTGCAACTTCTAAAACTTCTCGAATGATTCCGCTTCCATTCTAAGCTTAAGTGAAAGATTCACTTTTGCGATCTCTAGTAATAGTATCTTCTCTATTGCTTCAAATAAAAATATTGCTATTTTGCACTTATTTTGATTGAGATTCTACTCGAAGAGAAATTTAGAAAAATGGCAGTTACTGAAGAGAGTAAGTGGTAGCAAATTTTGCAGTGGTAGCAAGTTTTACAACGTAACGCGTTATTCCCCAATCCTGATATCTTTATCTGAAATTAAAGAGTAAAACTGATGTATTATTCCTCATAATTATAGAAAAAAATTCATAGGAAAGGTCTACAAATTGATTTCAAATTGATTGCAACATTTACTCGTATGGAATCAGAATCCATGCGAAACTTAAATGAGTCACTTATCTTTACGATCCCGAGCGGTGTGGTATTTTCACTATCGCTTCGAGTAACTTTTTACTCTTCTTGAATGATACTTCACTTCAAGAATCCACATTCTCATGGTCGTTAATTGCTCGCGAGACTTCCGCAGAAAATCAAAGTACAAGAAAAAGACGAAGAAAAACGAGCAGTTGGCTCCCCTTCTGTCGTGATATGGAAATCAAACGCGACTTCTTCAAAAAATTGCACGCTGATGAAATCGTGTTCTACTGCTACTACTTCCACTGCTGCTACTTTGCTACGCTTAATTATCCTACGTGCACTTTCGCAGACTTGCCCGAGACGCGGTCGTTACGCCTCGAGAGCGACAAGATCGACGCGGAACTGGAAAACGAGAAGGCCGAGAACGACACGGTAGACGAACACAACAACACGACGTTGGAGAGTTCGCCCATGTTCAACAAGAGCGACGAGATGCTCGTCGCGGTGGTGAAGCCCGCTGGCAACATGCTGCGACTGAGGTGTCCGAGCGTCGGCAATCCCAGGCCGAACATCACCTGGCTGAAGAACAACGAGGAGCCACGGCGGGACCTCGGCACCGTCATAAGAACCAAGTGGACCCTGAGGTTGGAGGATCTCGTGCCGAAGGACAGCGGAAATTACACGTGCATCGTGTGCAATCATCTGGGATGCATCAACCATACCTTCAAGGTCGACATATTAGGTGAGTGGATACATTCATGTGTTCATACTTACGTGCCTACGCCACGTAAGCCGTTCGATTCCACTTCCTGCTCGCTGCGAGTCTTGGGAGTCGTCGCTACCGTTCTCGCGAGCGATAAAACCCGAGAGCGACCGCGAGTCGGTCGGTTGCGAAGTCGTTTGCTTTACGCGAATGCGCGGACTCGTTGTACCACGAAGCGAATGAAACGAAGCGACTCACTGCAAAATCGCAGAGCGTTTCCCGCACAAGCCGTACATCAACGAGGACTTCCCGAAGAACGTGACCGCTCTGGTCAACAGTACTGCGAGCTTCAGGTGCCCCATTGTTTCTGACCTCGAACCCTTCATACAGTGGTTCAAGGTTGACGAGTATCCGGACGATGATCAAGAGGATACGCCCAAGGGGACGTTGCTGCAGGTACAGCAGCTCTATTTTTCGCGCTGGTGAAGGGTCATGGTTCTTTGTAATCTTGTAACCGATGATTCTCCTTCTCTTTCTCGCTGTATCTACCTCTCGATCGAGTTCTCGCTCGATCGACGAGACTCCGTCGTGCCAATGTCTTTGTTCAATTGTATAGCTTCTACGTGACTGTTTATTCACGCAGGAAGATGGTGGTGCGGCCTCTTCGGATGACGTAGCTTCGGCCAAGGATTGTGATTAACAAACGTTTCTAGCTCATCCTTCGTCTATAGGGAAGATTTTTCTCATCTTCATGGTTGCGGGTGTTTTGGAGCTTCTCATTGTCGCTTTATTCTGTGTTAAACTCGAGGAACTTTATCGATACCACACGCAGAGAATTTTTCTTGAAGATATAAACATTTGTTAATTGTGGAAGAACCATATAGTAATCTTGCCTTGGCTAGGATGTACTTACAGTGTAGACGAAATTTCAAGAAAGTATGGGAAATTTAGAGAACTACACACAAAAGTAATTTTCTACTAAAAAATATGAAACTTTCTTAATGGTTTTGAAAAGAAATTTCCATACTAAATTAATCTTTCATATTCGTCACGTATTGCTTTAAATGTAGGCAAAATTTCCAGGAGGTATGGGAAATTTGTTATGCGGTAGTCTTGCTCAGCTAAGATTTACACTTACAACGTGGAAAAAATTTAGAAAGCAAAGAATCAAACTATACAGACAGAAATAATTTTTTCCAAGTATAGTATGGATTGTTTCCAATGACTTTGAAAACAAATTCCTATATTGAATTAATTTTTGAAACTGTTCTTTGAAATTGTTCAACTTGAAACAGTTGCAAGTTCTGATTAACCAGAGATCTTGTTTGATTAACCAGAATCTTGTTAATTTAAGTAGAATTCTGATGAACTCCGATCGGAATTCCGGTTCGTTCACATTTCACCAGATTGATTTAATTCACCAGATGGTTAATCGAAACCAATTTTTTTCGTTGCAGTCTAAATTTCGACTCCAGTATAAGTGTATCTTAGTCGCGCAAGATACAAGTCTTGTAAATTATGCTGTTAGCTACGCTATGTTACTCAACAGAAATTTTCTGCGTGCACAAGCTTCTGTAAAAATTAGATAGAAAGTAGGGAAGAACTATCTTCCTTGTGTATATAGAGTAATATAGTTATTATGTACATAGTACGTATATAGTAGAGAGAGATGTGTATACATATATGCAGTAGGACTTTCAGGAAATCTGCAGGGACCAGCTGCTCTCTTCCCTCTCCTTCTCTTCGTGCCTACACTTAAATGTCGTCTAAGACTCGGCTAAAACGGTGGTTGGGTTTCTCTGTTTTCTCCTGTAGAGACAGTGATGCACCGACCGATCCTGACGAGGGCCCCGCGAAACCAAACAGTGCTTATCGGCAGCAATGTTAGTATGGTCTGCGAAGTGTTGTCTGACGCGCATCGTCATCTCGAGTGGTACCACGGTTACCATACCTCTTTCGACACCGTCAACAAAACCAATCAGAGCTTACGGGTGGAGGTCAAGGTGGGCGCACAGCATCTTTGTTGCTTCTTCTTCTTCCTCCTCCTTCTCCTCCCTTTTCTCATCTTCCTACTTTCTCTCACACATTTCCGATCGCTTTCTCTCGACTACTCAAACTCGAATCTCTTCCACTCTCTAACTCATGGCTTCATACTCTTCTAATATTCAGGTGGCATAACTCTGGCATGCGCTTATGTATACATGTGTGTACATGTATGTGTGTATTCTTTCCTCAAATGTCTTAACGATGTACGTTCGAACGATATCGAGCGCGGTAATAGCAGAAACCTATGTTCACGTAGACAGGAGCGGATCCGGTTATGCTAAAGCTGTACAATGTCACCGAGAAGGATGAGGGATGGTACACGTGTATCGCCCAGAATGCGCTCGGGGAGACGTTCAGCAGCGCATATCTTCGCGTCGTCGAAAGTAAGTGTAATTGAATCTTATTCAGTGCCGCTCTCGAATTCGCGGACACGAATTTGCATCGGAACGAGCGATTTGAAGTTACCACGATCTTATTGAAATCTTTTGCAGCGTTGGACGAGCAGAAAATACCGCTAACCGCGAGGCCGCAGGTCCTGGTGAACGTCCTGGCGGCCGTCCTCTGCGTGTTCTTCGCCCTGGGCGTCATAGTGGTGATATACATTTTCCACCGACTGAAACGCGAGAAGATGAAGAAGCTGCTCGCCATCGAAACGGCGCGCGCTGCGGTCGTCACGCAGTGGACGAAAAAGGTGATCGTGGAGAAGCAGAACTTGGTGAACGCGCAGAACATCGAGGACTCGTTGCTGATGCCGGTGGTGAAGATCGAGAAGCAGAAGTCCACCGTGATCGCCGAGGAAAACAGCGGCGACAACGTGTCCGAGTACGAGTTGCCGTTGGACAGCGCCTGGGAACTGCCGAGGGAGCATTTTGTGCTAGGTGAGACATTGGGCGAGGGAGCCTTCGGCAAAGTCATCAGGGCTGAGACGAGCACCGGCAGATCCGGTATACCCAACGTCGTGGCTGTAAAAATGCTGAAAGGTGAGCAGAGGGATGAATTATAAAGCACTTTTTGAATGTCTTTGAGTGAAATCTCTTTCAAAACTGAACAGTGAATAGTGAAAAATGAGCAGTATTTTCAGTCGAATCGATCATGAAAATATTGCCACTCTTGCGAAATTGCAAGAGTGAATGTTTCACTTAGAGCTTAGAGTGGATTCTGGCTCCATATGAGCCAGAATGTTTCAATCAGAGTGAATATTCCTGTGGCAGTACATCAGATTTATTCTTCAATTGGCCATAGTTATGCAAGAATGATCCAACTTACATTGAGTACGTTTCGAGAAAAATGAGGACGGAAATTTTGATACATAATTTTAAAACATAACATAAATCTTTATATTATTATATTATAAATTATTGTTATTATTGTGTACTTTGTCATATTCGCAGAGGGCCACACAGATACTGAGATGATGGACTTGGTTTCCGAGATGGAGATGATGAAGATGATCGGTAAGCACGTAAACATCATCAATCTGTTAGGCGCCTGCACGCAAAATGGCCCGCTGTTCGTCGTGGTGGAGTTCGCGCCTCACGGTAACCTGCGAGACTTCCTGCGCAACCACAGACCCTCCTCAGGGTATGAGCCGGCCATCGGGCAGGAGCGGAAGACGCTCACGCAGAAGGACCTGGTCTCGTTCGCCTACCAAGTGGCACGAGGGATGGAGTACTTGGCCAGCAGGAGGTGCATACACAGGGACTTGGCCGCCAGAAATGTCCTCGTCAGCGACGAGTACGTGCTGAAGATCGCCGATTTCGGCCTCGCCAGGGATATTCACAACCACGACTACTACAGGAAAAGAACGGACGGTCGGCTACCGGTGAAATGGATGGCGCCGGAAGCCCTCTTCCACCGCGTTTACACCACTCAGTCCGACGTGTAAGTAAACCTGTGTGAACGAAAGAACTTTCGTCCAAGAGCAATTAATTGATTCTGTTCGATTTAATCACATACTGCTTGTTTCTCGCCATCTCTGATATCAGCCACTTCTATATCAACACTTGCTAGCCTCACGAAATGAAGAATAAAGTGTTAAACTGAATTAGACAATTTTTACGTGAAAATATATGTACGATTATATTGAGTTGTATTACAAGTAATTTCAAATTTTTCAAGTAAAATGGAGCATAAAATTGTATTTTTATGTCGTCATATATGATAATTTGATGAAACAACACATATGTCGTTTTGATGTTTGATCTTCTGCCATTTTTCGCGCACATTAATTTTAAATAAGTTAATTCTTAAAACTTAAACTTGTTATTTTGAAATGCATTAATTTTAACTTTATAACGTTATAACTTTTTTATATAAGTTAAAATAATTCATCAATATTTAAATTTTGAACATAAAACAGTCGGCATTTTTTTCATAGAAGACTACCTTTTTTTATTAGTAATTCGCAAATTTAATCTTGGATTAAAAAAGTAATTATGAAAAAAACATATTGCTTTGTATATAATTGATTTTTAACTTTAATAAGCTAACTTAACGTTAAATTAACTTTTAATTAAGTTAATTTCTCTTGTAACTTTTAAAGTAAATTAAGTTAAATTAAAGATCATTAATTCTTTAAACTTAATTTAAAAAATAATTAACTCACCTAATCCTGCTTACATATTACACAACCCAATACATGTGTATTACTTAGCTCTTTTTGTATATATTATTTTTTATGCTCTGAAAAGAGACTTGCTCTAGGACAAATAATAAAGCTTTTCATTCATTCCTTCCAGATGGTCGTACGGTATTCTGTTGTGGGAAATCATGACGCTGGGCGGCACGCCTTACCCGTCCGTGCCGTCGGTCGAAAAACTATTCCAGCTACTTAGAACCGGACACCGAATGGAAAAGCCGCCTTGCTGCTCGATCGAAATGTAAGACACGTCTTAACACGCGATCTGACTATATAATACGGCTGATGTACGTTTGCGCGAGAATACATTCTTCGATACTTCGATTACAGATATATGCTCATGAGGGACTGTTGGAGTTACCAGCCGAAGGAGAGGCCGACGTTCGTGGAATTGGTCGAAGATCTCGATAGAATATTGACCATTACCGCGAACGAGGTAATTTTTTCTTTCTCTCTCTCTCTCTCTCTCTCTCTCTCTCCTTCTCTCTCTCTTTCCCTCTCACATTAATGAATAACCACTAAGAATATTCTTGTATCGGCGATCTCAATGTCTCACGTGTATATTTTCCATATTTACTAGGAATACCTGGATCTTGGTCTACCCCAGCTGGACACACCACCGTCCAGCCAAGAATCCAGCGCGACGGAAGAGGAAGGCGAAGAGAAATTCCCAAACCTGCTGTGAACGTGTTAATTACCGCGACTTAACGAGGAAGTCGCGAAGACGAGTCGAAGCACGAAGTAATCCAAGAAAGACTCGCAAGCGCGATTGAGGAAAAGCCCACAGGCATGCATCTATCTTCGCATCCGGAAGCGAGCGAGTCGAATGGACGCGATAAAGAGAAAAAAATAAAAAGAGACGAAGAGCGAGAGAGAGAGAGAGAGAGAGAGAGAGAGAGAGAGAGAGAAGCGCAAGTTTACGCGTGAAAGATGATATCGACTGAAACAAGCTGAACACGCCAAATAACATAAATCAGTATTGACCTGTAGCGCGTATTTTTCACGTAGAATTAAGGAAGAGCGCGTTGATCGTAGATCGGTAGCGTACTATATCGCTCACGCGCGAGAGAGAACGAGAAAAAGAGGATACCTGATAAACCGGACATTCTGTATTACATTATTTTTCTACGTGGATCGACACACGCTACGCGTTTAAGATTAAGGGGGAACATATGTCTACCCAGTAAACAAGAAATCATTGACAGAACGTTATTGCGAGGATACTCAATAGCGTTTTTAGTATGTAGTTTCAAACGTTGTATATCAGCGTCGTTGCAAGTACAGCTTCAATATTTTTTAAACATTTTTGCAATGTTTGAAGAGATCATACTCTCAGTAGTGTCTGTGAAATACTTTTAAAATAACAAACGAAAACGCGTTCAAGACATACATATAAAATCGATATTTCAATCTGTTGGTCCAATGTTCTTTGCTTACTGGGTAGGTACTGAAAGTGAGGGTCACTTGCCTTTTAGTGTGTAGAACGAATACATGGTGAATTTCACAGGTACATCGGTTTAGTAGATTTTCGGAGAATCAAGGATTTTTCGAGAAAATTCGAGAGATTAAGAAATCGATCGTTACGACCCCTCTGAAACGTATGTTCCCTCTTAAAACAGGAGGGACGGAGCAGCGCGCGGGAGCCGAGAGGAGGAGGAGGAGGCCGGTCCTCCTCAACGGCCGGGCGCGCTGAAGCGGATTCCTAGATCGCCTGTACGGATCTATAGGTATTCGTAGGTGTAATAATTGTGCCATGAAGCAGTGCCTTGCGGTGGGAGCGCGCTCGCGAGCTTCTGCTCGCGAACGGAGAGGTGAATCGTTGTAAGTGTCGTGTGCGTCGCGTACACACGCCGGATCGACGGCGGAGATCCTCGCGCGCGAAAATGATACCGAGAGCGGGCATGATGTTGCGTTTTGTAACTAGTCAACTGTGTTTGTAACTAGGAAGCCTGTACGTTTTCTCTGTATTATAGTAGCTGATAGATATTCTTAGTGTTTTTACGCGGCTAGAGTGTTAGGCGGACAACGACAATGTAGATTTTGTATCGCGGCCAGCAGCGTGTTCTGTGTAGCAATTTTGTAAAAAAAGGAAAAAAATAAGAAAAACGAGGAAAACACGAAGGGGAAAATCGAACTGAATACACACAAGAGATCGAGCGCGAGAGACGAGTTACCTAGCCAACACGGTGGAATATTTTTTTTTAAATTTTTTAGACGAATCGAACATGAAACAGACGAAAAGAAGATGGAATATTAGGCTTTTCAAATATATATTCCTATTGTCATTTAAAAATAAGAAAATAAATAATACCGCAATATCAGTGGTCGTTTGTAGAAGCCGTCAAGTTTCTCGCCATCTGAGCGACTTGTCTCGCGAAACTGTTTAACCGACCAACTTCTATTTTTGAACATGTGTTCAACACATTCGTTTCTCGATATGATTGGAACTATGAGTTTCTCAATATGTCGAACATTTCTATTCTTTTCAATCCGAGAGAGCCAAAGGAAGAGTAGTGAAACTCACGCTAAGCTTTAGCCAGCTTCCATTTTGTCGAAGAGCGTTTTAAAAAGTAATCCTAACTTCAGCGATAACCACACTTGTAACAGTTAAAAAAAAACTTTACTCGTTTATTTCAAGCCAGTATAAGGGCCGTGGCATACAGAAAAACTTAAGCAGTAAGACGTACACAGTAAACAAATTGACCAATCACAGTCGTTGATTCTTCTTACAATCCAACAATCAATGACTGTGATTGGTCAATTTGCTTACTGCTTAAGTTTTTTTGTGTGTCATGGCCCTTAGAGTCACAGAGTGTGGGACAAATTGCTCAAACGGCAAGGAATTTTATACTAAAAAAAAAGAAATATTTGAGAGCTTATTTATACAAAAAGCCTATTTCTGTTAAATAAAGTTTATTTCTGTGGATAAACTTTATATCCCACAAATAAATTTGCAAACAGATTTACTTCTCAGTATAAACCACTGTTTAATATTGTGGCATTATTTTATTATTTTCTTATTTTTCAATGTGGGAATAGAAACATGTATTTAAAACGCAATATACAAAATATCTATTTTATATATTGTCGATTCATTTTGTTTTGTCGATTCATCTAAAAGGAATTTCGCAAATTGGCCTCATAAATAGCTTTGTAAGATAGGATATTTTTTTAATGGTGTTTTAATGAGATATTACGCATTAATGACGTCACACTAGCGTCATTAATACGTTATTATGTTTGCTGGGAAAGAAAGTCTTTCTCGCGCGCGTTGAGGCGAGAAACAGAAGATCGGCGTTGCTTGACGAGAAAAGGAGGTCCAAAGTGTCGAGAGTATCGCTGTAAGTCCTTTAGTAGTTGTACCGATATCGATTGCGATAAGTGTATAAACGGGGAAGAGGTGCTTAGCGATAGATAATTTATTTTTCGTATTATCGATGTAATGTCTCGAGTATAATAGATATATTTGAGGATCCTTTTCTCGTTTCTTCTTCTTCTTTTTTACGTAAGCCTAAGACAAGCTGCGCGAGCGGCACTCTTGTAAAAAGTAACAATAATGGATTGCGCGTTAGTACGTAGCCGGATAATCTGAAGACGATGTCTGTACATATTGACGTTTATTTAAAGATTATTTGTTATACTCACACAGCATCCAAACACACAAACAAATTAGTAAATGAGCATTTACCTAAGGTACGTAAGAGCGTAATGTATAGATTGTGTAAAGGATCATTATTGCAACGCGAGTTTGTCGCCTCCAATAAATTGATCGACATATATTAAAATAATACACGGCATTTCCGTTACTTTCCGAATTTCCTCAGTAATAAACAAGACAGAGAGAGGGAGACGTTAAGCAGTATTTTAATACTTGTCTCGTCTCATAGATGCTAGAAGGAACATTTCAATTCATTTGACAGTGAAGTCACAGACAATTAACGATAACAATTAACCTATTTATAGCAAAATAATTAAAATGACAATATTTTGAAAAAATAGATAATGCGAGAGAAAAAATGTTTATATTTTCTTAATTTTATTCAACGTCAATGAAAACATATGAGAGGGACCGTTATAAAAATTAATAATTTTTATACAATCAATTAAATTAGTAATTCGTATATAAATAATTTTTATGTAATTAGCTTTAATGTAATTGTACTTTTTTTGCATAATTAGCAACTTTTATATAACAAATTAGAAATCCGAAATTTTAACTACTTTGGTAGTTTTATTGTTAAAAAAATAAAATTGTCCGTTGCGTGCACAGAATATTTATGGAACGACGTCATGTACCGACGAAGTATTATAAAAGACCGTCGGCTTTATGGGCTTTAGCGACCCCGAGAAATCTGATTGTACATTTTTTACCTTTTTCTTATATCCTATATTCTTATTGTTATCCTACTTAGATCGTCTTGTCTCTTTCTACGCTTGTCAATACGATTTCGGCACAATGTTCCGTCCAGTACTATATGTCGATGGTGTACTTTTACGAAAAGAATACGAAAAACCCTCGATTTTGAGTCACAAAGACAGAAGCGTCTTCGTGTGACGCAGGTCAGTATTGTCATCGTTCTTCAATTATCTCCGGACCCTTCTGGGCCCTTTAGCCGGGTCGAAAATTTATCCAAGGCTGGCAGTCTTTAGTAATATCTCGTCGGTGACGACGTTAAGTCTCCAAAGTATTTGTAATTTGAAATACTTTTTCATATCGTCGAGTTAAGATAAAGATCATTTCTGGCGCGGATAGCAGACGCGAATTTCATCCGGGCATTTGTGTGAAAGAGAAATCGATAAATCGTCTATCAGATAAAGAGCAGGCGCATATATCTCCGCTTTTAACTGCAGCCGCGTGTTTCCCGTGGATCCGCGTCGTGGCCGTTGCTTGGTGGCGCTGCAATCAGTCCGTTTCAGTCCGTTTTGTTGTCGTCAGTTCAGTCACGTTTACATTAAGTTGTTTTTAACCGGATTTTTAGTGAAACTCCTTTAGTTCCGCATCGTTTACCGTAGCCCAAGGCCGAAGTGCGCGAAAAATGCTGCGAATTTCGTGAGTCGTCCTGGCGAAATGTCGCGGTGAGTAGGGCCAACGAGAGGCACCGTGTAACCACGCTCGGGATTGAGGTTAGAATTCCATAACCCACTTTCCTGATATTAAACGTCTTCTCTTCTGTGCGTGCACGTTTATTGACAACGGCAAGGGGGCCTTGATCCGTTTTGCAGATAGTAACATCTGTCTATTAAATGGTGATTACCGGTGCCATGGAGAGGAGGATAAAACTGAAGACTCTCAACAGTCACATAACTTGCAAGATATGTCGCGGGTATTTGATAGACGCTACCACCGTCACCGAATGTCTGCACACATTCTGCAAGAGTTGTCTGGTGAAACATCTAGAGGAGAAGCACACCTGTCCGACATGCCAAATCGTCATACATCAGTCACATCCACTCCAGTACATCAGCTTTGATAGAACTATGCAGGATATTGTCTACAAGTTGGTTCCTGATCTCCAAGAAAGTATGATTACTGTTCTACACTGCTGATAGATCTTCTTTTTGGCTGTATTTACTTGTACCTTTTGTCTTTAGAGCGAAATAAATACATAACCTAGCATTAAAGAAGAAGGGAACAAAGTTTTAGCGTAATGTTGATTCAGCTTAGAAGAATAAGCCTGATGTCTCTCGTCAGCTGGAGAAATATCTCTTTTAGACATTAACAGAACATTTTTTATTTCAGACGAAACCAAAAGAGAACGAGAATTTTATAGAGCCAGAGGTTTGGCTTGTCCCAAGGATATTTTACCTAACACTGGTGAAATCGAGGAAGAAAAGACCAATACGGACACTCATGCTGAATCGGATTATCATCGGGCTGATGAACAGGTATGAGCACACATGAGTTCGCTAATAGAATCTTAAGTCACCATTGGAGTTAATCTGTGATATTTGTAGGTCAATGTATGCTTGGAGTGTATGAATGCTAGTTTGAAGACGCTGAAGAGAAGATTTATCAGGTGTTCAGCTCAGGCTACGATAACACATGTAAAAAAATTTATTGCCAAAAAGGTTCTGAATGGCATGGAAAAATATAGAGATGTAAGTGCACACAAGTGATCCTACATGTGAGAATGTTTATTATTATTGATTTTAATTAATTCTATTAATTATTATTGTTGATCTTGATTTATTTTATTATTATTATTAATTTCATGATTTATTAATTTGCACGTGTTCTTTTCCCCAGATCGATATTTTGTGCAATAACGAGTTACTAGGTAAGGACCACACGTTGAAGTTCGTTTATGTGACGAGATGGAGGTTCCGGGACCCACCTTTGAGACTACAGTATAGGTCACACATAGACATGCAAGATTAATCTTTCCATGTTCGAGACGTAAGAAGAAATCACGGAGGACCTGTCTCTACACTTTGTACATTTTCCTAGTTCTATTTCCTACCTTTATCTGTAGTACTTACTTCTATTCGTTTTACTGGACACTCGTGTTGCAGTTTAAAGAAAGCACTTTTCAGTTCTGCTGGACTCCCGATGCCGATCTCAAAAACTGCGCTCTCTTATTATTATCGATTTTCCCGATAATTATAAATACGACCGCGTCCGATATTTATACTATTTATATTCGTATCGTAATGCGTCATTGTGCTACTATTTATAGTTTATAGTTACATAATGACGCGTTTATACGTCGGAATAATTCGTTTCTTTACGTAAAGTCAGAGGTTAACAGAGACCGCTTTATCGTGTTCGAATATTCTACCTTCTTTGTAGCTTAAAGTCTCGACTTACACGAGTGTAATTTGTAAGTGTGAAACTGGAGCGAGGAAATATCGCACCAGCAACCTCTTAAGCCAGCGGCATATGATGCTTGTTTTCATGCTGAATTGCTTGCTGATTGGTGCATTTCTGAAGATGGATGGAAATACACCAATCAAAACAATATTTCCATCCAGCAAGCAATCCAGCACGAAAACAAGCACCGTGTGCCGCTGGCTTTAGACCCGGTTGCACCAGCCGAGTGTTGAGTTAACTAACAGTTAACCAACGTCTTTGGTTTTTCTTCGACATAAATATAAACGACAGACAGACGTTTGAACTATTAGTTGGCTCACCAATTCGGTTAGCGCAACTATGTCTCAAAACGCAGAAACTTGACGAGTGATTGAGCGAGACTTTTTGCACTGCGTCGTGCGAAACGAAGTTCTCGTTTTACGGAAAAGAAGGTATATCTTGTTTTACATATGATACATACCCTGCGTCTGTACATAGAATATTTTTGACAGAACTCGGACGACGTTGCGCGTAGACGCAAAGCTTGGTATTAGGTGAGAGAAGAAACCGGGCCCGGACGTTCGTCTCCGGGCTCCTTTTTAACTTTGTATGTTTATGCGTCGTACATATTCTAATCGAGCCGCAGGTTTCTCCCGACGCCGACTCGCGCCCGAGAGAAAGAAGATTATTACTTAGCAGCGACGTTATATTTTCAAGAGATTCGCCATCGGCGACGCCGTGTCGGGCGAGACAGGCGGCTCTTGTCGCTTGTAGTAAAGTGATCTTGTTTCGTCTAACGATGTTGAGCGAAGAATTTAAGAGAGAAAGAAAAACGAAAATATGGTGTGATTGTATATAAACATTAGAGAATATCGAACTCACTTTGCGAAGTAGCGGCATTTCGAGGATACTAGAGCTTGTACGTTGTACACTGTATATGTGTATCTCCATAAATTATTAAATAAATATGTTTTGTACAGTAACTCGCGCGAGAATATTGTCCGTATCTAAAAGGAGCGCAGATGAAATGTAGAATACTTCATTAATAGTGAATTCGATGTGCATTTGCTCGGCTCCGGTACATAATTTTTTATTACTACGCACTCAAATTCAGAGTGCATATTGTACTGAATAGCATCACGAAATTAGGCAATGCAATTCAGATGAATATCTTTTTATTCACTAATGAAAGGTAAGGTGGTTTAACACAGAACTCAGAAAGGACACTTATAATAAATTCGTCACATTAATACCACTTGCATTAGTGCACAATGAGTGCAAACTTTTGTGTCATCTGATTCAATGCACTCAGATTGTTGATTTTGAATGAATCACTCTATATAATAGCACCAAATAGCACAGATGTCTGAAATACGTTTTAGAGATATCCTAAAAACGTATAAAACCAAGCAGATTATTTTTTAAGCGTCTCTAAGATATCTTTTAGACATTTATGTTGTATTGGTGTTTTAGCAACTTTGATATAGTGCTTGAATAAGAATTGCTCTAATTCAGCACACTGAATTGATATTTGAATGAATGGAATAAGCTGAATGAGGTTAAGCTCTTAATTGCGTTGACATTTTAGACAGTATTACATTTGCATAATGTTGAGACAACATCAGAAATAATATTCTGGATGTATCCTAGACGAATGCAAAATATGCTTTTATGATTGTTAAACTGAAACAACGTTATATATATATATATATGTATGTATATGTATGTATATATACATATATATAATAAATACATGTATATATATGCGAGCTTTACATATATATATATATATATATATATATATATATATATATATATATATATATATATGTGTGTGTGTGTGTATGTGAAGCTCGTATAAGAAAAACAGAATTTGGAACCAAAAAAATACGTTAAATTATTTTGTTATTATGTTTGCTGTATGTCTAGAATAAAGGTGTATATCCAGACGCGACTTACATAGTCGTATAATAAATATGCACAAGGGAATTGATGATCAAATGTGTATCTGATATGAAAGACACCCTTTTGCTACGCAAATTATGATTAGTTAATTTTCTTACGCGTATGGAATGTACGATCATGTAAGTTAGACTTAAGCCTAAGTTAGACGTTTCAAAGTAGAGTCAAAGTGGAGTTCATGTCAGTTTTCAATATATCTAAAAAATAAAATAATATCTATTCGGTGGGTAATAATAACATATTTTCTTAAAAGTAAATTCTTTTGTTTAAGTAGAATAAACAATTATTTCCATGAAAAGTAACGTTTTTTGGAAATGTATATTTTCTCATTTGAAAAGATTGTTTCTCAATTTAAAAATGTGTATATAAAAAAAATGTGTATATAAGTAAATATGTTTTATTGATATCCATTGAATAAATATTTCTAAATATTTTTCCTCTTAGTGTAAAGAACATTTCAGATTTATATTAATAGCCGTTACTTGCTTTAGGTGAAATATTCAGATCTATATTTAGAATTAGATGTGAGTCTTTTAGAGTTAAATTACAATTATAATGTCATGAATATCAATTCAATTGAAAAAATCGAGTCTAACTCTGAATAAAAATCTGAATCTCTCGCACGAGCCAAGTTTCAAATTTCAGGAACTATTAATACAGATCTTGGAGACATCTAACAAACATACTACTTGTCCTCGACGTCTTTGAAATGTCTTTAAGATGTATTTTGATTATTTATACGGCCTGGATATACACTGGCATATCCGACCGAGTTTTCCACGCGTCCATCAGTCCGGTAGATAACTAATTTCCCGAAACCGCGCGAATTCTCCTGATTGTCTTGACTGTCGCGAGTTTTGAACGGCCATACCTCGCGAGAGGTAATGCATTTGTAGTTCGCGCTGCTTTTCAAACGCCGCCGCGCACGCGTTCTCACTCCCGGGAATTTATACCTCGAGAAGCGGGGCGGTCGAGAGAGGAGCGCATTAGCAACGAGCCTTCGCTCAGATACCTTCGCTTCGTTTGGCTTCAGTTCAATGAGAGACACCGTGACGGTGAGGTCGAGCCTGCCAGCGACCTTCTCTACGTTGCGCCCCTCTGTGCAAGTTTTGTGGGTATTGCGTCGCGCGTTATTGTGAGAAAGTGAGTAAAATCGATTTTCCGCAGTCTCGCCTCCTGGCGAGCGCGATTGCAAAATTTGGTGCGTGCAATTTCGATGCCAAATATCGTCGGAGTAATAAAGCAATAGTCTGTTTCGATTTGTTGAGCGAACGGAGCAACGTGCGCTCTCTCTCTCTCTCTCTCTCTCTCCCCCTCTCTCTCTCTGTATCTATCTCTCTTTCTCTTTCTCTCAGTCTCTCTTTCTCGCTTCCATGTCATCAGGCTATCGCCATAAGCGACTGGTGGGAAGAATTTATTGGGCCCGATGCGTAGCGAGACTGATCAGCGTTGATCAAGTTTGATTTCTCGTCCATTTTTCTCGGCAATCATCTCGTAAGTCTGCAAGCGGAAAATAATTGCGCGTACGTCGCGAATGCAAATACGATACACAAAGAAACAGGGGAGAAAAAACTGCGTGTGCGTCGTCATGCAAGGCGCGCGGTATGCGTGTATTACGAGCTCGTAACGCGTCGTTCGATCTATCGACGATTGACGAGATTGTTCAGACGAAGCGCGTTGTTGTGTTGTCGCGGCAGATAAGGAACTCGACGCGATTGATGAAATGTAATCACTCTGTCTCTCTCTCTGTCTTTCTTTCTCTCTCTCTCCCGTTGCTCCGATTGTTCGTGCCAGACCCGCATTCGCGTGTTATCACTGTCAACCGTTCGACGATGACGGAGAAGCATTGATTTAAATCACGCTCCTTTCGCGAACTCGTTCCTTGCTCCAGAACTCACGAAGTTGTTCGCCGGACCGCTCGAGGCAGTTTTATTCGACGCGCGGCCTGGTTCTCGCTTGACTTCTGCGACTACCTGCGACACTGTTTGTGAGTACACGGAGAAAATGTTATGGCCATTTTTCGTACGAGTTCTTTCCACTTTTATTATGTATCTCAATAGTCCAAGGATAAATTGCCGGTGAATTTTACCTTGCCTTAAGGGACGCAATTAATAAAACAATAATAACAAACAATAATAAAACAATAATCAATAAAATAAACAACAATAACAAAAATAAGTTTCTTAACAAAGAAACTTCTCAACGCGACTTAAGTTTACCAGAGCAATCAAAACAACCGATTTTCGAGAAATACACGAAGGAAAAAATATTTATTTATTTTTAGTTTTATTCAACTTTTGTCAATGCTACACAAAAGGAAAGAACATTTTGTTTCGAAAATATCTTTATTTTCAAAACTTAAAATGAGATTGCATAGTGTTAAACAAAATTAAATCACTTGCATCGATCACATTTCATATGAT
Organism: Odontomachus brunneus; assembly: GCF_010583005.1. Taxonomy (NCBI): domain Eukaryota; kingdom Metazoa; phylum Arthropoda; class Insecta; order Hymenoptera; family Formicidae; genus Odontomachus; species Odontomachus brunneus. Next base: position 1,734,576 of record NW_022639460.1, on the reverse strand, counting down.
TTTATATGATTCAACAGAGAAAAATATATTCTTATTATTCAAAAATAATTCTCACGCATTTGTGGAGGGTATAAAATATCTTAAATAGCAGGATTGAATAACGTTGTAACGATACGTTAATAACGTCATTAATATATCATTATTTGCTGAGATTGAATTTACAATAATTATACATTTCTTATGAAACTATTTAAATGAAACTTAAATAAAGACAGTAATTTAAATAAAGACAGTAAGTTTCTTCTAACAAAATTATATGTCATTGCTTATATGTGAAACAATGATATTGCTAATTTGAGTATCTTAGTTTTAGGTGAAAACTAATTTTTTTTCTGTGTGATGTAATAGAGAAGAGAGAGTATATATTTCGCTGAGGATGAGATTATATTTTTTTATTAGTGTAGTTATTGCTAATGTAGAGTCACTTGCGTAATTCCCTCAATTGTTTTTTCACTTGTAATCCACTTCAATGTTTTTCATTATTTTTTTACAAAAAAAATAAAGTAATACCAAAAATATTTTTTATTAAATTATTCGGAATGGTAGGTTAAAATAATTAAAACTGGCACTCGAGAGTCAAAAATATAAAATGCATTGTTACAAGTTTGAGTAACTTTGATGAGAAATCGCAAACCAATCATTTTGACCGCTTTGGTAGTTCTAGTGTTAGTAGCAGATTTCAGTTTCTAAGATATATATATATAGCACAAACGAAACGAAAGAGTAACACAAATTAAGATAGAATGTCGATGCGTTTCTCGAAAGAATTATAATAACTTTTATCACAAAATTTCCTCCGTACAACTTCCACATACACAACTCCAAATAACCGGAGAAAAAGTTTCATTGTGCATGCCTAATCGCCTGCTGACAAATACTTTGTGCGCGCATTCTCAGTTATCGCAACATCATGGTCCAATGTCAACAAATCGATCGATCAGCGATCGATGAGCAAATCGCTTGACCGCTTCATCTCATTTGAGTCAAAGTCGAATCGCTTCGCTCCCACCTGAATGAACTCGTTACTTACGCGATATACGCGTCGAGGACGCAAAGTGGAGCGAGTAACGCGAATCTCGAGGTGAACGAGATGAAAATTTAGCCACGTTGCGAAAGAGCGTTGCTTTTTGCGCTTGCCCGAAAATTCGCTCTCATTGGCGTTTGTATTTTTCAGCGTGCCGTTTACCAAGTTAAACGCGACGTTTTACTACGCGACTTGTGCTCTTTACGATGCTTGAGACGCGCTGAGTATCAAGGCCTTGGCTTCGGTAAACGCGGACGCTCTCCTGACGGAAAGAAGCGAGGCTCTGCCGAGCGATAGCTCGACAGAAAAATTCGGTCGAGCGCCCACGACCGGTTTTCCTTCCTTTGCCTCTCCCTTCGACGAGGGCCCGTTACCTCGGTTACACGTAGGTACGTTTTGTACGGGTATATCTTGTGCGTTCTCTCTGTAGCATTCGTATCTCGCTCGCTTGTTTGAAGGAAAAATTAGTGTTGACAGCATAACTCGGCTATTTCTGTACCTGGCACAAACTTCTATATCGTGAAATGTTTACTTCTGTACCATTCAAACTTCTATGTAAATGATCTTAGAGTCATAATATTTTATTTAGGTACGAGAGATTAGTAGATAAATTAGCAAACATTGCGATATCATAATATACAGTATTTAATCAATGTAGATATGACAGAGACAGAACTACTATTTGAATTATCTGTGAAATTTAGTAAGAGAGTCTCTATGGCGCCCATCCAGATTAAGGCCAGTTATACCTCTTAAATTGACTGTGATAAGCAAAGAAAAAAAAAAAAAAATCAGTGATGAGAGACAAACGAATGTACAATTCTCATATCTACCTAAATTTGCTTACAGATATTGTTAAAATACTGTAAATTTTATGTACTACAGACAATATTCTTGCAGATATAAAATGTAGCGATAAATTTTAACTGTGATGTGTTTAGTATTTAATTTACCAGCAAAATATTTTGTTGAGTATAACGCAAAAGATACCTGGTCTAGATGCAAAGATATGTTGTTCATATGCTTCTTTTAGTATTTATTTTATGAGAAACAGTGGATGCAAAATCAATGAAATAGTTCTTTTAGAATATAGATACTTTACTTTGAGATTCATTAAAATTGGAATAATATTCCAAGTAAAAAAATAGATTTTATATTATGGCTAAAAGGATCGTGGCATTAATACATAGAAAAAGACTTGCCTTTATCATATTTGTATCGTTAGCCACGACAACTAATTGGGTTTGGAAAGTTGTACCTTCAAAATACGGACCAGGGTTATCTACCCCTGGTCCCTACTTTCTAAAGTAGAATAGTGTATTCTTCACTGAAACGTTATACTTATAACTGATGATTCAGTTATAAGTACAACGCTGCAATCAGTATCTTGCTGAAAGTATCACTTGATAGTTGCGACTGTTCTGAGATTATTGAGGTAATTTGCAAATGCATTTGGCAAATTACATCATGCGTAAACGGCGTGGAAGCCGTTAATTCCATCGCGTCAAACGGAAAGTTGGATTTGATATAATATATAACGAATGTGTACTACATATTTTGTAATGAAATCTTCTTGCATTGATCAAGATCAAGATGAGATATACGAAGCAGTAAAGTGTGGCAATCCTTCCACTGAAAATCAGTAAATATTTATTGATAATCGATAAAATCTCACTTTTATTAATTTCATCACAAACAATTTTAGTGATTCACTTTAACAGAGTACATAAACTCGCAGATATTATCCTGGTAGCTGGATATACACAGAAAAGTATCATTCAACAGCTGAAAAAATCGATTACTTGGTTTGCTTTTCTTTCTTTAAGTAATGTTTAACTTCAACACAAAGAATTTTTTTTTAATAATTATCTTAAAATATACTTATCACAAATTCGGGAAAAACTCATTTTAATGTGTATTTAAAAGAAGAGTTTATTCTCTTTACCAGAATATTATGAAACTTTATCGAAAAAAGAGTTGATTTGTATTGTTTGAAATTGAATTTGAATTGATTTGACTTTAGTAAGCAAAAAATTTTGTATTAATTTAATATTCTTGATCAAAATATTAAACCTGCTACGATTCAGAATATACTTTGGATAAATTTGTTGTTTGTGATGAACTTATGATAGATGTATGGTACATAAACTTATGAAATATTTCCTAGGTAATATCTAAAGGCGTCTTAATGACGTATTATTGACATTAGAGACGTTATTATGAGACATTAGAGACGTTATCAATACGTCATTTTCCGTCATTCTGCTATCTGGGTTGGAAACCACTAACATTTATATGAGTGCAGTATGTATATTTCTGTGTGTATTCACACTCGTAAATATTATTCCAGTAAGCGGAAAATATTAACGAGTAAATATTAGGTTGGTGCAGGAGAACTGTCAAATAAAGTAGAAAACGAAATTATCTAAAGGAGTAACCAATTTTACAAATAGAATAAATAACAATAATTGCTAATTAGCTTCGTCAATTATCATTTTAGATATACTATAATATTCCGGTAGAATATACTATAATCTTCCGTCATATAAATTCTCTATAATTTTATGTTATACTATGTTTTCTAGTAGTGCAGAAATACTTTGTCAAATCTTGATAAACATAATAAATTTTGCTGAGGAACGGGGACTTTCTGTTCTCCTTCTGATACTCGAACTTTCTACAAGAAAATCTAGTAGAAAAATAGCGAATTTCTTGCACAAATTTAATAGTTACGAGCCTGCGGTGTACTCGTTTATCAATTGTTACTGTTAAAAAATAAAAGAATTGGCGTAATTTCTGAAATTAACTGCGTACTCGGTTATTTCAGTATAACGCCCGAAAGGCGTGGTTAGTCAAAGCCGACGCTGCTAATAAAAATGCTACTGTAAGAGCGTAAGAGACGAATTTCGCTCGCGTGTAAGTAAGCGCGCGGATTCTATTTGTGGCCCAGCGCCAGTAATCGCGCTTATTTTTGACCGCGTTGTGCACGAAGTGTAGGAACTCTTTTTCCCAGCCAGACGTAAGCGCGGGCTATTTGGTGGAGAAACGATAATGCATATCGTCCAAAATATGTCTCTGATAATCGCCTTCTTTCGATCATTGCTATCGTCAGCTGTCATAACTGTAACGAGCCGCAATCCCTTGTTGTTTTGTATCGGCCGGAAAACTCGCGGTCTTCTCGTAAGACGAGACCGCGAATTAACTTAATGACCTAACCTAACCTAGGTTACAAGAATCGCAGTTAATCGCGAACATTGGCTGCTCGTGATTTATGTTTACGGACGAATTATATGGACGTTCTTTTGTTACGCGGGAGCAGTTCAACCTGTTCAAGGACGAACTTATTCAAAAGTTAGAAATAAATAATTTAATTAAAAAATGACAGAGTATGACAATTGTCATATTCTATGTCATTCTGTGGCGAGATTTAAATCCTGTCCAGCCTATAATACCTTTTTTTTTTTGTGGAATTTTGTGGTGAATGTTTGTTCGCAGTAATGTTTACGTTATACATTACTCAAAAGAAATATAGCATTAAAAAGTTATAGACAGAAATGGGCGAAGTTGAAATGAGCCTTACTTCGTAAAAAATCATCGTACGAACATCATGTTTCTTTTAATTTCAAGGATAAGTACTTACTATAAGAAGTCATTGTTGGATTTTTGTTTTGTAACATTCTCGCCATACTATTCCCTTAAAAATGAGGGCGTAATCTTTATAGTAAAAATTGTAGTATTTTAATGGGATCCATAGAATTGACAAAATTTTTTCCACGAAGTTCGTTTATAGGATCATAAAGATTGACTTTTCTCTTCAATTAAAAAAAAACGAAATTATGCATACAATTTTTTCGCAGAGATACACACACTGTAAAGTTATCCTTGCATTTTTATTTTTAGTCTACCGCCGAAGATTTTTTATATAACGTTCATTCATATTTAACCTTTTTTTACTTATAATAATTTGTTTTTATTTATAATTTTTTATGCCATGTTTCTTTTGGGCAATGTATTTTGTCAACAATGTTTGAATTAAAAAAGAAAAATGGAACGTGTCACACAAGTTTAAGTTCTCTTCAAGAATGGAGTAACTAAAATCAGGAGAAAATAATTTAATTTTAAAGTGACATCAATATGACATCTGACTAACACATCTGACGAGATTTTTTTTCTTGTAAAATTTTATCGTGAATGTTTGTTCAAAGTAATATCTTTAAAAGTAATGTGCAACAAGTAACTTCGGATTTTTCAGGTCAAAGAAAACTGTCGCATTTTTATGTCGTTATAATTTTTTGAAACAATGTATGCGAAAGATGGTATAAGATTGAAGATCAAAACGTTGTACATTATATATGTAATACATTATTTCATGAAATTATAACAACATAAAATAATGAAATTTCATTTCATTTGAGTACTAAATTACTTATTATAGGTGTTTAATCGCGCATATATGTTAGCATCTCTGAAAAGGTTGAGCTGTTCATACAAATAGAATGGAGATTCGTTTCTCTGGAGCTTATTCCCGGGAGTTTATCGAGATCCTGAATGAACGCATAAATCAGATGGCGACTATAGGACCCAAGCGCGATTGTCGATTTCAGTGTAATTATAAAACATAATTAAAAAGGTCAGTCGCTACTGAATACACCGGGAAATGAGTCATACATATTTTTCATCGTCAACACATATTGTGAATATATCTATCTCAATCGCAACCGCGATGTGTTAAGTATGTATCACACGAACAGTATTCAACAGTGATTCACGTCGCGCTTTTATCGATAACCCGTTGTGCGACCGAGATTTTTTTATTTTCACGTATAAACATACGAATTATAAAATAGATGACGGACGTCGCGTATGACCGCGCACGAAAGTAACAACGGATCAGCGTGATTACAAAGCTGAAGCACAGACGAGGTACTGTTAAAGACCGTCAGCCAATTTTCGTGACCTCAAAAAGGGTCTGGAGGGGCCCCGAGATAATTGAAGGAGGATGATATTATGGACTATTTTTAGTCATCCGATATTAATGTCTGAATATCTAGAACATAATGTGTATACATTGAGCGAATAAATATATAAGAAATAAAAAATATTTATTCTCTCAGTAGATACTAATAACGCATTTACTTGTACTAATATAAAATAATTTTTAAATAAGAAAATGTTTTCTTCAAACTTTAGCTTTTCATGAAAGTAATTGTTTATTCTATACTATTATTTTCTATTCTATTATATTATTTACTATATATTATTATTTATGTTATTTATATAATTTACATTACTATTTTCTATATTATTATTCTATATTAAGTAAAAGAATTTAGATTTGAGTAAATATGTTATCACACTGAGAAGAAAAATATTTGAAAATTTATTTGTGAAATATAAAGTTTATTTCTGTGAAATGAAAATTTATTCTTATAAGATAAAATTTCTTTTTCCGTGAATATACTTTATATATTTGCAAGTATTTTTTTCTCAGTATAGTACATACTGAATAAATACTTTTTTCTTAGTATATTAAAATTTTGTAATTAATTATCTCGATAATTATTTCAATAATTTCTCGATACGTATATGTGTATACAGACTTACAATGAAGTTTCAATAAACAAAAAATAGTATACTGAAAAAAATAATTAAAAATTTATTTGTAGGATATAAAGTTTATTTTTGTGATACATGAACTTTTAATTTACATAGGTAAATTTTCAAGTATTTGTTTTCAGTGTTACATTACATCTCAATGCTATTTCTCATTAAACAATGTATACAACACGTTTTATATTACACTTATATTATATTGCTGAGTGGAGAATTATAATATTGATATGGTAATATTGTTTACTGGGATATTAGATATTTTTAAAACTTACAATCAAGTATTATATATTTTTGTGTTTATTTACATTCTGCACTTTAACCAGCTACATCGACTTGACGTGAAATTTACCGACAGGAAGCAATTGAACAATAAAATCTCTCGTATACGTTAAATTACGGCTAACGATCCTTATTCTTACCTTGTTGGTAGCTAAAGACAAAACGCATCCACGGGGCATCATCGGGTGTGCCATTTTCTCGACTTCGTCGTTAGACAAAGTTGCTTTCGCAGCCTCGGTGATAATTCAAAACGTGGGGAACGAGGCGTGTAATATGAGAGAACGTTGCTGCGGTATGCCGTAGTGAAGTGACGCACAGTGTCATTGAGCAGAGAAGGAGAAAAAGAGAGTGTGAGGGGCGGGAGGAAAAGAGAGGTCGGGAAAGCGAGGGACGGGGGCGAGGAAAGGAAGCTGAAGGGAGAACGGAGCTATTCTACCCGTATAGTTTGAAACCGTGCCGGATGAATGTAGGCATCTCTCCCGCCACACGTTCCCGCTCACAGCGACGAGCATGAATGGCTACTGCTACGTAGACGAGATGAAGATCTACGTGTACGCCGCTGTAAACGATCATGGGGTCGGCTCTTCAAGTGCCTACATCATGCAGCAGCCATTTCAAGTGTATCAAGTGCTTCTCGTAGTATTCGCTTTAAATCCGCGGCACATTCGCGAATATGTTAGCAAAGATATTCGCAATATACTTCGGCCATAACTTATGTTACACTCTTAAATCGGCCCATTTGACTCAGCATCTCCTGTTCAAGACGTCATGCGTCATGTCAAATGTAATATAAAAATCCGAGTGCAATTCTTAGTAAATTTATAGCTGCATCAATGCAACAAAAGGTTTACATTATTGTGTGTGATGTAAATTTAGTGATTAATTCAGTACATTTGTTTCGTCGCTTGAATCAATTGAATTATTCAGTACATTTGTTTCATTAATTAAAAGAATCGTAAAGTTTCCATCATTGACGTGATAATCATGAAAAGAAGTTCAGTGAAGTAACTTCGATCTTTGATTACAAATAGACTTTTATGATTCAATTGATATGATGAAAACTTTATAACTCTTTAATTATCTTTAAAGATAATTTTCCAGATGGACTTTCATGTTTATCACGATGTAAATATGATGGTAGAAAAAAAATTCTATTATTTTTTAAATCATATTTATAATATATTGTATTGAATTGATAAAATATAATGTATTAAATTGATAATTAATTTTTCATCGTACAATAATGTAATTTTTTTGTTAAACTCGTGCAGCAACTAAAGATTACACTGAAATTTTCATTTTACACTTTACACATGACATTGTAAGAAAATTTAAGAAAATTTTAATAATTCTTTTAGAGTATATTTTTTTTGTTATCATTGTTTTTAGTGTATTTCTATTTGTTATCATTGTTTTTTGTTATCATTGGTTTTAGTGTATTTCTATTTGTTATCATTCTACATGTATGTGTGATAAATACAAGTGTCACATAAATCATTCTATGTGATAAATTATTATCGCATGAACTATTCACAAGCAAGATTTACAAATCAACTAGTAAAGTTGTCGTCAAATTTATGTACATCTATCTAATCGGCTTACTGAAAGTAATATTCAAATTTTCACATCCTATTTTACACGACATACTGTTTCGAGCAAATTTTGATAATCTCTCGTATTTATGTTTCCTCATTCTATGTGATAAATATGTATGAGTGTCAATGAACCACTTCACAAATTGACGAGTATAAAATTGCTGCCAAATTTACGTACACTTGTCTGTCTGAATTTTTTAGTTTCGTCTTTAACTAGATCAATCGTGAATCTTTTCTCTTAATGTGAACTCGCATGAGAAATGAAAAATTTAACCTTGGAGATATATGGAAATGTTCACTTTTGGAGGAGAAGATTTATGAGCGCCTGCAAGTATTGCGAAATTATTCACCACTTATGATTTCATATAAAGGGAAAAAATTCTACAAGAATTTGATAAGAAAGGTCGAGTTCACGCCGAAAGATCCATGAGTTCGTTGCCTTTGAATTTCGTATACAATAGGCTCAAACCTCAGGTAGCGGAGTATTTTTAGAGTATAATAACGTTTCCGCGAGAAAAATGACTCGAGACATCCACAGTTCGTTTATCAAGAAACACTTTAACGAAAGACACTTGTGTCGCCCGCAGCGGAAGTCAAGCGGTTTGGCGTGATGATGATGACGATGATTCACTGGCACTGGGTTATCGGGGCGCGCAAATGCGTTGTTTTGCATTTAATTATCACAACAATAGCGATCCTTGGCCCTCAACGGGGAAAACGCACGCCCGTCGCGACGCGTCGCGGGAGTCGCCGAGGGCCGGCGCGCTCTTCGCGCGAATTCGAGTCGCGCGTCTAACGACTTCCGGTCGATCGACTCGAATAAAATAACGGTGAAACGCTGCTCGTCGGGCACGCGAGCGCACGCACAGGCATCGTCGTTAATTAAGGTATGCCCACGCGTGCCACGCGGTGACTGGATTTTCCGGGAATGACGGCGCGCAGATCGGCCATAGTAGTCGGCTCGCGTTGGCACACGTCAAGGTCGTCTTCACGTCATGGAACGGCCAATTGCCGCGGCTTCCGTGTATCCGCGATCACGACTGCCGCGGCTGGCAACTGCCAGTTTTGCGGAACGCCGTCTTCTGCGTATCCATTTAGATCGCTCAAGACCGGATATATTCTCACCTCCTCCACTCGACGGCGCCGAGGTTCAATGCCGCAGACACACACTTCCGCGCCGGAACGAAAGTTTGATGGAGCAATCTCTGGTGAAATACGAACGATTCCGAAATTCCGATCGAAATCATCAGAATTCTGTTGGAGTTAGCCAGAAATCTTGGCGGTCTCGATTGGATTCTGGTTGGAACTTCAACCGCAATCTCTCGTCCGAAAAAAAGTTCCGCTCGTTCAAGTGGGATGCTAAATATCACATTGAAATTTATCGCTTCCGTATCTGCTAGAAAGTTGTCTGTCGCACGTGGAATTTATAGCAGCAACACTCTATAGTGCAATATCTAATTTGGTTTTTATCTCTCGTCGTTAGACTTTTCTATTATTTCTGTCAGTCACTTTTATAAGAAGTGTGACTGGTCTTAATCTTAACAGGCGTGCGGAGAGATTTTCTTGTTAAATTTCACGAATAATTCGGACAAAAATTCTGTCTGCGTCATCTATATTGATTAAAACATACGATATGGCAGTGTTTGCTAGTCACTTGTTCATCTTAATTAATTTCTCATATCTAGGTCATTCTCGTCGTGACTGCAAGACCATTTCCTTGTGCGCTGAATCGTTCATACTTCACTCGGAATTGGTTCATGCAGTCAAGCTTTCTTTTCTGTGCACAATAAGTCGTACATCGGATGCATGTCGGGACAGCCACTAACATGGTGATATTGAGACAGAGTCGACAGCTCACATGCGTTCGACATACGATACCGATGTATTGTAGAACAGGCCTGGGAGAAAGGAATGATTGGGCTAATTAATCCTTTATTTGATAATGCAGCTCTCAAATAACATCGATTTCCCATGAGCTATATGCAATAATTAGCCATAAGCTAGTTGCAGGATGCATCTTTATTCAGCGCTGTTGCAATATTTGGTGCAACATCTGATTGCCTGTTTTATTCGTCGATGTCTCAGTAGTTTCGATTCTTGCCATCAGATGGCAAAAATCGTTGAAAAAATATGTTTTCAAAGTGACACTTGATTAATTGCATTCAGGAAACATTATTTGTATTTTATTTAAATGTTAAAAAAATTTATCACTTGAATCTTTTTGGATCTGTCAAATAAAAACTTGAAGTTATAATTATTAATTTCGACGTCAATTATATCCTCTAATTATTTTAACAAAAAATAGAAGGGTAAAATATTTATTGACACTTAAAATAATTAATTCAAAACAATAATATTACATAAGATCTAGTCTGAATTTTAATTTAAGTTAATATCAAACAATAAGATGATGAATAAAAAATTAAAATCATTAAAATTCATATTAAAATTCATATCATTGAAATTCAGACTAAACGTAATCTTATCGTCTTGTATTATTGTAAGTCCATTATTTTAAACAGGAATGTCAATAATTTTATATATATATATATATATATATATATATTTTCTATTCTATTACTTTTTTATTAGAAGAATAGGAAGATATAGTTGGCATCAAAATTAATGACTATAATTTTAGTGAGTCTAATCATTTTTTTCTTTCGGGCTTGTTTATCAATTACTGAAAAAAGTCAGAATAACCAAAGTAATCTTCTTTAGTCATTAACACTCTAGAAATCTGTTTTTTTTTTTGCGACGAAGGCACCTGTGGTTTGCAGTTTTGGCTGCGAAGTTCTCTTTTGGAATCATAGGGTATAGATAAGAAGTTCAAGTGCAGTGTAAATTGCAGGAAAAGCTAGATTTTTCTCGCATGTCAACGACTAAAGGAAACATCAATAATCGAGTGTTGAGTAGCACATGTAAGATTATTATTACTCCAACGTTATAACAATATTTACTATAAAAATGGCTCGTCTGACAATAATTTCTTCGCTATGCGATAATGATTGCAAGACCAAACGCACTAGAGTGTACGTTCGTCTAAGGTGTCGGGATCATACTCGAGAGTCGCTTCCAAAGTTCACACGCGAATAATCGCGCGCAATAACGAGAGGTTTGCGAATGAGCGAGCGCGTAACTCGAGCTCTCTCCGGGCCTCACGTAGCTTGGCCACTTGCATTAAACGCTAAATGTGTGACCGTCCTCTCGATTCTCGAATAACATTGCCTCAGATGACACGCCTGTTGACTCCCGCTCGTGTTTTACACGCGCGATCATGCACCCACGCATCCGTCCTCTAACCGCGTCCTCTAACATGAAATGAATTTGAAATGGGTCCGAAAATCGACTCCAAGGTTCGAGTAGTCTCAAGTGATATCATTGGTATAATCTGACTATTTCTGTATCTACACGGAAAACAAAATCTCAGTTTATATAATGTAACAGGAGCCAGAAACTCACTGATAAAAAACGATATGTTATCGTGACTGAAAACATTTGTTAAATGCTTTAATATGCAATACATATGCCTACAATATGCTTTTTGCGTCCTGTTTCTTCTGTCTTTTTCTGGTTTAAAGTTTAAGGTTTGAGTCAGGAAGAGATAAAGAGAAAGAAGCAGGAATCAAAGAGCATTGTAGATCAGGCTTAATCCTCGGTTGAGAGATAACTTAGAACAATCAAACGATTAGAAATCTCCTGCGAGGATCTTTCTGCTTCTATAGTTGGCGTTAAGTGTACTATGCCATTTCTCAAAATTGTGCGAACTTTAGCTTTACATATAATACGTATTACATAAGTTGAATTACGTAATACAAACGTATTACATACGTTTGAAAATCACAAAAGTAACTCTAGTTATAATGTCAGAATTATAATAACTCTAATTATAACATTTTCGACTTTATATGTATGTGGAATATGGAAGATTGAAAATTGTATAATTCTCGATCTAAAGAATGGCACAGCATATATGACACCGGTTGTACTTTCAATTGCAAAATGGTTTAAACACAACGAAGTTTGGATTTCATCAAACTATCAAAATTGAAAGCTGGCTTGTTTAGCATTCATTATTATGAGAATTGTATTATTAATTATGACTCTGACCCATTAACTCATGTAAGAATCCCCAATTTCGACACTTTGATAAGCTTCCATTATATCTAAACTGTTCTGCAATTAACTATACAATCGAATTTTCGTCTAATGTCCAGACAAAAAAATCAAAATTATATAAATCGAGTTTTCCTCTTTGAAGTATTCTAGTGTTTTTATAGAGGAGGAAGAGGTTTAAAAATTACCACGGAATTGTTTTTAACTGAGGAACATGTCGACATTCTGCTTCAATCATTCTTTCGTTTCATACGTGCTATTTATGTTTCAGTAATTGAAAAGTTTACTATAAAAAATTTATTACATTCTCTCTTTAGCAAGATAAAATCTACTGACAACTTTTTCCTGCGATACCAGAAAAACATAATAAAATTGAAACTGATTTATATGAAAAAGAACTATAACATTCTTTCTGTATATATCCAGGTTCCTGTAGCCAGGAACTTTTTTTCAATGAAATCGTGTGTTATTCTTTACGCAAATATATTCTACTCGTCAATTTACATATGAACTTTAAGATAAAGTTAACAGGAAGTGATTTGCTAGATATACATTTTGCCTTAACATATCTCGGTATATCTTGATTTAAATATTTGCGAAGTACCTACTTTTTGTTCATCTCACTTTTAACTCAAATTTAATTGTCATACCTCGTATTTCATAGAAATATGCCGCAAGTAAATTTTCAAGTATTTTCTTCTCAGTGTACATCGCGATTCTACAAGCACAAAAACGCGTATAGAGTGTTGTCACCTACACAGTTGCTATCATCGTGTTCCTTTCTGAGTCCTGAAGTGGCATCACTAATTCCAAGCCGCTGAGCGTGGCTCAAAAGCGCATCGCTCGACTCGACGAAGCCGCCCTTGCAAAGTTGTTGAATACGCGATCGATACACGCGAAAACACGAGTATACACGAGTGTATCTCTCCGCTTCTCAAAGTTAATATTCAACTCGGGACGAATGGGCTTTCGTGCCGAACGAAACGCCGTCCCGTCGTCCCCGATACGATAGCTACGGCTGCAGTAACTATCGGAAATCACCGCATTCGATTATAGATTATGGATAATACGTTTGTTCGCTCATAATGAACAGTCGATTTCACATTCCAAGGCCACTTACGTAGTACTTACGCGAAAGTAGAGGAGACCGCCGACCGATAACCGGGTCATCCATAATTAATCCTCCACGCATGCGATTTCGCGCGTCTATTTGCATTCCCGCTAAGTTTGACGTACGACACAACGTGCGCTTGTCTAGACTCTTTGCTTTATCGATACTGTCATCATTACCGGTGCATGAACACACGGAGACACACACACACACACACACATACGAGTGTGTGAGTACAAATAGCAAGTAGGTCTCTCGGAAAAGATGGGCCTTTGGAAGATTATTGGCCCTTTCGAACGATCCCCGTCTCGGCGGAAGCAGGTTGCGTACAAAGTAAATGCATGGCGTGTGTATATCTTCTTTTTCGTACGTAGAAAGGTATGAGTGGCCCGGCATCGCCTGTGTCCGATAGCGTAACGTTGCGGGTGCGTGACTTTCACCGGGTTGCACTCGCAACACTTCGTTATTATGTAAGAGGGACTCGCGCGCGACTCATTCAACCAAACAGGGTTGCGACGCGACATGCGTAACCCGCAGAGAGTTCCTCCTTCGTTGCATCCTGTGTGTGTGTGTGTGTGTGTATATGTGTGACTATGACTGAATATTTCCCACCTTCTTCTTTCATTAAGTGACCATACATACACACATATCAAGCGAAGGATGCCTCACGTCGCCGCTGATGCTCATCATTGTAAAGATCGCACCTGATTTTTCCCGAGTTGGGCTCACATCATTGAGAGATATTTTGAAATATTTTTTAAATATTGTAGAGAGATATTTTTCAGAGACGTTGCACATAGGGTGTCCTAGTTCGATTTTACAATCTCTCGTGAAGATGTAGAGTGAATTGAAGTGAACACAAAAATCTACGCAATTTTACGATATTCGCAATAATGATCGAGATATTGAAAATGATTTGTAAATGATGACGCTCGATGTGGCGGATGAGCTGTGTGCGCTTGTACATTAAATTCACTAAACAAAACATTTAATTAACTAAACAAAAAAGTTTACTACACGGAAGGAAATTATCCGATAAGAAATTAAAAAACGAATATTTCCCATCAAAATACTGATGAATTTGTATACTCGATCAGGTTATCCGATTAAATTTAATCGAGTACTTTTGATCACAATGGTATTTCATCAAACAAACCGATAAGAAAATTATGAACCGATATTTTTCGTCGGATGTTTCCTGATCGCATACAAAAATTCATTGGTATTTTGACCAAAAATATCCGTTTGTTAATTTCTTGTCGAATAATTTCTCAGTGCATCTCGCAAGTGACTACGTAAATTTTTAGTTATTAGTTAAAGAAGATTGTGCATTATTGCGCAAAATAGTCTAACGATTTTCTTTAATTAATAATTAAATGTCTACGTGGTCATTTGCAGACCGGTAGAGGACTTTTTTGTTCAGTTTGACCTAATGTATAAGTATACATGGCAGACATCGCCGCTACAGTTCATTTATCATGTCATATGAAACAAAGGAGAACAAGCAAAGGAGATTGGCTTTCCAGAAGAGAATAAAGGAGCGATCTCGGAGACATTTTGCGCTCTTCAGTTTCAGTCTAACAGACATAACAAAGTCCACTTTTGTCTGATCTCAGGTCTCATTTTGATTTCAGTTAATCAATAATATAATTTAAGCTTAATAAGATTATTTTAAGATTGGCTTCCGGATTTAATTTACTTTGTACAATTCAGTTAGTCTAGGAAAGCCATTAAATCTATTGTAACTTCCTCGTACGCATTGTATTTTAAATGTGTATTTTAGATGTATTTTAAATATTAAATATGTATTTACCTCATTTACTTTGAAGTTAGATAATTCATTATATCCATTTCATATTCTAGATAAAACATTTGAACATTCTAGAAAAAATTATTAGCTGTTAAGTGAAGATCTTACCATCTTCATCTCAGATCTTACAGTTATACAGTAAATAAAATGTCAGAAGTGGGATTATTCACAAATCTTCTACAATTAATATCTCGATCATTATTGCGATTTTTGCAAAACGATATTGGAACTTTTGTTCATCTCAATCCGCCCTACGTCCTCACGAGAGATTGCGAAATCGAGCTGAGAATTTAACTTAGAATAGCCTGAATTTTGAAGTGTTATTTAAAGATATTTTTGTGAGATATTATTTAAAGACGCTTTTATAATAATTACTTTTACAAAGATATTTTTGGGTTTTTGTCGTTAATGATAAGAGAAATCAAATAGGTCCTCGCTTTACTTGCTTCTGCGAATGCTTCTCGTATTTCAGCGAAATTGGATCTGATGATAAATGTTTCCTTGATATCAATATTAAAAAGGATTCTATTGACGGATTTTATTTCACGCTTGTGTAATTCGACTAAGGTGCAACATGACACACGTATTTGATAGATTGCGTTGTTGATACACGATGTAAACATTTGCTTAGATACGTCGCACTTTTGTCGTTATATTTCTCAGAGAAGAGAAGGAAAATAAGACAAATTTTTAACAAATTTTTTTAAAAGCAGACTTCAGTTCCTTAAATATGCATGAAAGTTCTTAAAGTTCCGCATTTCATTTCCTGAAACATACATAACACATATGAAATGAAAAGATAGTCAATTAGATCGCAGAATGTCGATCTATTCACAAATTATATAATTCTACAGCAATTTACAAAGTAAATATTAATAATCATAGTAATCATAAAATTCTAATTTTTACTATAAAATTTTTTCTGTGTAAAAATGAAATGTTTACTGTCATACGATATATAGTACTGATCTTGTGAGAGATTGTTCCGTCACACGTGTGACGAAAGTGGTAGCGAAAGTGTTAAAATTATGTTACGTAATAAGTAATTATAATGCGTGATAAAAGCGTGAGAAATGCGTGATACTTCCTATATTTCTTGGAAAGAAATTTTACTCGAAACATAGAATAACCAGTTAAATTCGAATTCAAATTGAATTGAATTCAAATGACTCTTCATTCATATAGAGTAAATTCTCTATTCTGAATCATCGAGTGGATATTTTCATTCGAAATTGAATCTAATATATGCTCGTCCACAAAACACACATATTATAGCTTTTTTTTTACATAAATTATTTTCAATTTTACTATATTTCTAGCACCACATTTACTTTTCGATAAAAATCAGAGTATCAGAAAATATAGAGAATGAGTCACAATCTAAATGATACAATCTCTTGTAATTTTGAGTTGCAGTATTTTCACTATTGTTTTGAGTGCTGCCACTTTTTACACATTTTGAGTGAAATTCCGCTCTAAGAAATTTAAAAAGTAATGAAGAATTATAATAAGTAACTTTAGATTTTTCCAATGAAATAGAACGATTGTGTTTTTATATCGTTATAATTTTATGAAACAATACATACGCTATTTTGACTTATGATTTTCTGCCGTTCTTCGCTGCATAAAATTATAACGACAGAAAAATCGCTTCATTTTACCTCGAAAATTTGAAATTACTTATTATATCTTATTATTAAACCTCTCCATTATTAAACTTCTTAGAATGAAATCTCGCTCGAAATTTTTTTTCACTCAAAACGATAAAAAACTAACCTGAAAAATCTAAATTTACTCAACTGCGCAACGCGTACGCATTCGTGTCGAGAAACAAGACGTCTTATCTTTAACAAAGAATCACCTGGGGCGAATCTGTTAAGTAGCGAAAAAGTGTATTGAGCGCGTACGTCCGTAGTAAAGTTTCCGGAAGTAGCAACTTGGACAGTTTTCGGGCTGTGCTTCGCCGCGACTCGTCGGGAGATCGATCGTAACGCGATGAGCTCTTGCATAATTCGGTTTTCGCCTTATTAACGTAACGATAGAAAGCATGCCGCGGCCAAATTGTTTCTCGGCTGTGAACACGTTTCAACGAACAATGCTCACTTCGCCGTGACTTTCTTAAAGAATAATACCACTTAAGGAAACAGACCAATATAACGCTCTGAAAGAAGCGTATTTCTAGGAATTAATTTTGCGAAAACGGATCAATTTAATGTTTTATGAAACATTGTATATATTAATTAACTGTTAAACCTTATATTACTATTTTTGTTATTTAGAAAAACTTGTAAATAAATTTGCAGCATGTGGTCGAACTCAAAACTACAAACAATATTGCTGTAATCGGCGGGAAAGTATCCGATAAAATTTAATCGGATATCCTGATCAAATATAAAAATTCGTTGGTATTTTGATCGGAAATATTTGTTTATAAATTTTTCATCATATAATTTCTCTCAATGCAGGCTTTTTAAATAACAAAAAATAAAAATAATACAAAGTTTAATAGTTACTTAATTAATACAAAATGTCTCAAAACATTCAGTCGATCCATTTTCGCAAAATTGATTTCCAAAGATACGCTTGTTTTCAAACCGTTACATTGGTCTGGCGCCTTGGTACTTATGTGTGCGTGCGTGTGTGTATATGTGTCGAGACCTTTGAGTTGAAATTTATGCCACGGAACGGCAAGGAAAGAGTCACGGCGCCACATCGTGTCTCTCTCTTTCTCTTCATCTTGAAACCTCCATCCGTTCTCGCGTACCGTTCTAGTTCGTGTCGCGATAAATAGGTACTTGCGTGCGATATGACGTGCGACGCGATTCGCACACGGCGACAACGAGCAACGAGACGAAGGCGCGAAACTACGCGTACGTGATTAATTTCGCATTTATAGTCGCCCGGCAGTTTATAGTCATCCGCGTAGCTCGTCATCGGAGGATGTCGCGTCTGCACATCGCGAAACGTAGGTGTACGATTCCGCGTTCCCCGACACTCGCCCGCGAAAAGACGCAGCCGCGTCAAATTAGTCGCGTTTCAGCGAATGTTGTATATATATGTATGTATGTTTATTACAGAGCTCAGATTCTCAACTTACAGAGCTAAGAAGACGCGTGGTTTATATTTCCCTTTTCCCGTAAGATAGTCGTTTCATAAACTAATTTTTTGAGGTATTTTTTCGAGTTTTAATTGAAATTCCCGCGTCATAAACGGATATTTCAGTGCTAATAACACGAATATGCATGTGGGATGCTCAAAGGATAAAAACAACAAAGGACAAAACCTACAAAGAATAAAACATCCAATAAAGCGTTTAGCTTGTTTTGGATTTTTTATCGAATAATTTCTCTTATTGCAGGTTTTTTAAATAACAAAAATAATAATACAAAGTTTAATAGTTAATTAATATAAAATGTCTCAAAACATTCAGTCGATCTATTTTCGCAAAATTGATTCCCAAAGATACGCTTGTTTTCAAACCGTTACATTGGTCTGGCGCCTTGATTTTTGGCACTCTTGCGCGGATTTTGTCAAATATTAGGGACTGTATAGGTACAAAATAAATTACAAATATTGATTAATAAATAATTAATAAATCCAACTATTGGACGTGTTCTATCTTAGTCTTCTTCCTGTTCACGCTCGCAGAGCGTGTCGTCAGATCTTCTCAGAGAATCAGATAATCGTTTATGAACAACAAACTAGGTTACGACAATGCCAGGATGCCTGTCGAGAATGTATCCGTTGGAATAAGCGATTAGATAACGATGATGGAATAGTTTGGCGGGAGATTATCGTCCAGTTGCCATACTGTGTGCACTACACTAAGTAAATATCTCTACATTATCTCCTGGACGGGTCATTGGTAAAGTATGGAATATCAAAAGGCCGCCGAAATGACAATTGTCGAGATAATCGAGCTTGGAACAAGCGCATGGGAAATATGTGCATACAACATCCGCGGTAACTAGCGTTTCTGTTACGTGCGAAACGCGACGTAATGTCGAACAGTAAGAATTAAACGGAGTACCATTCTGAGCGCTATAATCAACGGAGAAAATGTCGCGACACTTTTCCTTTCAATCACTTACACAACACACATTTGTGTCCAACAGAAAAATTTGTTCTTTTCGTGTGAATGATTTTGTACATGCTAACATTTATGAAGTTATGCATGGAGCCGTGTATGGTAAACATAAAGTAAAAGTATCAATTTCCGGACACGTACCTAATCCTGGACATTCTTTTTTTTATTCTTTTGGTCTTTAAATATTCAATTTAAACTTCCGGATATTTAAACTTCCCACATAGTATGTATATACTCAATACTTGTATTTTATGTTGAAAATTTAAGTACTTATATTTAAAGACCAAAAAATGTTCAGGAATACATAGGTACATGTCCGGGCATTGGCATTTTATCTTACATGATTTCATTGACTGTGAAGGCTTCATTTTTTCATACGCTTTTATGCATGCACCAATCAGAGATCAATTTTCATATCGGAGCTGATAATATGCTCCGAAATCACAAGTTAACATTGAAGTAATATTAATAATATGGAGCAAGGAGCAAATTATCGTGTTAATTGAAGCGTATAAAAAAGAAAACGTGTTATATATTGTAAAACATCGATATTACGGTGCTTATGACACGATTGTGCGATATTTAGGGTTAGTTGTTCCAACTCCTTGATAAATTAACTGATAATTAAATCATACATCTTTCTTTTCTCTTCAATTTAGATAAAGACAAACATATAATTTAATTATCAGTTAACTTATCAAGAAGTTAGAACAACCGGCCCCTACACTCACAGAAATTACGTCCTGAAGTTCATTGAGGTAAGAGTATCGTTTTTCTTCTACTGACTGTGTACAAGAGACGAGAGTAGTGAATGAGTATAATAAGGCTGAAAAGTGGATCTTTGCTATTTGTAGAAAGGCACTTAGTCGGTAAGTAACAAAAAAAGGATAAGGGGATTTAAGAGAAATTTATGCTATTTGTAGAAAGGCACATAGTCGGTAAGTAACAAAAAAGGGTAAGGGGATTTAAGAGAATTAAAATTAAGAATTTATAGTGAAAATGTTTCAATAATAAGAAGTTAAAGACAATGAGATTAAAAGAGAATATATCACAGTAAAAATTTTAAAAAGATCGGTTTCCTTCTTATCACATTTTCTGAAATATAATTATGATTATTTTTCACAGTTATAATAGGAGGCATTTTATTGATTAAAAAAAGTTCGTAAGATAAAAACCACAGTAAAGTGAAAAGAATTTATATATAAAATTATATAATATATAAAAAAACTATAATATTCTCTTTATGTGGTTGGTGTTTATTAATTACCAAGCAACTAAATTTTTTTCCTATATTTTTACTTGAATATTATATTATTATATTATTTGAATCTAAGAGCTTTACAATTATTCACTCAGAATATACTTATGTTTTTCACGAATCTTCCATTAAAGTCGCCACATTGAATGTCTCATACATAGTCATCTCGGCTTCTGTCACAATCGATTGCAGTGCAAGTTCAGGAGTAGCGCCGCGCAATCGTTTGATGCGTCACTAACTTCATCGGAAAAAATGCGTTCAAATTATTGTGTAAACAAGTGTATATTGATGACTCCGCATGGAAATGCTCGTAGAAAGCGTTGCGTTATCTGGGCGCCTGTTCCTTTTGTTTCTTTTTGCAGTTCCACTGTCGGCCGGCGTTCGCCCATCCGGTCCCTCATCCTCCGCAATCGTCGGCGTATCGTGACGTTGATATTTTTGTCTCTTCTCCATCCTCGGCCCGACTGCGGCAATATACCACACATCCTTTGTCGCGAAGTGATGCACATCCCGCGTGCGCGCGTGGACAGAGTTCGATGTATCGTTTTATCGCGAGTAAACTCGCCCCACATCCTGTAACTCACGTATACGCACGAACACACGCACGGACGCACTTATACACACAACCCTCTGTGCCAGCGCAAGTCCCCGAACATTTTTCTCCGTAAACGAATTAATTCACCCGCGGGTCAAAGCCGAAGGGTCGCTCCCTCCACAAACGGTTCAACTCGAAAACGAGCCATGCACACGCATCGGCTAAAATTCGGCCGACACGCCGGGTGATTTCGCTCGACCTCGCGTTGACCAACGAATGCTCGCAGAATATTCGCGCTCTTTGTGAATTTGTTGTCCATTCTAAATTGTTCTCTGTGTCTCTGTCTTTCTCTCTCTCTATCTCTCACTTTTTCATAGTTAAAATGGGAGGGTATTTTGTGTGTATACACAAATAATTTTGCTCTTTTAGTAAAATCATCGTTGCTACTGCATATTCGTAGTGACAAAAAATTTAGTTGACGTAACTAATTTTATAAATTATTCGTTATCAGAGCAAAAGTAGTTTCGTTGCCAGGATAGAAAAAATTTGTTGAGTGTACTTGCCCTAAGAATCACGTTAATTTGCTATTGATGCAAAATAATGTATCCTTAGCAAATTTATTTGCTGTCGGAGCAAAACTGCAACTGCTTATATAAATCCATCGTAGTTCTTATAGCAAAACAATTTGTAGATTCAGCAAATAGTGATTTGTATTCTTAGCAAATCTTTTTGCTGTCCATATAATAACGGAAAGATTTTGCTAGACTAGCAGAAAATTTGCTGGGTCAGCAAATTATTTTTCTCCGTATATTTATATGTATGGGAAGGAGTGAAGATTCACGGAAGAAAATAAAATAAAATTAATAAGGCTCTCAGATTTATGATTAGATGCAGATGAAGAACGTCAAAAAGGGCCCACGTAAAATGTAAATTGCAAAATTCACTCATAATCTACAAATTAGATATAAAATAGGATATGGAAGGGAATTATTCGAAAATTCTTTGAAGATTAATTCTCATTCTCTAAATTTCTTGGAATAGGATCTCGTTTAAAATGAATGAAAAGCGATAGAATTTTTACTCGAAGCGATAGAGAAAATACTGTCACTTAAAGTCCCACTTGAGGGAATAAATGTTTCACTCAAGTTTATATATAGACTGTGACTAGATATGAACGGATGTTTCGATTGATTAGGGTGAATATGTTCCTATGTAATGGTGTATCATGTCGGATTTGCTTAATTTCAAGTGAAAATATTCATCCCGCAATTCAGAATAGAGAATTCATTCCATATGATTGAAAAATCAACTCAAATTCGGGAAATTCGGATTTCAGAGAACGAATTTATTTTACTTTTTCCGTGAAATTTTATTCCAACACATTTAGAGAGTAGAGTAGTTCTACACCCTTTCTCTCTAGATAGATTTTTATGATTTTTCACGACGTAACGTAATGACGATAGAAACTTTACAATTCTCTCTTTTAATTACATTATTGCAGATATATTTTACATTAAGTTAATCATACATACATTAAGTTAATCGTTAAATATACATCATAGAATAATGTAAATTTTTTATATAATTATGTAAGTCTATATGGGAGAAAAATGCTGTCGAATGGAAAAAAGAGAAAATAGTTGCATTCAATTAAACATTGACTTTACGAAGTGAGCTTATACAGAGAAAAAGTGTTACAGTTTTCTTTCATATAAATTCCTTTCAATTTTTGCAATTGCATTTTTTGAATTGTATTTTCCTCAAGCAATATCGATACAAAAGTTAACACTCGCGAGCGAAACGTCGCGTCCGTCTAGAGCTATCTGTTCCCTGAGAAAAACGTGTTCATGCGAAAAAAGGAGAGGGTTACGTTGGAGAGAGTCGATGCGACATTGTGCACCGTTATTTCCTAGCCGTCGTAGCCGCCCAACACTGTCTACTCTCAGTGTGTTATCCAACTCGCACAATTAGAGGAGTTTCGCGCAGTTACGCATTCACGCAGGTACATATGTACGCACGCAACTGGACCCTCTTTTCTTACGTGCATATGCGTGGCCGTCTCTCTCGTCCAACTAACGTTGACAGTCACGTTATGCATCGCTCACCTCTCCGTCTCTCCCACGGATGTAACTGTTACTGGTGACACGTACAGTTACGAGGCAGAAGAGGTGGACAGGTAAAGAGAGAGAAGGTGAGTGTTATTTACACGTCGCGACGATAATTAGACCGAGATGCTACGCCGAGATTTTACACGCGGAGAATCGTGTCGGGCCAACAACGTGTAGGGAAGATCAGGATTATATGGCCCCAGGTATATTGCTGATATGCGTTTTTATGCGTTAGTATTTATCTTGAGAGGAATAGTGGATACAAAATCGCGATATGGTCTCTTTAGAACATAAATACTTCTTTTTCCCTTGAATTAAAATCGGTATAATATTACAGTTAAGAAATAGAAAAAACTGATTTCGTAATAGCAAAAATTTAATTATTATACTATATTAATATAGCTTCATAAAAACGAAATGTATTAAAACATTGGTTTATTATCAATTTATCAGAGTAAAGCTTAAAGATAATAGCACGAGAATGGTATTAACCTCACGTATTTATTCTCGTTATGAACGTTCGCTAACACTTCCAGTCTATTAATAAAAGTTATACTAACGAAATTAAGAAAACAATTATACAAATATAACAAATAAAAGGTTGTAAAGTCAGAAAGTTTCAAAGCCAACCGCGTTAAACCATCTTTATATAATTAGAAGGCAAAATTTCAATTGAACGCTCTCTTTATACGAGAGCAATAGAGAGTTAAAGAAAAAATCGATAATAATTTTACACTGACGGAATACTGAAGTCACTTAGAAGATGGCTCAACATTGCCCGAAAAAGTGGTTTATTAAAATCGCATTTGCAAGTGGTTTATTTAATCGCATTGATTAAAATCGCATTTTAATATTTAATTTTTGAGTTTTAATCGTTGCAAAAGAATCTGAATTTTCTGACCAACTCAATAATCATGCCTTCCTTGTACACCTTTGTCTCGCAGTGGTGCACTTCCTGGGAATTTCGAAGCATAGAAATGGGCGGGAAACAAGAAACAATGTATAACCATTAGCGAATGCGTAACACGTTGCTATCGAGCGCAGTTGTGGTCTTGGTGTGAAATTACTGCGAAATCGGCCGGGAGGATCGTCTTGGAGCCATTGATCTGGTATTACCGCACTTCCGGTCGCCGTGGATCAGCCGAGCGGCTGGCAATATGAATCATGAGCGAGTCACGTCATGACAAAAACGTTGAGGCATACCGTGTGCGCCACACGTGCGCTTCTGATTCATATATTTTACTTGATCGTGAGTCCAGCATTTCCGGTCGTATCATGCGGGCGACCACCATAGACCCTCATAGGCCTAGCAAATTTCAGATTTGGATTAAATGGAAGTGTCGAATCGCGCGCACAACTGCAACGGCTGCGATTGCTCATCGATATTTCGAGCGTTTTGAGTATTCTGTTACGCGCCAATTCGGCACCAATGGAAGTATTTGGTAAAGAAAAATGAAGAAAATTGAAGAATAAAATAAAACAACTGATGATATAATAATCAAATAGTAAATAACAATAAAATATTATAATTAATCTTCATAGCACGCGCGCTAAAGTCAATTCCGACTTCAACGAATTTTTAATTTTGAATTAGAGGGACAAAGGATTTTTTAAACAAAAATTTATTGTAAGTGGTTGTTCACAAAAATAAATCACAATAGATTTGACAAAATGACAAAATGAAAGTCCAAATTTAACAGACTTAAAAAAATGATGTATTTTTATATATAATTATATTTTTATATAATAAATTTATAACTAAAATTATAAAAATACTTCATCTTTCGAACTGGAGCATATACTTTCGACTATTTCTTTACAACATTCAAATTTTCATTTCACGGACTTAAAAGTATCTTATAATTTTTTCTAGATATTTATTAGTATTCTTATAGGAAATTCAAAGAAGCGATAATGTGTGTGAAGACGACTCCAGTATGCCAGACAAAAGCATGAGGATTAAAACTAATAAAATAAAAATGGTTAAAATAATAACATGAAAATAAAACAGAAGTACTGCAAATAAACGAAAATATTATATACGGTGTGTGAACGCGCGCAGTAAGACGGGAAGAAAATGAAAGGAAAATAAAGGAAAGAAAAATCCATATCGCGGACTCTCCGAATTCGTGACGTTCGCGTTGCACCCTGGGATATTTTCGCGCTATCGGATCGTCACGATCGGCGGAACGCGCGGATCGATAAAATTATCGCTTCGTATCAGTATAGCGCGATTTCTCGCGCGCTTGCATTAAAGCATTACCGCGTAGGTACCCGGGGAGAGCTGATGGCGTGGCGAAATCAGGCCGATGAAACCCGACGAGCATATTTGCGCCGGGACGAGATTTGCAACCGGACACCGCGCGTAGCAACGCGGACGGCGGATGGTCGTGTTTGTATCAAACGCGTGATTCACGGCACAGTGCGGACTTTAGAATTAAGTGGATGCAGTAATGGATTTTCTTCGAAGCGCGATTAAAAGGAGCGTTCCGAGGCTTGCGAGAGCGAATACACCGCGTTTCCTATTCAATTTCCTTTTCTCTTTTCGCGAATAATCTGGCTCTCTCTCTCTCTCTCTCTCTCTCTCTCTCTCTCTTTCTCTTTCTGCCCCTCTCTTTCTCGTGTACGGCTGGCAGGCAAGTTGTTTCGTGCATTTCGCCGTTACCGGCCGGTAATTCGCCAGGTAAATCGCGTCGTTGCGACATGCAATAACGCTGGCGCGGCACATTTTACTTTCAGATCGAGGAACGGCAGCTTCTCCCCTACCATTCCGCGTGCGAATTTCGCGGCGGAACGCCACGCGCGAAACGCGGAAAACGTCGTCGTGGTACATGCGCGCGCGAGCGCGCGCGATCTCGGCCGATGGTGCAATGAGCGGGCGATAGTGTGAGAGTTTTGGATCCAGTCTCGAGCTCAAAGTCGTGTATCAATCAGCCGGAATGGCATCCGTCGCCTGGTGGTTGACCGCAGCGGCTGCTATGCTATCCTTGACGCTGGCTACGAAGACGGTGGCTCTCGAAGGACCGAACATCTGCACGCGGAGAGAAACGTGAGTTGAATCGCGCGAATTTATTATTATTATTACTGAAACAACAGACCAGACAAATGGGTTGAGTCTCAATTGCGGTTCGAGCTAGAGCTCCGTATCAACGGACGAACATTTAAGCGCGTATTATACGTACACTGAGAGAAAAATGTATGATATTTGGAACTATAATGGCATAGTAAAAAGATTATAGTTAGGATTGTAGTTAACTAATTGTAATGCGTTCGTGTCGTGAATCTTGAGTTTTTATTATCACTGAAGAGGGTTCATGGTTGAGCCGAAACGTATGATTGTTTTATATTGATTATTCATGTTCAATAAATATTACACGATTTCCTAACACAAGGAAGGTTTTTTACCCATATGATATATAGCACTATTAGTCCTATGCTTGAACTCGAATTGCCCTTTTTCCTATTTTTTGATTGATATTATAGTTAGGAATATCTTTTTTATAGTAAATGTCATTATAACGTTTGTAATATTTACAATATAAGCATAGTATAACTGACTCATGTAAAACTTTTACCAAGAATTATAATTATTTGAAATAAAAAACATAGTAAGGTAGCAAATATTAAATGGTAAGAGAAATTAACTATTTTATATAGTCAATACAATTGGAATATTTGGAAAATATGGGTATATTTAACTATATTCCCAAAGCGTGCTTTACTATATACATAGAGTAATAAGATGGTGACTATAAATGTGTGTTCATTCTACTACATCTTCGTATTTAGATGAACTATAAATATATGTTTGGGGCCAAAACGAACTATAAAATATAGTGAGATTATAGTTATTCCAACTATTTTTTTTCTCTCAGTGT
Source organism: Odontomachus brunneus (assembly GCF_010583005.1). NCBI lineage: Eukaryota > Metazoa > Arthropoda > Insecta > Hymenoptera > Formicidae > Odontomachus > Odontomachus brunneus. The sequence goes on along the minus strand of NW_022639460.1, from coordinate 1,707,162 downwards.
ACATATATGTTTACAGATGCGCATAAAACAATCGCGATTACACGTGCTTTTGAAAACGTGTATTCGTTTGCTAACTTTGAATTCGTTTATTCATGTATTACACACCTTGAAACAGAAACAAGAGTCATTAGAGTCTTTTCTAGCAAACTAAGGGAAGCAATCGGCAGTAACGTCAGACCGCGTGTATATGCTGTTTTCCTTCGCATGACTAGTCATAATCGTGCAAACAGTTGTTCGTGTATTGAAATGTGTATTCAACTTATGTATATAAAGTACTAGCTGAAACTACTGGGTGTTGCTCGGCTTATCACAGAGTGTCAAGGGAACGAAATCAAGAACATAGGATTATCAGCTTTCGTATAACTTATATTCTCCTGGAGAATGACTGTGCAAAATTTAGTCCAGATCAATCAAAGCGTTTAGAAGTTAATAGAGAACGTATAGACATTATTTTTCTTTCTTATATATATATATATATATATATATATATATATATATATATTTATAAAATTATTACTTTTTTATTATAATTTTGAAAACATGAAAAAAACCGATTTTTTCTGTAGATTTCTTCGTTTCTTTCTCAAAGAGATAGAAAAATTCGTTTGGAAAAATTCATACATGTTTTTTTTGAATCTACATTTATTTTTTTCGGTAAAGAAAATAATTGCATATATTTAACTGAAGGTAAATGAACCCAATAAGAAAGCTGTTAGCAGTCTGACGACAGATAGAACGTGACCTATCAATAAATCCGTAGTTATTTGTGTCCGCAACCTGTTGTTCTTCTGTTGATAGAGTTTACAAACAGAATCTGACAACAGATTGTATATATATTTTTGGATTATTCTATTGCAATTTTATATCGATTATATAGTAATCACTATATCATTACGAACGGTGTTTTATATCGTGAATATATTGATTAAAATCTAAAACTCTATAATAACATTCTAATTCTTGTATGTTTTTACTTTACAATCTCTAATTTTAAAATTTGTTTCTTTCTTATTTATGATAATGTTAAATACACAAGAGAAACAAAGAGCAAATCATACATAAGTAAATGAAACTATAGTTTATTCCTCAAATAAAGCAAAATATTTTCTTTTAAAATATCTTTTCTTTAAGTAATAAAAACAGCACTTTTTCTCAAAAAAATTTTTCGGAGAAAAACCGTCTTTTCCTGTTTCTTCCAGAGATTTAAAAAACTTTTTTAAGACTGTATTTTTCATTTATTTTATATAAATAATTATTAAACACTATATATAAATTATAATGTATATAAATTATAATGTATATAACATGTTTTTATAAACTTAAAATGTTACAATGGAGAGCTGAGCATAAGTGTCATATTTTAATTTATTCGAACACTGGAGGAAGTTTATTCAAACATTGAAACGCAATGAACTCTTGGACCCCAAATAGTTTGCTAAATAGAACTTTGGAATGACATTTCGAGGGTCTCACGATGACGGCTGTCGTCACGGTCGTTTAATCCGCTCGGATCGTTAATAATCAGTAAATATCTTTTTCAGCTATTCGGTAACGGTGAAAGTCACTGAGAAGGAACCCTACACAGTGAGGGGGTACACGTGGTGTTGGAGGATTCCGCCGAGGTGTTCCAGCTACAAAATTGTCTATAGGACGATATTTAAAACAGAGGTAAGTGTTATCCGAGCCGCTTACAGATAATGAAACATTCTTTAACACATATGCTGTCACTGTTAATACGTGGAATCCGTCACGAACCAACCTGTTGTTATGCAAGAATGCAAAACAGGGACTTAATTTATGCGAGTAAAGAATAAAGAATTATCGCCGTTACACATACGTGGCCTCGGTCTTTCCTGAGAATCGGCGAGTCACACGCATGGACGACGCATGATTGGCGAATGTATTAATTTATGAGCAAGTGCTGATTGACTAGGTCAGTTGAAAGTTCGATTCGATTTTTCTGTTGAACTTGATTTCATCGAATTCGAGAGACGAGAACAAATTGTTTACTTTCGGACAATCGCCGTTATAGAAGATCGTTTTCGCTTACATCCTGTGGAAAATATTCATTGTTATTGTCGTGCAAGATGATCAATTTGTCACCGATGGAGATAACAAATTCAACTGTTTCTTGACCGATCTGTCCCAGCAGAAATGATGATGATGTTAATCTCTTGTCTCTGATATTAATACGTCATTAAGACGTCATCAAATTTGAGAAAAAAATACCAAAAAAGTAAAACAACTTTCATATTTTATTTATAAATGTATACTACTATTTATAAATAATAATGGATGCTATTAATATATGTATTCAAGACTAAATTCTTCTATTTAAATAGAGTAAAATCGCTTTAATGAAAAGTTCTTAAGAAAATGTATATTTTCTCACTTGAGAAAGATATTTTCTCAGTATAAAATTATGACGCGTTAGTATAAATGAATTTACCATTTGAGTATCCACCGAATAAATATTTCTCATCTCTTATATACACTTTTCTTTTCAGAATGGGGCAATAATAATATTAAAACAAAACAAAACATTCACATTCAAGTAAAACTTACATTCCAGAATTCCAGAGCAAAAATTATATTGCTCCTCACTTTCATTTCTCATCGCGCGATTAAATTCAAGTAGCATCTGTCGAGAAGGAAAGACGACTTGAATCAGCAAGATTATTATCTCTCAGTGTGTTCTCCGCTTTCGCAGAACTTCACGAAGGAGAGGCCCGTGGAGGAATGTTGCAAAGGCTACACGAGAACCACAAATGGCGATCGTTGCATTCCAATCTGCTCCGAGGACTGCCGTCATGGCACCTGCGTGGCACCCGACTCCTGCAAATGCGAGTCGGGATACGGCGGCCCGCTCTGTGACTACCGTGAGTACACGAGTTCCCGTTTTTATTGTTCTACCGGCACGTAACGATGATAGGAGCGCATTCCATCGGCGGCGATTGCTTTACAGCCAAGCGGCTCTCTACGTTGCGCGTTCGTCGCTCCTTTTGTCGACAGCTTCCACGACGTGATCTATAAAGCTCCTGGTCCTTCTCGATGACGTTGAAGCGAGAAAGTACACGCTCAAAATTCCCGCAAAATACGTTTAAATGAAACCCAGACGGCACAAATGTAACTAAAAATACCTCTGAGAGGTATCCTAAATCCTACACGGAAAAATGAAATGTGATGCACCTAACAAAAATATTTAGTTGTAAGCAAATAGCTGCATCAATCTACATATCTTTGTATGATAGTTATGTGTATGGTTTGATTTACTCACTTTGGTGTGTCAACTACATCAATGAAGTTAATCTGGTTGGCAACCAGAAATTAGTAAGGGGATCATTTTGCATAGACAAGCTAAATATTGATATAGTTGCATTAATCAATGCTATATTGCAAAGCAGCGATGTTAGAAAACAAAAGCAATTTACTACGCGCACAGCTAGAGATGTATACATGTGAAAACTGGTTCTGAGTGTATAAATATACATTTGTAGTTGCCGCGTAATAAGCCGCGTTTGTATTAATCATATATTATCACTGCTGCAACATAAGTAACTCAGCCATTGTTCTTTGGTTACAACAACATAAATAGTTGTTCCATATTTTACTATTGAATCTGGTTGGCACAACCAGATTATTATATGGATCAACCATATTGATTTTTCCGTGTAAAGATGTCTAAAAAGTAGAGTATCTTTTAGACGTCCCTAAAATATCTTTCGGACATTAATGCTGCATGGGAAAGATACGTCCATAAGATGACGCTTGCAATCAATCGAGAAGATTCGCAAAATAGTCCGAGAACTTTCATTTTGCTCTGACAATTATTAATTTACCGTAACATCAATATAACATGCAACACATAAACAGGGTGTCCGTTGGAAAAATGGGGCAGAGATTGCGAGATGAATTGCAACTGCCAGAACAATGCCACCTGCGACCCATTCAACGGCAAATGCATGTGCTCGCGCGGCTGGACAGGCGTGCACTGCGAGCAGAAGTGTCCCCCTGACCGCTACGGGCAGAACTGTGCCGAGGAATGTCGCTGCAGGAACAGCGGTAGCTGCCATCATATCTCCGGCGAGTGCCACTGCGCCTCCGGCTACACTGGACCCCTGTGAGTTTGATTCTTTTAAGGGTCGTTAATCACTATATTAAAACGAGAATTGAACAATAACTAATTAACAGAGTGTAAAACCAGGGTGTTGCTCCAATCAATTTAATAAGCAATTGACTGATTCGAGCAAAGTCAGTAATTTTAATAAGTTAATTTAATTTTAATTTGGCTTTTAATTGACTTCATTTTTGTTTATACAACTTTTGACTTGACTAAGTTAATTTTTTTTATAAGTCATTAATCTTTAACTAAAAATTTAGTTAGAAAAATATAACTTAAAAATAGCTAAAATAGCTAAATAAAATATAACTTAAAGTATAACTTAACTTACTCAATCTTTACTCAAAGTTATACTTGCGACAAATTTTTCAGATTTTTCTATTTCGCGTACACTTAAAAGCACAACATTTCTAAGAAGCAAATACTTGAATATTTATTTGTGAGATATAAAGTTTACTCATAGGAACAATTTTAATTTGGCTTTTAATTAACTTCATTTTTGTTTATACAACTTTTGACTTGACTAAGTTAATTTTTTTTATAAGTCATTAATCTTTAACTAAAAATTTAGTTAGAAAAATATAACTTAAAAATAACTAAAATAACTAAATAAAATATAACTTAATTTATTCAATCTTTATTCAAAGTTATATTTGCGACAAATTTTTCAGATTTTTCTACTTCGTGTACACTCAAAAGCACAACATTTTCAAGAAGCAAATACTTGAATATTTATTTGTGAGATATAAAGTTTACTCATAGAAACAAATTATACTTCACAGAGATACGCTTTATATTCCTCAAACAAGTTGTCAAGTATTTTTTTATGTCTACACACATTAGATGAACACATTTATACAAACATTTAACTCTAAAAGCGACACAATAATTATTGAATCTCACTGAGCCAGTGCGCCAAATTAAGTAGCAAAATGAAATGGATCAACGAAGATTTAACTTTCTAATCAACGGTGCCTGCAGATGCGACGATTTGTGCCCGCGGGGGAAGCACGGCGAGGAATGCAAGTCCGAGTGCCGCTGTCAGAACGGCGGTTCCTGCATCCCCACGACCGGCGACTGCGACTGCACGCCCGGATGGATGGTACGTGATATTTTGCGTTTTGCCTGAACACACACAGCACAACGTCTAAAATCGGGACATAAGAGGTCTGGCATCTTAAAAACGTCTCTCAGACGTCGGAATGTAAGATGTTCCTAAGATGTCTTTAATACGACTTACGTCCCGATTTTAGACTTTGTGTTGTATGGGAATCCAGCGCGATTCTCCGTGCCTATTAATTCGTCGCGCTCGACGTTGCTCCGCAGGGTAAGGTTTGTGCGCATCGTTGCCCGGAAGGTTTCTGGGGTAAGAATTGTTCTCGTAGCTGCGATTGCTACAACGAAGCCGGCTGCGATCACATCACAGGCGAGTGTCAGTGCAAACCGGGCTTCTACGGTGACAAGGTAAATATTGATTCGACAGCAAACACTGTTAATTATGTTTTATATGCAATCATCATTATTTCTACGTAATAAAGTTGTACAAATTGACACGACAGTGTGCAAATGGCAAGAGTAAGGTTGTCAAAATGAAGCATTTTTAATCAAAATTAATGCTAAATTTTAATTAATTATTTATACAAAATATTTTATTTAAGATATTTAAGATCTTATTTATCTTATTTACTTTGTTTTTACAAAAAAACATGCCTAATGTAAGTGTTTTATTTTCATAAAAAGTATTCCTAAGATCGTAATTCATCTGTAAAATGTGACATATGACCATCTTATACTGAAAAATAGCTGATATAATATTTTTTGAGTGACTGCACCGCAAACGTATTTACATATCATAAGGGGTTAATCCTCTTCTTTCTCTCAACTCGCGACAGTGCCTGAAGATCTGCCCGGAAGGGACGTTCGGGCTGAATTGCTCCAAGAATTGTAGCTGTGAGAACGGCGCTACCTGTTTCCCTGTAAACGGTACCTGCATCTGCGGTCGAGGCTGGGTAGGCCAGATGTGCAACTTGCGCGCCTGCGAAGATGGTCTGTACGGTCTCGGCTGTGCACAAGTGAGTTATCGGGTCTTCTCCTATTCTCCGTATCCTGTATCTATGGATTGGAAACTGAGGATTGTGGATTGAAGATTGGAACTTGGCCAATTAGAGCAAGCCAAGACCAAAGTTTGTTGATTCGTCAAAATCAAATCTCAAAACCATAATCCTCAATTTCCAATCCCTAGTCTGAACGGTCTTTAGACAACTTCCGCGATCGACTGATCAAGCTGAGGTGTGACGTTTGCTCCGCGTAGGTGTGCCAATGTGAGGAGGAAAACGCGGAATCCTGTCATCCTTGGACAGGCAAATGCTCCTGTAAGATAGGCTGGGATGGCGAGAACTGCGGCAGGCCGTGTCCACTCTACACGTACGGCAAGAAGTGCCAGAATCGCTGCTACTGCAAGAACAACGCGCAGTGCTCGCCGGTGGACGGTGCTTGCATCTGTGCGGCTGGCTACCGCGGCAAGGACTGCAGCGAACTGTGTCCGGCGAACACGTTCGGCGAGGACTGCGCGCAGAAGTGCGCCTGCAAGAACGGCGCCAGCTGCTCGCCCGAGAACGGGCGCTGCAACTGCACGGCTGGTACGTAATAAACGACGGCTCTCTAGGTCTGTTCTTTTTACCTGAACTGCCTGACCTGATACAAACTGGTGCAACAGCAAAATTAGAGTGAAGCAAAGTATATTTGTTTCGCTCTAACTTATTGCACCAGCGTGCACTAGTTCAGACAGTTCAGCTAAAAGGAACAGACCTCATGTCGTGGGAATTGTCCGACATGGGTCTGTAATTAATCCCTTGGGTCCTGGTTTAATAATGCGATCTTAATATTGTCACTAATAAGTGCTATTTAATGCTCTTTGTTATTAATAATAATGGTATTATTTTATAACGTCAAGTAGATGTGAGTAATGTTTTAAGAGTTTAACTGGAAAAACGGCTTTGTCAGGAGAAAATACAAAAATTCTCTTACGAGAGATTATAAAATCAATGGGGGCATGAAAATTATTTTTTTCTCAAAACAAGTAAACTATCACTATACGAAGAGGATTAGTTTTTCTTTATTTCACATAAATTCTTTTTAATTTTATTGTGTTTTTATTAGCGCAGAAACAGACTGCCAGTAAGGTCTATTTTGCTAAGGAAGATAGTAAACTTCGTTAGAAATATAGTAAACTTTTTAATAGTACATTTCAGTTCAGTCAGATAAATCAAAGTATTCTCATTTTTAGAAATATATATATCGTATTTTTCATACGCCGGGACTCAAAGGGTTAAAAATTGTTCCCAACAATCTCGCGGTAATTCATTAAAGGGCACGAGAGAGGAAGAGAGAAAGCGAGAGAGAGCCTGATCGGCGTTGGCTTTAGGATCACTTCTTGATTCAATTTTAAGAGGAATTCCCGGGTAATTTGCCATATGATTACGTTACTTCCCTTCGGAAGATATTTCGACGTGGCTCGTCGTGTCTGATCGTGTTACTTCTTTTAATTACGTTGCTTCATTTAATCCATTTCCCTGATTTTGCATTTGTACTGCATGCGACAGTGTAGACGATTGGTGGTGTACTCAATATCCCTCGTACTCTCTTGATCGCCGTAGCTCGTCCGTAGAATTCATTTACAGTAGCAATGTGTAGCAGATATAAACTAAATTCCTTACCATTACAATACTATCGCGACACCTCTCTCGACGTGCTCGCAACTAGAGAAAGAGAGAGAGAGAAAGAGAGAGAAAGAGAGAAAGATAGCCGATATCGGTAAGTACGAAGATCGGTAAGTAACGTGTCTCTGATGACGTTTTGCCAGGATGGGCCGGTGTACTGTGCGATCGTCCGTGCGATGACACGTCCTACGGCAAGGATTGCGAGAACAAGTGCGAGTGCTTTAACAATGCTGCCTGCAATCCGCAAAACGGTAAGGTGGTCGGTTAACGATTCTGTTCCTGTCTTTGCGATAAATCTGTCAACACGTCGAGTTTCTCTCGAATGCCGGTATTGTGTTAGGTGGCTGCAAAAGGTTTGTCATATCTGTTAAATAAAATAGGAAACAAAATTATCCAGTTTCGAAGGACAACACTGATTAGCAGATCATTTGTCGCATGGAATTTCCGATGCGCTTGTTATATATTTTTACGCGTATACCGAGAGAAATTATTCGCGATAAAAATTTAACAAATGGATATTTCCTAAAATAAAATTTTTTTCTAGAATAATATACAAGATATTATTAAAACTGATGTACTTCTTTATTTTTGAAAGAGACATATAAATCAAACACAGCGAGAAATCAATAGCTTTTATATTTTAAATTAGATAAGCCATCTACATATACTCGTATACACACATATCTGTATATACAAGGAGAATTAATTCTCTTGAAACTTAAAAATCACTTAAAAATCACATCACTGAAGAATCCTGGGTGATGGGAAAAAAACTATTTACATTTTTTTAAAGGTTAAACCACATAATTTAATAATTGATGTTTGATGAAAACTAGTTTTTTTTATATCAGTGAAACTTTTATGAAAACAGCGACAAGATATTTATTTAGTCATATAATGAAGACTTTATTTTCTCTTTGATGCCGAAACTTCCTACGAGAATTTAGTTGAGAAATGACAAATCTTCTGCACCAACCTGATATATCTCACAAAAGCACTTTACGCGAGGAATCCTTATACCTTTATATTTATCTATTCTTCTCTCTGCACTTGCACCGAGAACACCGCGCGTTATCTTATTTATACACACGTAGGCACGTGCACGTGTGCGGCTGGTTTCACCGGCATACTCTGCCAAAATCGTTGTAAAAAGGGCTTCTTCGGGCAAGGATGCAATCAGAGCTGCGACTGCGACGAAGAGAACACCGTGGATTGCGACCCAGCAACCGGACATTGCAACTGCAAGCCAGAATGGCGAGGTTTGTCGAATTCGTGCTCGTGTTTGCTTACGATTTTATCATTTTATTTTATCGTTTTGTAAAAAGAAAGGAATAGCTTTTTGAGACGCAACCATTCTCTGTAGTTGTCAGAATTCGAGAAAATTTTTCCTTAAAAAAATTCTTCCTGTAGAATATTAGATTATTTTTACACAAATAATAGTAGTCGACTATTGTGATAGTAGCTGTTCAAAACAAAGGTCACGTCCTTTGTCGGTTTGTGAGAAGTAATATCGTAAAGAAAGAAAGGAACGGTAAATTGAGTCGTAAGGAGGCCGCTTTAAAACGCGGCGGGCGGAAGATCCTGTCTCGAAACGGGTTTTGCTTTGACGTGAAAACAGGAGTTCGATGCGAAACAGAATGCCCGGAGGGTTTTTACGGTCCCAATTGCCACTTGCAATGCGACTGCATGAACAATAGCTCGTGCGACCCGACGACCGGCCGTTGCGTCTGCGCCAGGGGCTGGGAAGGAAACGACTGTTCACAACCCTGCAAGGAAGGATGGTATGGCCTGGGATGCAAGCAGAAGTGCCCGCAGAAGATGAACGGTAAACTGACCGTATTCTTGAAAAATGTCGCGTACGATATTTCGGTGAAAGGCTATAGTATACATGAATGCAGCTTTTCATAGAAATATCGTATGCGATATTTTTCGAAAATAAGGCCCCAAACTCGCTCCTTAGACCCAACACAGCCTGTTCTGAGTGTATTCGTGTGTAACCCAATTAATCAATGTCAAACCGCATGATTGTGTAGAAGATTGATAGCGTTTTACGTAGACTCTGGTAGATTATGTTGCCTTTTTAACGTCTAACACTTAACACTTTTAATTTAATTTCAACGTAATTAATCACATTAAGTTAAGTTGAAATTATTAAGTTGATTATTAAGTTTGTTAAATTAATTTAATTAATTAAGTAAGCCATTAAGTTAAATTGATTAACTTAATTTTTATTTAATTTAATTTTAGTTTGATATAAAAAAAATGATTTAATTAATTAAATTAAATTAATTAAATTATTTTGAATCAAATTAAAATTAAATTAATTATAAATTAGGCTAATTTAATGAATTTAACTTAATATTGCGTACCTAATTTATTAAATTACTTAAATTTGTTGAATTAAGTTAATTAATTTTTTTAATTAAATTGATATTTAGGTGATTAAATTAAGTTAATTTGACTAAATTAATTTGATTCGTTAGAGAAATTTAATTTCTTTATTTCTGAATTACTTTGAATTTAGAACTTAATAAAGTTTGAAATTGTTTGTGTATTTATCACGCTTCACGTGATTGCTGAATTTTGCGAGGCACGAATCGAGACGCTCGGATGCTCGGAACACACATTTAACGTAAGTTTTGCGGTGTATCCTTTCGGATCACATCTTCTCGCACAATGTACATACGTGCACGGTGATGCACATGCCAGAGAGAAAATCATCAAATCAACATTTCCTGCTCATGGCGGTGCAGTAGCATCCGGCTGTAGATAACAAGCTTGGATGTGGGATCTCTCTTACGCATTTCGCGACACGACTAGTACAATTCGCGCTAAAGAAAAGCCGATCGACCGCAGTATTTGCGCAAACACTTACGTAAAACCAGCTATTTCCGTTCTTTCTGTTAATGAACGTTTTTATTATCGCGTGCTTCAGCGAACACTCTCTTATCGTTCATCGTCTTCGCACTATCGTCGAGACCTGATGATTCAAGTGAACGGACGATAAGAGGAATGAGTATCTCAGCGAATAAAATAAGATGGAAAGAACATGCAGAAAAAGGTAAGCAGTGAGTAAATTGATCAGTCACAGTCGGTGATTCTTCTTACGGTCCAACACCCAATAAACACCAATTGACAGTAACGTTATATCAATATTATTATTTTTCATTCAACATGTAATTGTTATGTAATACTCGCGTTACATTGCATTTACATTATTGAGTGAGGAATTACAATATTGATATAATATTACCGATAGTTGATGTTTACTGGGAGAATAATCGATTTTGATTAGAGATGTAAAATTACCGTCAGATTCAAAGTGACGATTACTTACGGTAAAATTACAGTAAAATAGTAACTTATTGGTAATTTAGGTAAAATTTGTTATTTTTTATAGTTTCATGCATAAATATTCGAGTTTTTTGCATAAAATAAGACAATGCTCCTTTTGAGTTTCATACTAAAATTTTTTTATTTTTGCAATTTTTTTCTAAATTACCATTTTACCAGCTTTATTATTTCCAAATTTATCGTAATTTACCGAGTAAGTTAGACTGGGTAATTTTCACCTCTAATCGTGATCAATCGATTTTTTTGCTGCTTACATTTTTCTGTGTGTCCAAACAGATACGACGATATTAAAAGAAGGATCACGATGTTTGCTACCAGCGTCACACATATATGACGCACCGATCTTTCACTTCAAGTTCGTCTTTACTCTAAATTTTCAATTTAATATGTTCGCGTTATTAACGTCACATATGTGGCACAACGACACTTTTTGTTTGTATATCCACATATAAACAAACCAAGTTTGTTTTACACAATGACATAAAAGCAAATGCAATGTGGTTTATGGAGAGAACTCGAGGGTGCGTTTTTCCCTGACAAAGTCTGTCGCTTCTTCTCGCAGGAAACATGACATGCGACCACGTTACCGGTCAGTACGTATGCCGACCAGGATATTTGGGTCTCACCTGCGAACATCCGTGTCCTCCAAAGCGCTTTGGGCTCAACTGCGCGAATCATTGCCATTGCAAGAACGGCGGCGAGTGTCATCATGTGACAGGTAAGTCAAATGCTCTCTCGAGCTTCTCCGCGCGCTCACATCAAGACGCTACTTTTTAATATATTCTATCATATAACTGGTCGTAGTTATGCAAAAATGATCTAACCCACACAAAGTACGTTTCGAGAAAAATGAAAGTAAAAATTTAATATTTGATTTAAAAAAATTTAGATAGCACTAAGATTCTCTCTCTCTCTTCGCAATCGCCCAAAAAGTCAAGTATGATCAATTATCTTCTCCTTGAGGATATTTATGGACAAGTCAAACTCTTGAAAATGGATAAAAAAGACGCAATTAGTAAAATTAATAGTAAAAAAATGGCGCAATTGATAGAAAATAAAAACTGTTTTTAATTCATTTTAAGCGCCCATAAGGCTTCAATCTTTTTTGTTTTATATAGAAAAACGCATGAACTATTCATTGGAATAACAAAAACTTAAATAGTATAATTTTGTAGGTTCTTATTCTTGCATTCTTCTCATTCTTGCATAACTGTGGCCAATTACAATTTAAGCGCTACTTCTTTATAATATAATATTAGAATTTATTCTTTATATTACAATATTAAAATTTCTTTGCTTATTAAAGATTATTACTATTAATATCAATATTAATATCAATATTATTATTATTGTTATTGTTATCATCATCATTATTACCATTATTGTTATTAATTTAATCAAGATTTTTCTGTGTTTCTTGATCAGGTATATGTCAGTGTCCACCAGGCTGGAAAGGAAAGTATTGCCAGACTCCGTGCGAAGACGGCATGTACGGAGTGAATTGCACACAACACTGCAAATGCCAGAACGGCAGCAAGTGCAGATCAAACGACGGTTACTGTCGATGCGCCCCGGGGTGGGCGGGAACGAGATGTACAGAAAGTAAGGAATGTTTCTGAGAGGTTTCGGGCTATACTTTATGATGTAGTTGCGATATAGAATGACATGATAATTTGTCTCGTGTTGCTTTCAGTTTGCCCTGAAGGCTCCTACGGCGATCACTGTATGAAATCGTGCGAGTGCAAGAACGACTTCTTCATATGCCATCCAGCCGAGGGTTGCATGTGCAGGCACGGATACACGGGTGCGTAAGCAATTTATATTGCTTCACTTTGTATAACATAATATTACATAGATCTTTATATTATATATTTTTGTTATATATTACTAATAAAGTATAATTAATAAGGTGTTATTAACAAGGTATAATTAATAAGATATTAATAAGGAATATTAATAAGGTAAGGTAATAAAGTCGCAAAAAAGGAAACTAAAATCAAACTGTGTGTGTTGTGGGATTTATATAACATATAACATATATATATATATATATATGTGTGTGTGTGTGTGTGTGTGTGTGTGTTATATAACATATATTTATATAAATTTATTAAATTAAACTATGATCAAGCTCTTTTCAATGAAAATAATATATTTAAAAAAATAATTTCAGTAAAAATAATGTACTTAAAATAATGATTCAAAACATATTAATAACAAAACTCCGAAGTAACGTGTTCACCTTGCGCAAGAGTGGTGGATCTGAATAACTCAAAGCGATCAATGATCGAATTTTAGGTCCAAACTGCGACGAACAACTGTTCTTCCGAAATGTTCAGGAACAGGGAGGGGGTGGACCCGGACCTGTCATACCAGTCGTGTTTGCGACGATCGTTGTGATTTGTATGGTGCTGGCTGGTTGGATGTATCATCGTCGTAGAGTGACTGACTTGAAAAACGAGATAGCTCAGGTGCAGTATACGGCCGATCCGATACCACCGCCAGGTAAGCAGGCAGTATATCGAGACTGTCGTGTTGAAAATTCATTCAGGATCTTCTAAAGTAAAAGATCTTAAGTGCCATGAAACTTAGAGTGTCGCTCGTCTGCCGTAGAACGAAACCAGTTCGACAACCCGGTCTACGCTTATCAGGGCTGCTCGAAGTTCGACGACGGCACCACCACGCTGCTGAACAACTTCCACTTCCGGAATAATCTTGGTATCAACAAGAACATAAACACCGAGAGGGCCAAGCTAGGCATGAGCAATTGCACTGACGATGAAGACGACTGCAAAGGTATCGTATATTCTCTCCGACAACAACGAATCATTATTTTATTTATTCATATGTTTCTTTTGTACAATGTAACTCAATTTAATTTTTATTTGTCCATCTGTGTTACCTTGTTTAAAAACTCTGATAAGGACTGAAGAAATACGTGCGAAATTCATTGAAATACACTGAGAGAAAAAATATTTATTTAGTGGATGATAACTAATAACATATTTACTTGAATCTAAATTCTTTTGTTTAGTAAGATAGAATTTGTTTAAATTTTATTTATTTAAATAGAATTAACAATTATTTTCATGAAATACAACGGTATTTAGAAAAATATACTTTTTCTCACTTGAAAGAAATTTCTCCTCGTTATAAAAATATGTATATTAGAACGAATTATTAGTATTCTAGATAAACAAAAATACTGAGTATAGCATGCAAATATTTAACAAGTACTTTCAATGATTAAACATATATACTTATATATATTTAATTAAATTTATTAAATTAAATTAAATTTATCATTAGAATAAATAAATAAATATGTATATATATATATATATATATATATATATATTATACTAAACAATTAAATATTTATATCTGAATATAATATGTAACTTTATCATTTTTTATCAAAAGCACGATTCAATTACATAGATGTTTTTTATTTAATTCTATTAAATCTTTTAAGCAAAGTTTTACTTATGCACACTCAAGGATCTTGTAAATAAAGAAAATTATTATAAAAATAAAACGAGAACTCCACTTTGATACAATAGGATTAAACAATTCAATATAATTGCAGGTGCGTTCGGATTGCAATACGATCTAAAGAACAGGGACGCCGATATGGGAAATCCGAACTTGAACGTGTACCACAGCATCGACGAGAACGACGGCAAGAAGATCGAGCACGTCTACGATGAGATCAAGCAGAACAACGAGTCGGAGTACGACGAATTGAGCCACCCACGACCCGTCAGCTGGAAATCGTCGTCGACTTTGAGCAGATCGACCAACGGCTGCCCGCCGACACCGCGCGACTATCCGGGGACCAGCAGGGCGGCGGACAAGGACCCTGAACTGGGCGAAACTTAAGGACGTTTCCGCTACGTTTCCTCGAATTTCTCCGACTGCCCAGGGTTTTGAAGTAGAACGAGCTCAGCGATCTGGGGAGAGGGATGAAATCCCCTCGCCGCAGCTTGCTCGTGGACTGTTCCCCTCGTTTTAAGATCGAGCAAGCTGCTGTGTATTCACTTTTCTCTTCGCGAAGGGATCTCCGACAAGGGACTCAGTGACGTGCGACCTAAAGAGTGTGTTATCGACAGTGCACGATGTTATATTACCGGAAGATGCATCCATATTTAATTAGCAAAATACGTGCAACATCTTACATTATAAGAAAATAATGCCGCGCGTTATACATAACAATATACACACATATATATAACAAGCACAGGCTGAGCCATCTGACGTTAAATCCTAAAATATCTTTGTTGTTTGTTATAGAAAAGACGACCTTGGAACAAATGTTCCGCGCTAATCACAATGTCCTTTTTACTCACACTATTTGTTCCTTACACATTTTCCTTACAAAACAACATAACATACAAAACAACAGAGGTATTTCCGTATCTAACGTTAAGTGTGACTCACTCTGTATATACATAAAATATAAAAGAATATATATATACGTTATATAAAAAAAGAAATCCACTTGTGCGCATTTATATCGTGCGTCTAGCATCTTATAAACTTTCGATGGCAGTATTAAAAAAAAAGAACAAAGAGAAAGGAAACCAATATATCACTTTGCAAGAATCGCGTCAAGAGGGCGGAGAAATCTGTATCGACGAGATCCTTCGCGTCGATTGCGATGCGTTCTCTAATTTTTCGTTTTCGTTGGAAATGTATTTATCGATCTCTTCTACCATTCTCTCGTTTCGTGGTAGATCGCCTTATTGCGATGATTTCGGAAAGGTGAACACATCCCCCTTGTACATACAGACACTGTTTACAATTGTAGTTGTAACTATTAATTTAATTATTGCATGTGTATATTTGTTCGATGCGTATGCACGTTGCCAAAAAGGTCGTAAGAGCAATTTGGCGAGCTGAGAGTGGTGAACGAATGATAGAGAAGACGCT